>NW_019268522.1:6054645-6116994 GCF_002738365.1 Cucurbita moschata | reverse complement strand
AGTTTACTATATATAGCTTTACCAGATTTAGCCATCTACTATATATAACTATTTACCATATATAGCTTTACCGGATATAGCTTTACCATATATAGCTTTACTATATATAGCTTACCAAATATAGCTTTACCGGATATAACCGTTGACCAAGCTATAAATAAGTATCAGGCTCCATAGCCTAACATCTAGCTTGAATGATTCTTGTTGATCAAATATCTCAAACACTTGTTTGAGATTCGAATCACTCCACAAGCAAGATTGATCATGTCGAGCTTGAATGATTCTACATGCAACCTAAACTACATAGAATTTGCAAAGAAAGTTCAGCTCTCAACAAAGCTAAAATAGAAATTCTATTCTTAATTTCAAAATAAAATGTCTTAAAATACAATAACTCTAAATTACTCTAAATTGTAACCCACCCAAAATTTATAACCATCAAACTTCATTCCTCTTCAATGTGACATGAATTGCAACCTCTTTTGATAATTTTGACAACATTTTCTTCACATCTTCATTGAAGTATATTGTATGAATGATGTCTCTTGGTTCATATCAGATCGATCAGTTAAATAAGAAATCGGTTAAGGAACGAACGAAGCAATGAGACAGACCCATAGGTGAAAAAGTAGCTCAGGTCATAAAGGTTCAGGCAAAGACCATAAAGAAGAGGAGAGGCGAAGACAGACACTTTATCGTACGCGGTGAAGGGGCAGGTAAAGGGGCGAAGGTTTCGGAGTTCCGTTTCATCTCTTTTCTTTCCTGTAAAGGTGATGAAGGATCAAAAATAAATAGGAGTAAGTAGCTCGACTGGCAAGTTCAAGGAATAGAAGGGTGAAACCACTCGACCAACGGGAGAGGGGTGAAGGAGAGAAGCCAGCTGGCTGCTTTACCGAGTTCAATCTGTCTTTAAGGTTTTTTCTCTCTTTGTCTCATTCTTCTTTCT
Source organism: Cucurbita moschata (assembly GCF_002738365.1). Classification (NCBI taxonomy): domain Eukaryota; kingdom Viridiplantae; phylum Streptophyta; class Magnoliopsida; order Cucurbitales; family Cucurbitaceae; genus Cucurbita; species Cucurbita moschata. The sequence continues at coordinate 6,116,048 of NW_019268522.1, read as the reverse complement.
TACAGGATAGTATCAAAGTGTTTGAAGGTTTAGGGTTTGTTTCGGTTTCTTCTTCTTTTCCTCCAGTTTACAGTTCAAGAAGAAATAGGTGAAAGAAAAGAGCAGAGATACTGAATATGCTTTACCTTGTTCAAGAAAGAGTGAAGGAGAGAAGCTAAACTGCTTTACTGAGTCTAGTTCAATCAGTATAAGGTTCCGGTGTAAGTAGTGAGACGAGAAAGATCAGTCTTTGAATAAATAGGTATAGAAGGCAATGGAATAGCTTTCCTCTCATCCAGCTGCTTTACCGACTCCAAGAGGAGAGGTTCCGGTTTCACTATCTCTTTTTTGTTCTCTTTTCTTTCTTCTTTCCTTACTGTAAAGTCTCATTCTGGGTTCTTACAGGCAGGAGAGAAGCTGTTACGAGTTCAATCCGGTCAGTCAGGAGAATTCTTGTGAAGGAGCAGAGCAATGAGACCAGAAAGAATAAGCTCAAGATCAAGAGTAGTTCCATTAGTCAAAGCAAAGGTTTAAGGTAGAGTATTGATCTTTGACAGTTCTTCTCTCAGGGGGAGGCAATGAATTAGCAGCTTTACCTCCAGAAATAGGGGAAGGGAAAGAAAAGAGAACAAACCAAGTTCAATCAACCACCCAGTAAATGGAATAGGTGGTTGAAGGTGAAGGAGCGAAACCAGCTGTGAGACCAACCACATAGAATAGCCGAATGAGCGAAGCCACTTTACAGTTCAAGAAAGGATCAAGCAAGATCATTTCCTCAATAAATAGGTGAATGACCGAGTCCGGTTCCCCTTTCCTGATTGAATGAAACATGACTTAAAGATAAAGAACACAGTTTAGTATATATATACGCACGCCGCCCGTAGTCTCAATCAAAGAGAAAGACAAGTAGCGAAGCCAGCCACTCAAGAAGGGAAGGGAATATCGTCAAATCAAAGGAAGGAGAAGGATCAATAATAGGAAAGAAAGGGGGAAAGAAGGAAAGAAAAGGGTGTCGATTCAGTAGCTCATCATAGAGGTTAAGGAGAAAGATCAGTTCAAGAATAAAGAGGAGCGAGCCCACCCAGCAACTCGACAGGGAGAAGGGAAGGAGCGAAGCTGTGAGACCAATAGGGCGAAGGAGCTGATCATCCTATTCTGCCTATTTCCCTTGTTCAACCCGAGTTGAAGAACCGAATCAGCCAAGACACTTTACAGACAGTTCCATCTAGGACAGGAGTGAAAGAAGGGACAGGGGCAGGAGCCAAGCAAGCAGTCAGACAAGGAACTGGGGACAAGAGAGGAGAGGCAATTCTAGACGAATAGGTGGCGGATCAAGAATAGGCTTTACCGACTGGAAAGGTTCAAGAGTTCAATCTAGTTCGGGAAGTAGTTCATGAGTTTACAGAGTGAAAGAAGGGAAGGGAAGCCGATAAGAAGTTTTCTCCTCTACCAGATATTTTGAAGTTCAATCTAATGCATCGATCTTCGGTTCTTTCTCCTTCACCTCGCCAACAAGGGTTTCACTATTCTTTCACGAACTAAATAAATAGGGGTTTCATTTCATTCTTTGACTCCACTAGAAAGGAAAAGGATTTCATAGGAAGAGAATAAGGAGAAAGACAAGAAAAAGAAGAACATAGGGTCAGGCCTGGTAATATCGAGAGGGGCAGGTTCTTCAAATAGCTTTCCCGAGTTTAAAGTCTTTGAATAATGAATAATAAAAGATGGTAATACAGGTTCAAGATAACGAATCTTGCTTACAGACAGGAGAGGCAAGCAAAGAGTAGTTAAAGAATAGGGCCGGCTGGTTCTCTTCTTTACTGTTCAAGAATCAATAGGGTCAGGTTTAGTAGTTCAAGAGCAGGACCGAGTGCAATAACTGATGGTAATACAGGTGAACCAGAAAATAGGAACGAACAGGAGCGAAGGGAAGGAATATCGGGGAAGGAGCGAACGAAGCCGCTTTACCTTAAGGGGAGGGGCAGGCAATGGAATTGTTCAACCGACAGGCGAAGGAGTGAAGGAGAATGTTTTCTGAGTCTTCTTCCTTCTTTCTCTTTGTCTTATGATTTAGAATTGTAAAGAGGAGAATTTCTCTTTCTTTCGTCTCCCTATTTATTCAAAGACTGTAAAGGACAGGTTCAGTAGTTCAATTCTCCAACTCTTTCTTCTTTCTTCGTTTACTGTGTTTGAAGGGAAAGAAAAGATCAGAGACCGTCAAATAGTTAAACCCTTAGAGTCGAGTAAATGAATTAGCTGCTTTACCTCATGAAAGAAGAAAAGAGAAATGCAAGATAGATGAGAAGGAAACAAACGAACAATTCTTCTGTGGTAGCTCACATTGACTTTTACGCGCTTGAAGGAGTGAGACCGATAGCTGCTTTTATTTTAGCTCTTTCATATGTGGTGAGACTGTAAAGGTTCAGGAGAATGCATAAGGAGAAGGAATGTTTACGGTTCCTGAAATAAAAGAGAGATCCTAAAGGATAGGTTCAGGTTTAGGAGCAAAGCAATGAGACCGAGAGGACACCATTCATTACTTTGTTGCTCGCATCGATCACGATGTAGATTATTTCTTCCTCTCCAGAGCCCCGACCAGTCTTTCCTGAAAAGCTTTCTTTCAGACCCCTCTGTGTGAGCAAGTTATGCTATACTAGCAACTTTCTGTGTCATGTCTGCTTTCGTTACACATATGATATGGTACCTCTTGAGACTGAGATCTCTTTTGGTACTGGTAGAATAACTTCTCATGAGGTTGAAGCGGAGCCAAAATCTGTACCACTAACCTGGCCAATCTCTCGGGTGAAATGTCTGGGGTGCCATGATTCCAAAATCTTTCCATCTGCATTTGTTCTCGGTGGTGTAACCAAGCCAATTTAGGAAAATCCTACTATTGAATCTAATGAGTGAAAGTCAAGTCAAAGTGTCCCCCGACTAAATCATCCCTGGCGCTGACCTTTTTTGTCTGGGTGGAGGCTCGCTTAACCGGATACACGGAATTGGTATCTCTCTCGCATGCAATTCGATGGGGAAATCCTCCCTTATGGAAAGGGCGTATTCTTTTTTATCATCCTTTTCTTTACTTTCTAGTCGTATCTACTTTAATAAGACTCTACGTTCAGTTCGGTAAAAGGTGGGTCTCCCCTGATGTCGTATGTTCAAATCCTACCGTGATTCTCTGTTAGGTCTAATTACAATGCGAACTTCACTAACTTGAAGAGCAACCTGAATTTGCTCTCCCTTATCTCTTAAAGCAACAAGAAAGGAGTAGGTCAAAAAAGAGATGTTAATTAATCAAAGGTCGAACTGATCACCGCGGTTGTATTGGAAATATGCAGTTACGCATAATCAAGCCAAAATAATAGGAATTATACCTCACGGGATTCAAAATAGAAAACCAGACGGAAATCATTGAGATTTGTTTGATTGAAAGGGGAAAAAAGAAAAGAGAGAGTTCCAAATCTAAATAACCATCCAAATTGTCCATGAATCTAAATGAACAAGAATTGGAAATTTCCGCGGGAAGGAACTCTGGAATACCATGAATCTCACATAAAGATTAATTTGGATTAACTAACAATGAATCAAAATGCATCTTTCTTGCTTAGACCAATCAAAAGAGCTGGGGAACAAAGAGTTTGAAGCCACCAATAGAAAACCGAAATAACTAGTTAGAGTATAGTAGGCATGAAGGAGCTAAATGAGAGAGGTTAATCTTATATATTCGAACTAAGTAAGACGTTTAATAGTTTTGACTAAATTGCCCTAAGACAAAATACCAAATAATGAGAAAGGGCACTAACAAAGATAGAGTGAGAGAGAGAAAAAGAAAATGGATTAATGCTCAATCAGTTACATCTACTCATCCCGTGATTCCGAGTCAAGAGACCTCGGAGATATGGCAACTCTTTTTTAAAGAAATAGTCCAATCGAATACTTTTTCTATTTTGGAACAACGACCAACTAAGACTTTGCCTTGACTTTCACTCATTAGATTCATAGGTTTTGAAATGACACATAATATCTATATCTCGCTCGAAAGAAGAAAAGTCTTGCACGAGAGGAATGAAATTGAGGAATTTTCTATGGTACATGATTCTCCATCGACAAGCACCAAGAAAAGAAGAAAGGAATTCTTTAGTTAGTGCTTCATTTCGATATTGATTGTGAAATTGCCTTGTTGCGTCAGAAGAAGGATAGCTATACTGCATTGGTATACTCTTAAAAAACCCTCGGTACAATATTGACGATCAACCAAAGAGTAAATTTCAGTTAATTTCTCCATTTCCTAATCTCATCTTTTACGGAATCGATCCATCCCCTTTTGACTGTAAATATGTGGAGTTCAGCAGGAAGCACAGGAGAACGTTCTTTTCTTTTGCTGATATTATCACCAGTATTCGATACTGGGTCATTCATAGCATTACTATACCTTCTCTATTCATTGTGGGTTGGTTTAGCTTACGATGTTTTTGGCGGCCCTTGTCCAACTGAGTATTTTACAGAGAGCCGACAAGGAATTCCTTCCATTAATAACTGGCCGTTTTGATTCTTTGGAACAACTCTATGAATTTAGTAGATCTTTTTAAAAATGACTATCGATCAAACTTATCCTATTTTGACAGTGCGATGGTTGGCTATTCATGGACTAGCTGTACCTACCCTTTCTTTTTTAGGGGCAATATCAGCAATGCAGTTCACGAGAAAGCTAATCCGAATTATCGAGCTATGACACAATCAAATCCGAACGAACACAATGTTGAATGGAATCGTACTTGTCTTTACTGGGTGGGGGTTATTCCTAATTTTTGTACTTGCTCTTTGATTTTTCAATTCTTTCTTCAATAAAAGAAAAGACTAAATAATAGTACGAATTATCTTATCCCACTCGGAAGGATATCATCTCATAATATGACTCTTTCCGTCTGCCGCACGACCACTTGATGAAATGGGGAGGGAAGTGGGACAAATGGCCGATCCTACTGTAAGGATTCATTCCTCTTTGTATAATAGGTACTGTCAAAGGTATTCCTGTGATCGGTTTAGTCGGTATTTTCTTTTATGGTTCATATTCTGGATTAGGTTCATCTCTGTAATAATCGTACGAACTTAGTTGTAGACATGAAAGCGTAAGAACTCACCAGGATCCCCCTCGAATCATAAAAAGGGGTAGGTCCCGTTGAGCTCTTACTAATTAGTTAGAAGAATTTATTAATATAAATGACAAAATGGATCTTTCCGATGTTTCACAAAAGGTCTTTCTTTCTGATCCTGAATTGCTTCAATTGATTCAGACCATCTCGCGAGAGTCTCGGTCGAGACTTTCAAAGCTCAAACAAAAGAAAGAGAGAATCACTCGATGCCCTCTTTCTGGATAACAAAATCCCACGCCCAATAGAACAATAATAGATTTCTATCTATCAGATATCACAAACCCTTTAATATAGTCAAATATACTAATTGAATTTTCTCTAATTATTTGAATAGAAAATATAGAATTTCTCCATTCATTGAATTTGTTCACGACTTATGTAATAAATCAACCAAAGGGTTTTGATAAACCTGTCAAAATGGAAACCAAGAATAGGGTGACGAACGGGATCAAGAATTAGTAATTATTTTCTTATTTCAACACAAGAACAAGAAAAGGAATTTAGCTGGTATCAAAGACTAGGAAGATGAATCAATCATCCCTTCTAGAATCCTTTGTTCCCTTTTCTTTATTCTCCTTTCTTTCATTCTATAAGAATCAAAATGGATACATTCAATGACATTTCAATCTGGCACCAGTGATATAATAATACCGCCCTCCTATTTGCATTGTAAAAAACAAAGAAATATAGAAGAGGTAGGTCAAATAGTCTTCCTCACAATATCCATACTATGACTAGTAATGCGGTACAAGTCATTCCCGAAATACAGTAGAAAGGGTAAAAAAAAGAATATAAACAAAAACAAGGAAAAAGTCTTTGTGATCATACTGAAATTAGAGAATTTCCAACACTACACTAATTGGGGTTTTTTTACGAACTTGATGTTGATAAATACGCGGATTTAGACATTTCGGACAATTGAACCTTATAACAGATAAAAGAACAAAAGGCCTTGGACACATAATGGATCTTGAAGGACTATTTCCGCATCTCCCTGACCAAATCCTCCCAGATTAGTTTAGTAGGATTACTCGTTAATGGTTGATTTTGATGGATGATTCACCCTCTGAAACAAGAAGTTCTGGTCCTGGAGGGATAATATCAACCACTTCCCGCTCATTCGATGCATACACTATGGTTATTTCATATCCTCCCTTTTCTTTTCGTATTATTTTTCTTACTATACCTGTGTAGCATTAAAACATTATTATGACTACTCTGACTCCCGGGTAAATCTGACCCCTTCCACTATTCCCGCTTACGTATATGGGATAGTTTCAGAAGTGAACATCTTTCTTAGTCGCAAGGTCCGGGGAAAGAATAGGAAAAGTTATTTCACTATATTTCTGACCAAGAACGGGCCCTATCACAAGAATCTTTTATTTAGTAGGACGATAGCTCGGAAAAGACGGATTGCTTTTTCTTTAATCTCGTGAGAAATACAATCGGGGGGCTACTTCAAACCCTTCGGGTAAAATAAGAACAGCCGACACATTCAAACCCTTTTTCCATTCGCAAGAACTTGTTTCAGTTGGCATATCATAAGGAATAAGAACAACTGCTTCAAATACAGTATCAGGAAGTACCCCTTGTGGAACCTCAACACGGGCTTATTAGCTAAATGGCAGTTGGCGCAGACAATACGGCCGGTTGGGTTGGTTGCTTCTCGTGGATTTTCATAAACCTGCTAAATCAAAATGGGATATGCATTTGAAACAGGTGCCAAGTTATTATATATATCATGCATGAGTGATAGATACGGAAATAGATCGAGTAATCTCTTCCTTTATCGAAGAAAAGGTATTTCGAGTTTGCATGGTCCAATCATTAATCAAATTAGATAGGTCCCTAGTATAGTTCCCTATGATTCTGCTATTTACACTAAAATAAGAATCTGACTCGAATATAGGAGGCATCCTTTTGGATGGGTAGAGGGAATAAGTAGAATTTTGAATGTTTTACTTATGGACAAAGTAACAAAGATTAGATTTTGCAGTCATGAATTGAATGAAGAATAACTACAAGTGCCGGAGATAGACGATTTAAATAACAGAAGATCCAATATTTGCTGTGAACAGAATGACCGGAAAAGTGGAAAGAAGACCGGATAGACTTTGATCGTTATTATGAGAAAATAAAAAATCTTTGTAGACAGAACCAATCATTAGTTACCAACCATGGGGCGAATGGAATCATAGAAAAAGCTTTGATTGTGTCGCTTAAATTATATAGGAACCCAAGAGTGAAGAATAACAAGTTGTTCTGAATTACCAAGAATAGATAATAACCACTTAGAATAATGAAAGAGATTCCATTTGTCGAAAAGTGCAAAATTGTATGGATACGCTCCTCATTCATTGTGCATCTTGTTGGATGGATCCTTTCTTTGTAGATTCCGATACAAAGCTTTTGTAGATAGATGTCTTTCTGGGTATTCCTTTAACATTTCGTCCAAGGGAAAGAGTTCCTCTAATTCTCTCACTTTTGTTATAATACTCTTTTCTTTCATATCATTCAAGAACATTTCGGATTGACCAGTATTCCACCAACGAGTAACCCAAGATTCTAGGCTTTTATTAAATAGAGATACACCGCAAAAAGACTATAGATGCAAGATATAGAAGGGGAATGAATGCTTTCTTGTTTGCCATTCGTCTTTGATTTGTTAATGAACTCACTTCATTCGTTACCTCTCTACACTACTAATATTTATATCAAACATAAGTTCTATGTAAAGTTATATGGATACTATTATTCATCCATTCCCTGTTCATTAGTTAATCCTTGAATTTCGAAATAATACAGAAAGCAAATATCAAAGAATCCACTTTTCTTACTGTGGAGTTACATACGCATCATAATTTCGGACAAAGAAAGACTGTTTTCCGTTTGTTCCCTATACGACTTCTTTGGCTCAAATGAATGAGCATTCTTCAGAAATTCCCGTTAAGTTAGACTAGGTAAAAAAGACTATTCTTTCTTTTCCGTTTGATCCCTCTTGCTACGAACTAAGAAAGCAGTCATTCTGAACTTCCTCAAGGAAACTTCAATTGGTACATGAAAGAAATAGGCCAGCCAATTCGGCAGCCTTTTGCTCAATTTCGTCTTTCTCTCTCGTGTGGTGGTGGGTCAGATTCTGATCGGTACGAGTCAACCCTTGGCCTCTGATTTCCATATAAAGGACACGACTGTGCATAAATACCCTCTTTCACTTCTATTCTGATGGACTAAATGTCCTTCATAAGGAATCGGAGTCAGATTCTAGGATTTTATCCAGGAAACCCCCCAAAATAGACACTATTCCTTCTTTTCTATCGAATCGATCATAACCGCTACCTACATTCCACAAAATGGTGTACCACAAATAGGAAGGAGCTAATAAATTGACCTGCAATCCCATAGAAAGACATTACGATCCCTTGTGGAAAACTGGTAAGATAAGGAATCAATACAAGGGAAAGTATGGAACGGATTACCTTGTTGATCGAATATCTCAAGGCAAGAACATTGTTTGAGATTCGAATCACTCCACAAGCAAGATCGATCATGTCTAGCTTGAATGATTCTTGTTGATCAAATATCTCAACACAAGAACACTTGTTTGAGATTCGAATCATTCCACAAGCAAGATTGATCATGTCGAGCTTGAATGATTCTACATGCAACCTAAACTACATAGAATTGCAAAGAAACTTAGCCATTGGCTAAAGAAAGCACAAATGCTTCTTTCTATATTTTCCAAGTCTGCTTACAAATACAACATATAAGGCTTTATACAACCTCAAAAATGAAACTACTAAAGGTATTCCAAGAGTTGTAACATTCCTACTCTATGGCCATAATTAGCCATTATGTAAATGTAACCGAAATTAAATAAAAAGTCTTAAAATACAATAACTCTAAATTACTCTAAATTGTAACCCATCCAAAATTTACAACAATCAAACTTCATTCTTCTTCAATGTAGCATGAATTGAAAACATCTTTTGATAATTTTGACAACCTTTTCTTCACATCTTCTTTGAAGTATATTGTATGATTGATGTCTCTTGGTTCATATAAAAAACAAACAAACTAATTCTTTGCAGAGACACGAAAATCAAGATATCAAATCCCTACCAAGCAAGATAACTGGAAGTTCCAACCAACAAAACCCCTAATGAATGAACCTCAGAAAAGGATAGATAAAAGCCCAGTGGAAATTGCTTTTGAGATCCTCTTTTTTCTTATAAGTTCTATCCATATATGTTCTGATCGCTAACTCATACTAGATCTCGTTGCATTTTTTATTGGAATTGATAGAATAACGGATATTTGCCTTTTTTTTGTTTCCAAAGTAGTCACTCTAATCAACTAGCACTATTTTGATGTGAACCTTGACCGACGGAGTAACTCATCGAATTACTTAGATCTCAAATAATAGCATCACCTTTATATGATTCCCTATGGATACCTACATCCATATAGATATATTGATTTGACATCTCAACCATTCGTCGCCCGATCAGTTATATATTGGAGATTAGAGATAATACTTAATAATTCATTTCCTCAGATATCATTTTTAGGCATGTATAATCGCTTATGTTTGGAGTCAGCCACATCTTTGACTGCCGTCTACTAAATAGATAGCTGTGTTATCGTGTCAAAGTCTAAGTTTTGAAAAAAAACAAATAGACGTGTAGCATAAATAAGCTTCTTTTTTTGAACATGAAGAGATAAAGAAGTCATTCCAATTGCCGGAAATACTAGGCCTACTAAAGGCACAAAAGTAGAGAGAGGGTAAGTTTGTCATAGAATGGATACCTCGACTTAATATTTATACCTCTTATTTATTGTTATATTAATTTACCTGTTATTTATTTCTTGTTATAAAAGGTATCTGATAATTATACTAATTCATATAGAATTACACTAAGTAATATCTACTTGTTACCCAAAAGTTCGTTATAATCCGATCCAACAACAGGGATTCGTAGTCAAACTAGAGATACTCTAGAGATGTAGAAAGATGAAAGACTCTATGCCGCTATTTGCTATAGTTGGATTATATATCCACATGTAACGTAAGAAGGAAGGGAGCATGAAATTCATTTTATTCCCACCTACCTAATTTAGCAGAAGAAAGAATTAGCTCTTTTATTCAATAGGGGCTTCCTAATTACTAATCAGGAATATTGGTCAAACCCATTTCTACGCATGATTCTTTCTACAATTTCATCTTATGTTACCAAAGAAAAATACATTTTTCGAATTTGGACTTTGATTCCTATAAACTAAATAACTACTTGTTCCTTACAAATACTTACAAGGAATTAATTTTAGAAGAGTTTTAAGTAAGGTTTTACTTGATTGAATTTTGATTCGAGGGAACGAAAGCCTGGAGCTGAAATAACTCACTCAAATACCTTTTAAAGGATTACGTGGTTTAGATCGAATAAGCCCTTATCGAATGTCAGCCACCTGGGAACCCTCCGGACTGACTCTCGTATTCAATCTTTGTTCTTCAATCAATTACTCTTTTACCCGCAAATGTGATGTAGGCATTGGGTTCGGCAATAATGATATCCCCCAAGATACCAAAACTAGCTGTCACCCCACCCGTAGTAGGAGATGTAAGGATTGCTACATAGAAGAATCTTTTATTTGATTGATAATCATATAAAGCAGAAGATCTTTTTGCCATTTGCATCAAGCTCACACTTCCTTCCTTCTTGCATGCCTCCTCCTACAGAAGTACACACTCAAATCAGAGGTCAGGTAGCCAGCCGATCAAAGGGGTGATTCTCTCGCCTACTACAGATACCACCCCCATAAACGAAAATTTATAATCCCAATTGCTATGGGAATACCGGTTCATTTACCTGTGCCTCTTTGAATAGCCTCATCAGCTGTTAATCCTTTCTTTATTTGATAAGACTCAATACGATCTTTATAAGGTTCCTCCTCCGAATGAAATTCAATGGGATCCAAAGAAAGAGACCATGTCTTCATCCATAGGGTCCCAAGTACCTGACTCGATCAATCAAAAGTTCGATTCTATCTGTGAACTACTCATTTGAAAATGGTATCCACATTGTGAACAACTATTCATTTTTTTATTTCAAATCCTTCTTATAATTGAATCCATAACCAATTTGCGCATTGAACCCACGCCCATTTCAGTTCAATCTAGATCATTAGAACTTGAGGTATCACTTGAGATAGAACTTTCCGTAGAACTTGAGGTATCACTCTCCGTTCTAGTTATATCACTTCCATCCGTGCTAGTTCTTATACTGGAACTCTCACTTTCACTACTATTTGCACCTGAACCCCAAATGTCACTATAAACGTCACTCTCACTCTAATTGTGTGTGACTACCACTGAAAAAGTCAGTATCAATACGGATTTGAGCCCTAAAATAACCGTCAATGCATTAATGTGATTATTCCAACTATATTTAGTATCATCTATGTAACGATCATAGTCTCTCTCATCACTCTTAGATGGATTCTTTTTATAAGTAGAGTTCGGTTCGAAAAACTATAGCTTTCTAGTTCACTTACAAAAGAAGGATTATTGTCAATCTCAAGCAGTATTAGATTTGCACTATCCAAATATATGGAATAACTGCAGTAGCTATTACTATCCCTAACTAAAAAGGTGTCATCAGATACGACCGAATGCCGGCCGACTAAATCATAACGGTACTGTAACTCGAATTGTCACTATGACTAGTAATCTTTTGATTCATATTATTATTGATCCTTCACTTTCAATAGGACCAAGACTATTGATTGATTTACTTAGCTTATACCTGTATTCTAACTCCCCGTTAGCCAACCTCGAATTTCACCATCTTTTTTCCATAGAGCTTTCTTGCCCCTATTTCCATCAAAATACAATGAATAGTCATTCGATCAAAAATCAATCATTTGATGAATATCTCATTTCCTATCAGAAATAGGATCTAAATCCAATCACTCGGATTATTACTAACGAGTCGGTCTTAAAAAAGAAGGGTTGGTTGTTCCCCCTATTCATATGAAGAACTTTTTTCGTAAAATCTCCTTTACTACCAAATGGGTATTCCAAGAAATAACAAAAAGAAAGGACAATATACAGGATGGGTAGAAGAAGTTGTGATACTTGGCTCGATCCATGATCTGAAACGACGGGGGATATAAGATATTAAACGACTACACCAATTCTAAGGATCCATAGGCTTACTTAATTGCGGATGATCCGGCACAACAACAAAAATGTTTACGTTCTCTTAGATTTTGATTTCTTGCATTTTGTATATCTAGTAAAAAGCTATCCAATAGTATCTTTGTATTGTATTCGGCTCATTCCTTTTAGTAAAAGATTGGGTGGGGGCCGAGTTTTCTTTAATTGAAAGTCAATGAAAAGAACGAAGAGTCATTCATTCCTGCGTTACAAAGTCTCTACTCAAATTAGAATTTGATCGCCTTCCATACTTCACAAGCAGCAGCTAGTTCATGACTCCAGTTACTAGCCTCACCGATAATTCACCCTCATGAGCAAGATCACGTCCCTCATTACGAGCTTGTACACATCCTTCTAGAGCTACTTGGTTAGCTACGGCACCTAGTGCATTCCCCCCAGCCCCAAAGTTCCTCCGCCGAATTGGAGTACAGAATCATCTCCATCTCGGTTAGAGCAGGCATATCCCAAATGTGAATACCACCGGAAGCCACTAACAGAACACCTGGTAAAGAAAGAGACCCAATCTTGAGTGAAATAAATACCGTTCGATCTTTTTCAAGAGAATCATCACGTAGTATAAATCAACAAAGCCTAAAGAAAGTGATGTCTCTTTCCCCTTGAAGTTTACCTACTACGGTACCAGCGGGAATATGGTTTCCACCAGACAGACGTAACCCTTTAACTAGTACACGGAAGGGAAGCGCATACCATGATTCTTCTGTCAATGAATAACGACATGCATTGCACGGTGAATGTGAAGAAGTAGACCATTATCTCGGCAATAATGAGCCAAGCTAGTATTTGCAATGAATCCACCTGTGGAGTAGTCGTGCATTACGATAGGAACTCCCAATTCTCGAGCAAAGATAGCCAGCCCTTTTCATCATTTCTTCGCGCAGTAGCATGAAAGTAATGTCCCTTGATTTCACCTGTTTTGTTTATGAACTTCTCTCCTGAACCTGATTTCACTCTGTAATAGGTGTTTATTTGTTTACGAACTTCTCTCTTTCACCTTCTTTCTTTAACTGTAAACAGGGAATCTTAATTATTTTCTTATCCCCTTTCTTTTCTTTCTCTTTTTCTTCCTTATTAAATCAGATGAGAGTAGTAAGCTAAGAGTTGATAACAAGGAAATCTCATTATGAAAAGAAGAATCTTGAATCATCCAAGGAAAGATTCCTTATTCATTGAAAGCATATTCATTTACTTACCTTCAACCACTAATAAACTAAGAAAATTCAAGGATGGATGTTCGAGCGTCTGTCTTCACCCCTCTTCTCCCTTTTCTCGTTGAGCGTCTTCGCCCCTCTACGATGAATGCCCCTTTCCCTATGTATTCTTATTCTTTGACTGATTTCCCTCGGTAATAGGTCTTTGATTTCACTCTTTTCCCGGCTTACGATATTCCCTTCCCTGATTTTCCGTATACTCTTTCTCCCTTATTAGTGTTGAAAGTCAAGACGGACGAAGGATTCCTTCTGATATGAACCAAGAGACATCATTCATACAATATACTTCAATGAAGATGTGAAGAAAATGTTGTCAAAATTATCAAAATAGGTTGCAATTCATGTCACATTGAAGAGGAATGAAGTTTGATGGTTATAAATTTTGGGTGGGTTACAATTTAAAGTAATTTAGAGTTATTGTATTTTAAGACATTTTATTTACTTTAGGTTACATTTACCTAATGGCTAATTATGGTCATTAAGTATGAATGTTACAACTTTTGGAATGCCTTTAATAGTTTCATTTTGAGGCTATATAAAGCCATGTATGTTGTATTTGTAAGGTAGACTTGGAAAATATAGTAAAAGGAGCATTTGTGCTTTTCTTTAGCCAATGGCTAAGTTTCTTTGCAACTCTATGTAGTTTAGGTTGCATGTAGAATCATTCAAGCTCGACATGATCAATCTTGCTTGTGGAGTGATTCGAATCTCAATCAAGTGTTCTTGCGTTGAGATATTTGATCAACAAGAATCATTGAAGCTAGACATGATCGATCTTTGCTTCTGGAGTGATTCGAATCTCAAACAATGTTCTTGCCTTGAGATATTCGATCAACAAGGTAATCCAAATCTTATTCTCCTTGTATTGATTCCTTATCATATCACCTTCTCTTGTTCCTATTCTCTCGTTCACCTTCTTCTTCTTTCATTTGGTAATTAACGGGAAAGACTGAACCGAAATCTTATTCTTGAACTCCTTTTTAGTGTTTACAGTGAGGGATATTAATTAGCTGGCTGCTTTGAAAGACAAAAATCAGACAAGATGCATTCTCCGGGGAACCCATATTACCTGACCCTGAACCTGATATTGAACTTCTCTTTCCGCTTATGAATCAAGTGTTGAAAGGAAGGACTCAACCAACTCAAGCAAGTTCCCTTCAAAGACTCTTTCCCTCGATAATAGGTGTGTTTGTTCTTTCTCCTGAATCTTGGCTGCTTTTTTCTTGCTTTCACTACTAGAAGGTCAAGCTACTGAACCTCTGCCTTATTAACCAAGTTCAGACGAAAGAAGACCGTAAACAACTGGGAATCTTAGCTCTGATCTTTCTGCTTATGAATCATCAAGTGTTGAAAGGAAAGACGAAAGATGAATGAGAGTGCACTCCTGAACCGTAACCTTTATTACCTGATGTTATTGCATTAAGTAAGGAAGTCAAGCCTAAAGAATGAGAGAGAGTTGTAGAGGAGGATGTAAACAGGAGGATATGAAGGTCAAGCTCCGGAACCTATTTCATTTCTTCTTGATCCTGACCCTATTTCTTCTTGAACGAGGTAAAGTGGCAGGAGGATGATTCGCTCTTTGAGTCTATTCCCTGAATTCTGTTCTTGTTCTTCTTTCCCTTTAAACACTCACAATAAACAGATGGTAAGCGGATTCACTTCTGGCTGGGATGATCCTTGTTTGGCTGTGCCACTCCCCGAGTATTCTTCAATCTATCTTTTCCTCCTCACCTTGTAATAAAGATTAATTCTTTAACGGATCTTTACTCCTCCCTCTCCCTTCCCTACTACTTAACTAATGACCCTGCCTCTGCTGAACCACCTCTTCTCGTGTCTTCGCCTCTTTGCCCTCCGAGTCTCACAATTGAATTGCCTCTCCTTTGTTTCACTCTTTGGCTGAGCTCCTTTCCTTTGCCTCTATTGCCTGAACTACTGAACCTACTTATTAAGTATCCTTCACTCCTTCGCCTATGGATTCTTTAAGGAGGTCAAGCAGCTAATGAATTTACTCCTCTCCTGTAAACAAATGAAAGGATGTTTGCTTCGCACCTTACTTATGAATTATACTTACTAAACTACTGACCTTATCTATTGATGGATTCTTTCTCCGTAACCGTCACCTCTGCCTCTATTAGCATCAGTTCTTGTTCTTTCCCTTCAAGACCAGTAAGGGAAACTCCTTCACTCCTCTCCCTCTTTCTTGGTCTCACTACTTTCGCTCCTTTTCCGATTGATTCCTGAACCTATTTATGAACTGTAAAAACTTTACTCCTTATTCATGAGAGAGAGTTAGTTTACGAACCTCACTCCGGCCCCTATTTCTTCTTTTCCTAGGTAAGCTGGATGAGAAGAGGGTCAAGCCCATTCACCGAAACCTGACAAGAATGTATGTAAGAAAGAAGAATTCTCCTGCCTGAACCTGCTGCCTATGTTATTCACTCGGTCAAGCTAGCACTAAGAAAAAGGAAAGACTTAGAAGGATGAATGAGAGTTCAGTTGACTCCTCTCCCTATTTTGAGGGTTATGCCATTTTCCCGGTATTTGAGGTCATTTCACTCCTTTTCCTCTCTCTATTCTATTGTATTAGCATCCGTTCTTGTTCTTTTCCTTCTTTCACAGTAAGCACTGGCTGGGAATCTGAGCTCTGTCTCTGTATGATCTTTCTCCTTATGAATCAAGTGGTTGAAAGGAAAGACTGACCTCAAGAATTAATGAGACTTAACTACTGAACCTGAACCTCTGCCTTCTTTGACTCCCTTTCCTCTATTACAAGCCAAGACTCCTTATGCATTCTCCGATTCCTTCTTGACAGTAAAGGAAACTCCTGAACCTATTCATTGTCGGTCTTACAATTCCATTGCTGATCCTCTCCTTTACAGTCGAGCCGCTGAAAGAAAATCTTTTTTATCCTATATAGGGGTAAAACATTAAAAAAGCTTTTTCCCTAACAGCTGAAGCTTCAAGAAAATAAATTCTATCCAGCATAGGGGTAAAACATTAAAAGACTTTTTCCCTAATAGCAGCAGCAAGAAGAAAAGAAATTTTATCTCCATATAACTGTAAAACATTAAAAGCGGTTTTCCCCTAATAGCTGGAGCTTCAAGAAAAGAAATTCTATCCCCCCCCACTAATTCATTATTAAGGAAAGATGAAACAAGTAGCCAGCCGGCCGTTCTCTGATCTTCTCCTTCACCTTCCCCTTCAAGTGTTTCAAGGAAAGACGAAAGAGAAAACCTGAACCTTTATTCCCTTCTCTTATTTCAGGAGGTAAACTCGGTCTCACAGCTTTTGTTTGCTCCTTATGAATGAGACTCAACCAACCACCTATTTTAATGAGTCAACAAACCTATCTATATCTAATTCTATTGATCTCACTCCTGAACCTCTATTCCCGTCATCTCTTGTTCATTTACAGTCAGTCGGTAAAAGCAAAAGAGAAAGGAAAGAAAGATCAGCGACTAAACCTATAGGTCTGTCTCATTGCTCTGCCCATTCATTCACCTATTTATTCTGGAACTGTAAACAAGATTAAGCTAGAAGAAGAACCTGAGCCATTACCTATTTATTCAAAAGGTAAAGAACCGTCTTCATGTACTTACTCATTCACTTCTCCCTATTTTTTCTTTCATCTTCCGGACTGCTATCTTTTATCCTTGAACTTATACAGGAGGAGGTGTTTGTTTGTTTGGTTCTTGATCCTGTCCCTGATTGAACGAAGAGTAAACAAAGACGAAGGCTTATGAATGAGACTGAACCGAAAGGGCTGAGGAAGACTCAAGATTCATTCTAGTTTACGACCTGATGAACAACCTATTTCCCTGATTGAACGAGGTAAGGCAGCTAATCTAATTCATGGACTCGCCCTGAACCTATACCTATTGATTCATTCTTGAACAGTAAACTCATTCACCTTCTTTCACTCAAACACAAGGTAAGGTAAGTAAATGGGCTGGATGAAAGGTCAAGCATATTCTTTATAGGTCTCATTGCTTCGCTTCGCTCCTGAACCCATTTATTCAAAGACTCGGTAAATAGAATAGAAAGAAAGATGATCGATTCTTTACAGTGAAAGAATAGGGAGAACCAAACTTAAGATCTCCTTCCGCGATATGCCTTCCCTGAACTTGACAGTCGAGCTACTTACTCCTATTTCTTCTTGATCCCTTTACAGGAAAGAAAAGAGATGAAACAAAACTCTGGAACTTGAGAAAAGATAGAGATGAATGGAACTGAACCCCGGAACCTCTCCAACTCGTCTTCCCTCCTCTCTCTCTATCTTAGCCTTTGCTAGCTTTCTTTTATTCCCTTCTTTCACAGTAACCGAGGTAAGTAAATAGGTGTTAGCATCTTCTGGTATCCTTACTGCTTTCTTATACAGGAAGAGGTGTGTGTTTGTTTCTTTCTTTCTCCTTCACCTGATTGAACTCGATAAACTCATTGATAAGATAAGGAATCAACTACAAGGGGAATAAGATTCGGATTACCTTGTTGATCGAATATCTCAAGGCAAGAACATTGTTTGAGATTCGAACCACTCCACAAGCAAGATCGATCATGTCTAGCTTGAATGATTCTTGTTGATCAAATATCTCAACGCAAGAACACTTGTTTGAGATTCGAATCACTCCACAAGCAAGATTGATCATGTCGAGCTTGAATGATTCTACATGCAATCTAAACTACATAGAATTGCAAAGAAAATTAGCCATTGGCTAAAGAAAAGCACAAATGCTTCTTTTACTATATTTTCCCAGTCTCCCTTACAAATACAACATACATGGCTTTATATAGCCTAAAAAATGAAACTACTAAAGGTATTCCAAAAGTTGTAACATTCCTACTTTATGGCCATAATTAGCCATTATGTAAATGTAACCGAAATTAAATAACAAGTCTTAAAATACAATAACTCTAAATTACTCTAAATTGTAACCCACCCAAAATTTACAACAATCAAACTTCATTCTTCTTCAATGTAGCATGAATTGAAACATCTTTTTGATAATTTTGACAACCTTTTCTTCACATCTTCATTGAAGTATATTGTATGATTGATGTCTCTTGGTTCATATCATTCTCCACTTCTTCAAGAGGATTCGTCCTCGAATCTATTTGTGTAACTTTGCTGCAAAAAATAAGTTATGGAAATACGACGGACCTCACAACACTCTTTTACACAAATGAAGCTTTCATTCTTACCTCTCAAATTTTTTAGTAGAGCCCAGATTGAATTTTTTTATTTTGGATCGATTAAAAACTAAAAAGATAAAAAAAAAAAAAAATTGAAAAGAAACGCAAAGGAAACATATATCCGATCTTGAGCCTGAAGCTCTGATACCAAATGATAAGATAAGGAATCAACTACAAGGGGAATAAGATTCGGATTACCTTGTTGATCGAATATCTCAAGCCAAGAACACTTTGTTTGAGATTCGAATCACTCCAGAAGCAAGATCGATCATGTCTAGCTTCAATGATTCTTGTTGATCAAATATCTCAACGCAAGAACACTTGTTTGAGATTCGAATCACTCCACAAGCAAGATTGATCATGTCGAGCTTGAATGATTCTACATGCAATCTAAACTACATAGAATTGCAAAGAAAATTAGCCATTGGCTAAAGAAAAGCACAAATGCTTCTTTTACTATATTTTCCCAGTCTCCCTTACAAATACAACATACATGGCTTTATATAGCCTAAAAAAATGAAACTACTAAAGGTATTCCAAAAGTTGTAACATTCCTACTTTATGGCCATAATTAGCCATTATGTAAATGTAACCGAAATTAAATAACAAGTCTTAAAATACAATAACTCTAAATTACTCTAAATTGTAACCCACCCAAAATTTACAACAATCAAACTTCATTCTTCTTCAATGTAGCATGAATTGAAACATCTTTTTGATAATTTTGACAACCTTTTCTTCACATCTTCATTGAAGTATATTGTATGATTGATGTCTCTTGGTTCATATCACTCATTCACCTATTTATTCAAACACGAGGTAAATAGAAGGGAGGGAGTCGAGTAAGCTAATTCATTGATTGAAGAAGAAAATGAAAGATGAATGATCCTGCCCCTTCACCGCGTACGATTTCATGTCTTCGACCCTTTGTTTGACTATCCTTTATTTACAGTTCAATCCGGAACAGGACAGGAGAGCGACTTACTCCTATGCATTCGCCTTTTCCAATAGTCCCTGTAAGAAAGATGAATGAGAGTTCAGAGATTTCACTCATGAGACTTATTGTTCTGTTATTCATGAACTGTAAACACTTAATCAACTCCTTATGACTGAGAGTGAACCTACTGATTGAACTACTGAACTTGACGAGTCGAGTAAATTCATTAATTAACTATTTCACCCTGCCCCGATATGACCGGAAGCGTAACTACTGAATGAAACCCTTCCCGGAACCTGAACCTATCCCTTACGGTACGGTCTCTGCTCTGTTCTTTCACTGTAAACTCATTAACCTCTTTCTATTTATTCCTTCAAAGACAAGGTCAAAGAAAATGAAAGGATGTTCGCTTCGCTCCCTCTGGAGCCTTTGACTCGATTCCCTTCCCTTATTTATTGAGGTAAACAGGAGGATGATTCTTTTCACTCTTTTACGAGGTAAATGGAATAGGTGTTTGTCGGTCTCTTCTCTTTGCTTGAACTGTAAACAAACTCATTAACCTCTCCCTACTTATTCACCTTTGCCTTTGACTGTTCCTATCGGTTGAGCTACTTACTTACTCCGGAACAGGAGAGGAAAGCCGAAACATTAGTTGCTTTACTGGAGAGTCTCTCAAAGAAAATAGATAGTTCAACCTTCACCTTATACGATATTACCAAAGAAAGACCTATTTAGCTCGTGAAAGAAAAGAAGAAGAAGAAAGCAAAAGGAGAAAGGAAAGCCGAAAGCAAGCAAGACAAGATTCATTCGACTTTACAGTGGAGTAAAGAAAAGACAGAGAGAAAGGGGAAAGAAAGATCAGCTCAATAACCGCTATTCCCTATTAAAGAGAAAGAGGTCATTGAACTAGGTAACTGGGCTTCTCTCCTTCAATCCTTCTTTCATTGTAAACTAACTAAGACTCAACTCCTTATTCATTCTTGATCTTCTTTAACTCCTTTAAAAGTTGGTTGGTTACCTTCTGTCTTAGCCTTTCTAGCTTTAGCTTTGTTTTATTCCTTGAAGTTATTACATGGTGAGTTATTCGAAGAAAGATTTGTCCTCTCCCTATTTATTCTTGAACTTCTCTTTCTCCCTTGAACTGGGTTTCACTATTCAAAGATTCGATACTGCTGAGGATTGAATTGACTCTCTTCTCTTGTCCCCGGAACAACCTGATTTAATAACTGATCTTGCGAAAGGCTTTGGTCAATAAAGAATGGTTTGAGTCACAGTACGTAGATCCATTTCGTACAAAAACAAAAGAGGTTCGGGTAGCCCGCGTTGATTTGAAAAGTCGGAAAATCATCAAGAATCAACTTACGCTTGGCTTGGCGCTGGGGAGGATACCTGTTGATAAGAAAGGGGTGAAAGGGTGGATCCGCAATATCCCAATGCATGGTTTAACCAATTCATTTTGTTTTCAAAGGTCAATTGGATAAATAATAAGAAATTCTGCTGAGAAAAGAGAATGAAAAAAAATACAATGAGAAATTATCTCCACGAAGAGAGAAAGACAAGAGAGAGATCAAATCACTGGTTGATCCTATGAAAAATACTGAGAAATCCTCTACAGATAATGAAAGTAGTCATAGAGAAGAAAGAAGGAAATTCGATAAAATAGAAGAAGGAAGAGAGGTGACAAAGCCTACATTAGACGCGAAACCTCAGACTGACGAGCAGATACCTAATACAGAGTAGGAGAAAGCTACTTTAAAGAGATGGACAATCTTTGTTTCCCTGATTTATATCCAGATGACAATCCTCCAGATTCGTCAAGACCATAGTGAGAAGATCAAGGCTAGAAAGTCGCTCAAAGAAATGCTATATCCAAATATCCACTGCTTAAGGAAGGGGAATGACAAGAGTATCAAGCAGCTTTCCCAACCCAATCCCTATAGTAGACAGACATGTAAGGATCAGTGATTGACAGAGCTCTTATTATTCGAGGTCAGAATTGTGAGCTATTTAAGGCCTTTGAAAGCAGTCCAATCGCTTCAATCACACCTATCTATGTCAATAGGGCTGAGTGAGATCTTTAACCTCTCCTGCATCTGGGACTCTATTTACTGCGCTCGGCCGATTTTAGCCAATTGCTGCCACTTCTGAAGCTAGGTTAGTTAGGGCTATGACCCTTCGAGCAGAGCAGTTCATGAGCTGCTATCTCTGATCGAGGTTAGGTCTGATTTTGCTCTGCTGCTGTTATTCTTCCTCCAACCTGTACACAAGGCTTCTCAAAAACTGGTGCGAGGAGCCATAAAACCAATGCAGCCTTGGGAAGCAAACCAATGCCCTTACTCACCTTGACTGACGATCTCATGCTAATCACGGAAGCCGCATTCCGCTCAAGGCCTCTTCGATCCATTTGACGCCTTCACCTTCTATTCTCAGTGAGAAAAGCTAATTTGTGATATCAGAAAAAAAAAAACATCCTAGGCAGGCGAATTTCCAGCATACTGGGTCTCGAAGAAGGTGTCCAAACATATTTGTTGATCCTTGTCCCCAAAGACCTAAAAAGAAAGAGGAAGGTGCGAAGTGAAAGTTCAAACTCTGAAAATCATCCCCCCTTCGCCCAAAGCTCTGACAAAGGCAAGAAGCCTATGATGTCAGCAGCTGTTGAAAAGGCCCCACCGTCTCATCTCTATAGACTGAGGAGGCTCATCATCAAATAGCCCGCCATTCATCCTTTACAAAAGGTGCCTGGAAGAAGTCAACAATCTAACCATCCATGAAAGTGCAACAGTAAGATACTAGTGTAGGTATTTGATTTGACTAAGCCAATTTCGGAGGAGAGTGAATCCCAAGAACTGCTCAACCTTCTTCAAATAATAAGGGGGAGTTAGTTCCCTTAGTTCCGTAGCAGCACAAGTCAGAAAGATTGAGAAATAGAACCATCTGATTTGATTCGTTTTCTCAAGCCATGTGATGATCATCTTAGGGTGATCCTTTTGTGGCCTTCCTATTACACTCGTAGTCTCTGAAGGATGAGAACCAACTATGTAGCATCTAGAGAATTCCAGGTATATACATTAGTCTGATCCTTCGTAGGAACTATCCGTAATAACGAACTTGCAAAATGAATCTCTTTCTCATAAAGAGATTCGTTGTTCCTGACCCTGCTTCACCCCTTAATTGTTATTTGAAGAAGTCAAAGTTATGTCTTGGTCCGAGCGGAGATAGTCTTTCTCTTCTACATGTCCATGAAGTTTTGCAAAATCCAAACATCTAGGAGATCGATAGAGAGGTAGTAATTTCTCGAACGAACCAACCGCACTCCTTCGTATACGTCATGAGTCCATTGATGAGAAGGGGCTGGGGAAAGCTTGAACCCAATTCCTACAGTGATAAATATAAGTTCAATGGAAATTCCTGGGTTCTTATACATTTGTGTATTGAGAAGATAGACCATTTACTAGTTCTTGAAGCTCGATCTCTCCCACAGATGAACCATATAGCCAAGAGAAAGCATGAACCAGAATAGAAGAACTTGCTTGCCCCACCCATCATGAGTAAATCTTTCGCAGTAGACTCATTATAGACCATACATCTTTCTTGGTATATCCAGATAATAGGTAGGAGCATAAACTGATGAAAGATTCTGGAGCTACAAAGATAGTTATTAAATCAATCATTAGCACCGCATAAAAAGACTCCTCCTAGAGTAGCAGTCAATACGAATAAAAGAAAGTCTGTTCTAGCCATTTCTGTACATTCAATGTACTCTACGGATAGAGGAATACATAGAGTGGAACATATGGAAATTTCCCGAAAAGCTAATCATAGGTTCTTCTCTCCGAAGAACCTATGATTATATGAACCAAGAGACATCAATCATACAATATGCTTCAATGAAGATGTGAAGAAAAAGGTTGTCAAAATTATCAAAAGATGTTTCAATTCATGCTACATTGAAGAAGAATAAAGTTTGATTGTTGTAAATTTTGGGTGGGTTATAATTTAGAGTAATTTAGAGTTATTGTATTTTAAGACTTTTCATTTAATTTCGGTTACATTTACATAATGGCTAATTATGGCCATAAAGTGTGAATGTTACAACTTTTGGAATGCCTTTATATAGCCTCAGTTATGCTCATTACTAAACTTGTTGAAAAGATGAAATATAACCAAGGTATCTCTGATCAGAGGTTGAATCGATCATCAGAAGAAGACTAGGGCCAAAAGGATACATTCTGGGAAAATCAAACTTCCATCGAAGAGAATCAAATGAAAGGCTTTCATCAACTCGTAGATGATGGTGTTAATATAACACATGCGGAAGCAATTTGGATCTTAGGCACTTTTAGAACATCAATTATTGTAAATAACTAGCATGTTCATACGTATTAAAACTTAATGAGGTTAAATACTAACCTTTTGTAGTTCAAACTCCTTTTGTCTCACGAACCGGTTTCGAACCACCACTAGTGTCTTCTCCACTATCCTCCGGCCTTAGAACGGGATTGTGGAATTCAGTGAGTGACTAAACTTGGGAGGGATTTTGTATATGTGAAGAGAGTGTTTGTGAGAGGTTTTTCTCAAGGTTTTTCACCAAGATGAAGAAGACCTTCCATGTATCATGATCACTCTATTTAAAGAGTCATGTTTGCATGTTCATGCAAATTTGAGATCACCAAATTTTGACACTTCAAATTCCACTCAAATTTTTGGGATTATGTGGCAAGCATGCATGTTTGAGTTAACCAAATTTTGACACTCAAAATTCCACTCAAACTTGTGGGGTTTATTTGGCAAACATGCAAGTTTGGTTAAACCAAATTTTGACACCTCAAAATTCCACTAACATGGATTTTTCCATTAGATGAAAGTCAACATTTTAACTTTCTTCATTTTAATTCAACAATTAATTTGAATAATGAATTTCAAATTAAAGTAACATTAAATGATTAATTAAACTATTTAATTAATATTTAATATTAATTCAAATGTCAATCCCAATCAATTTCGACACATAATTGATTACGATATTTAAATCTTATTTAAATATCTCAGATTCTCTCTTTTTGTTTAATTCGTAAATAAAACAAAATTGCGGTTAAATATATCGTATATATGTAATGCATATTCCCTAATTTGAATTCGAACACTTCGAACTCACTCGTCACACTGTTCTATGGTTTAGTCCGATATGTGCTAGCAGAGGGACCTAATGGACCTATAGATCATGGGCTCCAACGATCCAAGATTAACCGGCTAAACTCATTAACCTTGTTAACCAACATTCGGTAACTACTAGGACACTCCACTATAGCCTAGTAGTTGTACTCCCCTCACTCTAGATATATTTTTGTCCATCTGATATAACCATGATTAGTAAGTCGATCCTTCACAGGTTGTTCGTAACTAGAGCTGGGTCAATTTACCGTTTTACCCCTAAAGTTACTTCTTGTTCCTTATGTCTCACTGATCCTCTAATGAACAATTGGTTTGTGGTCCAACCAGTAAACCGAATCCCTCTCAAGCCAATGAGAGGGTGGGGCCCCTTGTTCAAGACCTGGAGTCAGTGCTTAAGGGAACTACCTTTCTTCTATCCCTAAAAGTGGGTAGGAGTGAATTCCGTTTTGCACCCCACGTCCTCAGCCATTCATCCAGTGTTACCCCTGAAATGGGAGGCCTGTTGAGTCGGCGAACTAGAGCCACTCTCACCGATGCAAATCTAAGGATAATTTCGAATAAACAGGAGTTCATGGTTAGCTCAGGATTAAAACCGAGTTACCTAGGTTATCGAATGAAAAGAAAATCAGTCTCAACAGTAAATGACATTATAAAGTGAGAGTGGTTTTCTTCATGGTCCGATCTTATGCAATACTCATTGCATAGGACGCCCCCACTCACATGTCTTCACATGTACAATTTAGTGATCACATTGTTTATATCATATACAAAAGTGGGCCGCATCCATAGTGTCCCCAGAATAAGGTACTCAGCCTTATCCTTATACTATAGATCATTTTGACTATATACTTGAACTTGATCCCCTCTTATGTCTCTACATATAGTTCAAGTAATTATACTATAGCCAGAGTGTTCTTAGTTTATTGGATTTAGATTAATGATCGTAAAGTTCACTTTATTCAATAATATTTTTTTACTGAATAAACATCAATAATAACTTTATTGAAAATAGAATATATCTTTGTTTACAAACTATGAGTTTTAGGACATAAAACCCAACAAACTCCCACTTGGACTAAAACTCTAGTGGGGTTTTATAACGTTGAGTAGAGAGAAATACAATAAACTAGGGTATCACATACTCATGCCTTTTCTCCCACTTGCCCTAGATTACATAACTCGTAGTCCTAGACTCACTAGGTGCCCTTCAAACACTTCAGCGGTGAGGGGCTTTGTAAATGGATCAGCAATGTTGTGCTCTGAAGCTATCTGTGTGACGATCACATCTCCTCGTTGCACAATCTCCCTTATGAGATGATATTTGCGCTCAATATGTTTTCCTCGCTTATGGCTTCTTGGCTCTTTTGAATTTGCAACTGCTCCACTGTTATCACAATAAAGAGTGACGGGAAGATGCATATTTGGAACGACTTCCAAATCAGTTAAGAACTTCCTAAGCCATACAAATTCTTTCGCTGCTTCACAAGCAGCAACATACTCAGCCTCCATGGTGGAATCAGCAATGCAACCTTGCTTTATGCTTCTCCATATTATTGCTCCTCTGTTCAGAGTGAAGACAGATCCTGATATCGATTTCCTCGAATCTACATCGGTCTGAAAATCTGAGTCAGTGTACCTTGTAAGGATCAGATCCTTAGCACCGTACATTAGCATATAGTCCCTTGTTCTCCTAAGATACTTGAGGATATTCTTAACGGCAGTCCAATGAGCACGTCCCGGATTGGACTGATATCTACTGACAATTCCCACAGCATAGCATATGTCGGGTTGGGTACATAGCATGGCATACATCAGACTACCGACCGCTGATGCATAGGGAATGTGTTTCATATCCTCAACTTCTTGAGGTGTCTTAGGACTTTGTTTCTTCGACAAATGAACTCCATGCCTGAAAAGTAATAATCCTTTCTTGGAGTCCTGCATCTTATATCGAATCAACATTTTGTCGATGTACGATGCTTGAGACAATGCTAGTGTTTTGTTCTTGCGATTCCGAATAATTTGGATTCCAAGAACAAACTGAGCCTCTCCCAAATCTTTCATTTGGAATTGTGTCGCCAGCCAATGCTTAATGTCAGTCAGAATTCTCACATCATTTCCAATGAGTAGGATATCGTCAACGTACAACACCAGGAAAGCTACTGTAGAGTTGACTATCCTTTTATAAACACAAGGTTCGTCAACATTCTGTTTAAAGCCATAAGATTTGATCGCAGTATCAAACTTTATATTCCAGGATCAAGATGCTTGCTTCAACCCATAAATGGATCTTTTAAGCTTGCAAACCCTTTGCTCGTGATCCTATTCAATGAACCCCTCTAGTTGAGCCATATAGATACTCTCTTCAAGATTGCCATTTAGAAAAGCTGTCTTAATATCCATTTGCCAAATTTCATAATCATAAAATGTGGCAATAGATAAGAGTATTCTAATTGATTTAAGCATAGCAACAGGAGAGAAGGTTTCTTCATAGTCCACCCCCTCTCTTTGGGTATAACCCTTTGCTACTAGTCGTACTTCAAAGGTCTGTAACTTACCGGTTTGGTCTCGTTTCCTCTTATAGATCTATTTGCAACCAATAGGTTTTACCCCATCTGGTTGATCTACAAGTTCCCAGACTGAATTGAAGTACATTGACTCCATTTCAAGATTCATGGCTTTAATCCACTGATCTCTATCCTCATCATTCATTGCCTGTTTATAGGTCAATGGATCCTCAACGCCATCATCAGGTATGATGACTTGAGTTTCTGCCAAACCCAAGTAACGATCGGGTTGAGTTATAACCCTCCCACTACGTCGAGGCATTCTCAACTCTTGAGAAGGATATGATTGACCAAAAGTGTCTGCTCCATCAACAACTCTGGTTGAAGGACCAGCTTGATCAACAACTCTTGTTGTTTTATCAGTAGCTTCTTTAGAAATCTCACTTAATACTAGTTTGCTACGAGGTTGATGATTTCTTACGTGGTCTTCCTCTAAGAATGTAGCGTTCGTTGATACAAACACTCTATTTTCTTGAGGATCATAAAAAAAACCACCTTTCGTCTCTTTGGGGTATCCTACGAATAGACATAATTTTGAACGACGTTCTAATTTCTTAGGATTTTGCAACAACACATGTGCTGGACATCCCCAAATTCTAAAGTGACGTAAACTACCTTTACGCCCTTTCCATAACTCATAAGGTGTTTCTGAAACACTCTTAGTAGGAACCATGTTCAAAATGTATGTAGCAGTCTCCACTGCATATCCCCAAAACGGATCGGGTAACTGAGCGAAACTCATCATAGACCGGACCATGTCTAATAGAGTTCTATTTCTCCTTTCTGATACACCATTTTGTTGAGGCATACCAGGGGCTGAGAGTTGAGACCTTATTCCATGTTCTATCATATAGTCCTGAAATCTTAAGTCCATGTACTCTCCTTCTCGATCTGATTGAAGTGTTTTAATAGTTTTACCTAATAGATTCTCAACCTCAGTCTTATACTCTCTGAATTTTTCAAGAGCTTCGGACTTGTGATGCATTAGGTAAAGATAGCCATACCTTGAATAATCATCAATAAAACTGATGAAATATTCATACCCTCCTCGTGCTTTGACATTCATTGGACCACAGAGATCTGTATGCACGAGTTCTAAGGTTTCTTTGGCTCTATAACCTTTTTCGGAAAATGATCGTTTAGTCATTTTACCCTCAAGACAAGACTCACATGGAGGTAAAAAATTGTCTTCTAACTTATTTAGAAGTCCTCTTTTAACCAATCTCTCAATCCTATTGAGATTAATGTGGCCTAGTCTTAAGTGCCAAAGATAGGTATTAGGAGAAATCTTTTGTCGTTTATTTTGAGTTTTAGCTGTTTTAAACATCTCAGTATTTAAAATAGCTTTTGTTTTCCTCGATTTTAACATATATAAGTTGTTTTCTAGTTTTGCAGAACAAATATGAATACCTCTTTTGCAAATGAACACTTCATTGATTTCAAAAGATACTTTATACAACTGTTCTAATAAACAAGAGATGGATATTAGATTTCTTTTCATTCCAGGAACAAAAAGTACATTATCTAATATAATGAATCTATCTCCAAAAAACAACTTTAAATTTCCTACTGATCTTGCTGAGACAACCTCTCCTGTTCTAACTCTTAGTGTTATCTCGCCGTCCGCAAGCATTCTCTAGGAGCTAGTTTCCTGGTAAAAAGAACAAATATGATTAGTCACCCCTGAATCTAGTATCCAAGTTGAGTTGTCATACTCTACTAAACATATTTCTACAACGAGTAAATCATATTTACCTTGTTGTGTCTTTTCGGCTTTCTTCTCTGCAAGGTATTTTGGGCAGTTTCTCTTCCAGTGCTCATTTTCGTTGCAATGGAAACATTTTCCTTTATCTGCTTTTTGAACCTTGTTCTTGCGGTTAGTAGGAATCTTATTTTTCCCTTTTTCCCTTCTTCATCAAAACACTTTTAGAAGTTGAAGGTCCAAACTTATTTTTGGAGGACGATCCTCGTAGTAATTTCTTGGAGATGACAACATTTGCTTCTCCTGTTTGTCCCTTGTTCGTTAAGAGGGACTGATAAGTCTGTAGCTCATTGAGAAGAGCAGTCAAGTTATATTCTATTTTGTTCATTACCACATTGGTGCGGAACTAGAAGAAGCTCTTCGGAAGAGACATCATGATAAAACTGACTTGACTCTTCCATCAATGACAGCTTCATTTTCTTCTGCCACATTGAAATGGACCATCATGTTCAGGACATGTTCTCTAACTGAGGTCCCTTCTTTCATACGGCAGTTGTAAATGTATTTTATGGCTTCATGTCTAAGGGAGAAGGACGGTTGTCCAAACATCCCTTTTAGAGATTCCATAATCTCTTTAGCAGTACCCATAACATCGTGTTTCTTAGCCAAAACATCAGATATGCTGGCTAGAATGTACACTCGGGCTTTGTCATTTGCCTTTATCCATCTGTCATATGCATCCCGAACTGTTCGGTTTGCATTTGAGTTGGGGTTTGGAGGACACTCCTTAGTTAAAACAAACTTTAAATCATCAATGACCAGTATTGTGTTTAGGTTTGATTTCCAAGTTGTGTAGTTGTCGCCGTTTAATTTCTCAGAAGCGAGTAATTGTACTATTGAGTTTGTCATGCTGTGATATAAAGAAAATTCTATTAGTGATTTGACTTAATCCTGTTTAATCCAATCAGTTTTAGCAAATGTAATAATGTACCCAAATCATTATTAATTTGCAACGATACTTTAGAGAGTTAGAGCAACTGCCACCGAGGGGAAGAAGCTCTTCGGAAGATCGTACAAGGGCCACACATCATCACATGCATTCATATCACATCAACTAAGCAGCATAAATAACATACATTCATGTTCACATGATTTCGTACTTAAGCACCATAATCTAGCATACAATGTATCATATCATAACCAAGTCAATAACGTAAACACTTCATAGTCATATCGTTCTCTAACTTACCATAGCCTTAACGTTCTTATACCTATCACAGACATATCATTACGTGACGTACGTTAGTCATATCGTCACAAGAACGTACCCTAACGCTATCGTTCTATCAATCTATCACAAACCTATCCCTTTCTACCCATAACCTAACCGTATTCTTTCATCAATCTCTCCTATCCATAGCACTCCGGTATGTAACCTAACTCCAACGTTTCATGAACGTATCTTACTCCTATCGTTACATTTCGTTTTGTGCATTCTTCTCGTATCCTATCTCAAACATCTCTTAGAGCACATCGTACCATAATTATTATCATACAATCCACATATTATATCATAACATAACATATAGGAAGTATATCGATCCACAGACAATTCACACATATCAATATATATGACACGTGTCAAACCACAGGGCACGTGTCAACATCAAATATAACCATGCCGATAGTAAGGTCACTTACCTGGCTAGCTTGAGTCGTTGTCACAAATATATCTTTAATGAAAGTTCGATTCCGTCCTTTGAAATCCGAGTCAACCTCTTCAAATGACATATCTCCTCGATGGAGCTAGTCTGCTTAAATCTTTTGTTTTATTTTTTCTATTTGTTTTTGTAGGAAGGAAGAATTCTAGGTAAATCTACAGTTGTTTTTACAGAAGAGAGATTCATGATTTGTTGCCAGATTTATTTTTAGGGAAGGAGTGGTGAGAGATTGAAGGAAGGAGGGATAGGTTACCAAATGTTTTTGGTCTTTTAATTTTTATTTATTATTTTATTATTTTAACTATTTTTTTTATAATTATTTTTATTTGTTTATTTCGTTATTTATTTTTGGGCTATTACAAGACTGATCCCTACTTCACTCTTTTACTCGGGTTGAACTATTTTAGTGTCTCTTCTCTTTTCTTGAACTGTAAACTCATTAACCTCTCCCCCCTACTTATTTAGCTTTGCCTTTGACTAATGGAACTCGATAAAGCCACTAATGAATTTACTCTCTTTCCTCCTTATTCTTGAACGAGATAAATAGGACGATCAATCATCAGGTCAAGCTCATGAACTCTTCAAACATTGGACTTTACGGTGTTGAGTTTTATGTCCTAAAACTCATAGTTTGTAAACAAAAACATATTCTATTTTCAATAAAGTCATTATTGTTATTTATTCAGTATGTTATTGAATAAAGTGAACTTTATGATCATTAATCTAAATCCAATAAACTAAGAACACTCTGGCTAGTATGATTACTTGAACTATATGTACAGACATAAGAGGGAATCAAGTTCAAGTATATAGTCAAAATGATCTATAGTATAAGGATAAGGCTGAGTACCTTATTCTGGGGACACTATGGATGCAACCCACTTTTGTATATGATATAAACAATGTGATCACTAAATTGTACATGTGGAGACATGTGAGTGGGGGCGTCCTATGCAGTGAGTATTGCATAAGATCGGACCATGAAGAAAACCACTCTCACTTTATAATATCGTTTACTGTTGAGACTGATTTTCTTTTCATTCGATAACCTAGGTAACTCGGTCTTAATCCTGAGCTAACCATGAACTCCTGTTTATTCGAAATTATCCTTAGATTTGCATGGGTGAGAGTGGCTCTAGTTCGCCGACTCAATAGGCCTCCCATTTCAGGGGTAAGACTGGGTGAATGGCTGGGGACGTGGGGTGCAAGATGGAATTCACTCCTACCCACTTTTAGGGATAGAAGAAAGGTAGTTCCCTTAAGCACTGACTCCAGGTCTTGAACAAGGGGCCCCACCCTCTCATTGGCCTGAGAGGGATTCGATTTACTGGTTGGACCACAAACCAATTGTTCATTAGAGGATCAGTGAAACATAAGGAACAAGAAGTAACTTTAGGGGTAAAACGGTAAATTGACCCAGCTCTAGTTACGAACAACTTGTGAAGGATCGACTTACTAATCATGGTTATATCAGATGGACAGAAATATATCTAGAGTGAGGGGAGTACAACTACTAGGCTATAGTAGAGTGTCCTAGTAGTTACCGAATGTTGGTTAACAAGGTTAATGAGTTTAGCCGGTTAATCTTGGATCGTTGGAGCCCATGATCTATAGGTCCATTAGGTCCCTCTGCTAACACATATCGGACTAAACCATAGAACAGTGTGACGAGTGAGTTCGAAGTGTTCGAATTCAAATTAGGGAATATGCGCTACATATATACGATATATTTAACCGCATTTTTGTTTTATTTACGAATTAAACAAAAGGAGAGAATCTGAGATATTTAAATAAGATTTAAATATCTTAATTAATTATGTGTCGGAATTGATTGGGATTGGCATTTGAATTAATATTAAATATTAATTAATCATTTAATGTTACTTTAATTTGAAACTCATTATTCAAATTAATTGTTGAATTAAAATGAAGAAAGTCAAAATGTTGACTTCATTTAATGGAAAAATCCATGTTAGTGGAATTTTGAGGTGTCAAAATTTTGTTTAACTCAAACATGCATGCTTGCCACATAATCCCAAACATTTGAGTGGAATTTTAAGTGTCAAAATTTGGTGATCTTAAATTTGCATGAACATGCAAACATGACTCTTTATATAGAGTGATCATGGTACATGGAAGATCTTCTTCTTCTTGGTGGAAAACCTTGAGAAAAACCTCTCACAAACACTCTCTTCACATATACAAAATCCCTCCCAAGTTTAGTCACTCACCGGATTCCACAATTCTGTTCTAAGGCCGGAGGATAGTGGAGAAGACACTAGTGGTGGTTCGAAACCTGTTCGTGAGGAAAAAGGAGTTTGAACTACAAAAGGTTAGTATCTAAACTAATTAAGTTTTAATACTTATGAACATGCTATTTATATACTATAATTAATGTTCTAAAAGTGCCTAAGATCCAAATTGCTTCCGCATGTGTTATATTAACACCATCATACCGTCTCTTTTCTTTCTTGAACTGTAAACTAAGAAAATAAAAGGATGTTCGAGAAGAAGATTAATGAGACAGAACTCCCACCTATTTATTCACTCGGTAAAGCAAGCACTAAGAACAAGAAAGAGAAGCTCAAGCTCATCAACCTATTCTTTATGGTCGAGTTGCTCCGCTCATTCACCTTCTTTGTTTACGAGGAGGTAAATAGAATGAATAGAATAGCTCTTTGATTGACCGAGGTAATGTTAATAAAAGAAAGACGAAAGCAAGACTCAACACATTAATGAGAGTGAATGAATGAATTAGAGAATGAAAGAAAGAGAAGAGTTTACAGTGAGATAAAGAGAAGCTCTGAGAGTAACCCTAAATTGGACTCTGATTGAACGAGGTAAACGGGAGGATGTGATTCTATCACTTACTCGGAGGTAAAGCAGCTTCGTATTGAATGGACTCTCCCTGATTGAACAAGGTAAAGCATATTCTTTCTCCAGAACCTTTTCTTTTCTGATATGACCTGACCTTCTTTCACAGTAAGAAAAGAAGAAGAAACAAGAACCTCTATGACCTGACCTTATTGAACTCGGTAATTTGTAAGTCAAGACTGAACCGACACCCTTCTTTTCCTTCAAACACTCTAAAGCAGCATTCTCCAGAACTGATATTCCCTTATTGAACTTGGTGAAGCGGCTGGATGCTAATCTCCTTTGCCTGTGCCTTGACAGTCTCGCTACTTACTCCTGCACCTGTCCCTTCTTTCACGGTAAACTCCTTCACTCTCTATGGATTGATTTTTTCCCCGGAACCTGAACCGATATTCTTTCACAGTCTAGAAGGGAAACTGGGGGATCAGCTCATTCTCCTTTTCCTATTTCTTCTTTCACTAGGTAAACTGAGGATGGAATTGAACAGTAAACTCGGGAAATTGGAGGATGATTCTTTCACAAGGTAAACTCATGAACCTCTCGGTTGAACCCATTGCCTTGCCTGACCTACTGACCGAACCTTCTTTCACTTCAAACTAAGACTCCACGAAAGATTCATTCTAGTCTTGATCCTTCACTTAATCAATCACTTGTCCCTTCTTTCATTCCTACACATTTATCAAAGAGAAACCCTTCCCCTGCATTGGACTGATTTCCCTCTTTGCCTCTGCCTTCACTGTAAACAAAGACTCAAGCTCAAACCTTTTCTTTCTTTCTATAGGTCTCTTTGCTCCTTCACCTATTTTATTTCTTCTTCTTTCTCATTCCCTTCTTTCACCTATTTCTTCTTTGTTGTGATCTTTCTTCTTCTTATTCATCAAGTCAAGCCTCAACTTTCCTAATGTTCGCTTCAGTAGGATAAAAGAGAAATCCCAAGACTAGCTTTCCCGACCAATGTATATTGTGAAATGGTGGTGCTATAACAAATCCAGAGTACCTTAACTTGCGGTTGCCGCACAAAGAAAGCAGGTCGGTCACCTTAACCAGTCATACCCATTTATGTAGATATTCTCTATCTAAAGC
Organism: Cucurbita moschata; assembly: GCF_002738365.1. Lineage (NCBI taxonomy): Eukaryota > Viridiplantae > Streptophyta > Magnoliopsida > Cucurbitales > Cucurbitaceae > Cucurbita > Cucurbita moschata. The sequence continues at coordinate 6,081,228 of NW_019268522.1, read as the reverse complement.
TCAAATGAAAGCCATGAAACAAGTAGCTACTCCTACTACAATTGCAATTGGTGTCTTCTTTCTTTTAAGCCAGCCCACCAAAGAATTCAACCTCGACTCCCCTCTACCAGAGAATCCATGAATTCTGAGTACCTTCAGAAGCAGCAGGAATGGTAAAGACAAATAACCAGCCAACTATGTATGTATGCCTTCCTCTAATCTTCCTTATGGAATGTGTTCCTCCTTAGAATTACCGGTTAGTGTCTTGGATGAATCTTCTTGAAAGGGGTCGATCAACGCTAGAGGACTCGATGGCTTAATAGTCCAGTGAATAAGCTGATTCAGAGAGATAACCCAGGCTTTAGACACTCGCCCTACTGGAAAGTCGCCTCCCACACTGCCCGCAAAAGGGAAAGCCCTTTATCTACCAGCAATAGCAGATCCTGTTCAAAGGTTGGGGTCGAAATCTGTCAAAGACTCACTCTTACCCTGAAGATCAGACGAAGGAAGAATCACAATCTATGGCGCACTGTCGACTCTTGAAGGGAAGAAAAACGTCTGAGTACGAGATGGTCAGAAAGTCTTAGTGAGACGCATAGTTCAATGCATGTGGCTGGTTGACCGCCGCCCCCTGAAAAAGGTATACCCCATTGATTGATGGGCGAAGGGGATCTGATTGTCGATCTGCTTCAGAAAGCTAAAATCCGATCTTGTCTAAAGTAGGATTCCCGAGAAATTCATCTCTTTACTTCTGCTCCAATAAACAACAAAGAAAAAAAGTCAAATACAGATTGAGATGAAGAGAATCCTAGAACAAAATGATCTAGCCAGAATGCCCATCGCACTGATTAGAATGAACGATGAATAAATAGAAAGAAGAAAGAACACAAAATTCTATGGGGTTCGAAAGAAGGAAGAAAAATCCGAACAGTCTGATTGCAACAAAGAAAGGGAACGTAGTTTCCTCACGCCTATTTCTGACACACAAAGAAGAAGAATGAATGGCTGACCTTTTGAGCTGAGCAGCCACGATTTAATTAGGATCGGTCTTATAATGAAAGAAACAATGAATTGAATGAGGGGGCCTTGCGCGAATTTGGTTTTGGTTGGTTGGGGTCTTATTCAGTCCTCGCTGTCAGACCCCTGCCTTTTGAGAAAATGGAAGAGAAGTCAGTGGCTGAGTCCGAAACGCAATATGAAAAGAAGAAGAAGAAGAAGCTGGGCCGAATGAATCGGATGAACTGGGTTGGAAAGATGTGGTTCCTCAAGGAAGTCCCGGATTCTTTCTGTTGGATTCCGTTGGAAAGAAAATAATGAATCAGGCAATGGAATTCTGAGACCAATAATGAATAGGTGAGAATGAATAAGGAGTGGTTACAGGAGAGGAAAAGAGTGAAAGAAGGATTTCATATGCGAGTGAATGAATGAGCTTGACCTTGTTTTCTTACAGTTCCAGAAGGTGAAGGAGAAAAGAGCTACAGAATATGCTTTACCGAGTTTAATCAGGGAGAGGGGAAGACAGACAGGATCATCCAGCTTACCTAGTCCTCGGGAAATGAAAGCAAAAATAGGGAGAGGGGTCAAACAGCTCGACCGGTAGGGAGAGGGGCAGTAGTTAAGTAGAATGAAGAGAGAGTTTCGGAGAAGATCAAGATCAATAAGGAATCTTGAGGATTGACTTCCAGTGAACGATCATTGATTCTTCGGTAGTCTTTCCTTCTACTTCTTAATTACCTCGGCCCAAAATACCTCTCTTTTATCCCTCAAAATAGGGTAAAGATAGACTTTTATCCCTAAAAATACGGGGGAGGATAGCTTTTTTCTAGTTTTTTGAGTGTTTACAGTCGAGTTACCAAGGGAAATAGGGTCAAATGGACTATTTTATCCCTGAAAATANGGGGGGGGGGGGGGGGGGGGGGGGGTCTTTTCTTTGAGCTCCTGCTATTAGGGAAAAAGGTCTTTTAATGTTTTACAGTTATATGGAGATAGAATTTATTTTCTTGAAGCTCCAGCTATTATTTTCTTGGACATAGGGTCAGGCCCGGTAATATCGAGAGGGGCAGGTTCTTCAAATAGCTTTCCCGAGTTTACAGTCTTTGAATAATGAATAATAACATATGGTAATACAGGTTCAGGACAACGAATCTTGCTTACAGACAGGAGAGGAAAGCAAAGAGCAGTTAAAGAATAGGGTCGGCTGGTTCCCTTCTTTACTGTTCAAGAATCAATAGGGTCAGGTTTAGTAGTTCAAGAGCAGGACCAAGTGCAATAACTGATGGTAATACAGGTGAACCAGAGAATAGGAACGAACAGGAGCGAAGGGAAGGAGCGAACGAAGCCGCTTTACCTTAAGGGGAGGGGCAGGCAATGGAATTGTTCAACCGACAGGTGAAGGAGTGAAGGAGAATGTTTTCTGAGTCTTCTTCCTTCTTTCTCTTTGTCTTATGATTTAGAATTGTAAAGAGGAGAATTTCTCTTTCTTTCGTCTCCCTATTTATTCAAAGACTGTAAAGGACAGGTTCAATAGTTCAGTTCTCCAACTCTTTCGTCTTTCTTCGTTTACTGTGTTTGAATGGAAAGAAAAGATCAGAGACCGTTAAATAGTTAAACCCTTAGAGTCGAGTAAATGAATTAGCTGTTTTACCTCATGAAAGAAGAAAAGAGAAATGCAAGATAGATGAGAAGGAAGCGAATGAACAATTCTTCTGTGGTAGCTCACATTGACTTTTATGCGCTTGAAGGAGTGAGACCGATAACTGCTTTATTTTAGCTCTTTCATATGTGGTGAGACTGTAAAGATTCAGGAGAATGCATAAGGAGAAGGAATGTTTACAGTTCCTGAAATAAAAGAGATAGACCCTAAAGGATAGGTTCAGGTTTAGGAGCAAAGCAATGAGACCGAGAGGACACCTGATATGAACCAAGAGACATCATTCATACAATATACTTCAATGAAGATGTGAAGAAAATGTTGTCAAAATTATCAAAAGAGGTTGCAATTCATGTCACATTGAAGAGGAATGAAGTTTGATGGTTATAAATTTTGGGTGGGTTACAATTTAGAATAATTTAGAGTTATTGTATTTTAAGACATTTTATTTACTTTAGGTTACATTTACATAATAGCTAATTATGGTCATTAAGTATGAATGTTACAACTTTTGGAATGCCTTTAATAGTTTCATTTTGAGGCTATATAAAGCCATGTATGTTGTATTTGTAAGGTAGACTTGGAAAATATATTAAAAGAAGCATTTGTGCTTTTCCTTAGCCAATGGCTAAGTTTCTTTGCAACTCTATGTAGTTTAGGTTGCATGTAGAATCATTCAAGCTCGACATGATCAATCTTGCTTGTGGAGTGATTCGAATCTCAATCAAGTGTTCTTGTCTTGAGATATTTGATCAACAAGAATCATTGAAGCTAGACATGATCGATCTTGCTTCTGGAGTGATTCGAATCTCAAAAAAAGTGTTCTTGGCTTGAGATATTCGATCAACAAGGTAATCCGAATCTTATTCCCCTTGTATTGATTCCTTATCATATCAACACCATTCATTACTTTGTTGCTCGCGTCGATCACGATGTAGATTATTTCTTCCTCTCCAGAGCCCTGACCAGTCTTTCCTGAAAAGCTTTCTTTCAGACCCCTCTGTGTGAGCAAGTTATACTATACTAGCAACTTTCTGTGTCATGTCTGTTTTTGTTACACATATGATATGGTACCTCTTGAGATTGAGATCTCTTTTGGTACTGGTAGAATAACTTCTCACGATATTGAAGCGGAGCCAAAATCTGTCCCACTAACCTGGCCATTCTCTCGGGTGAAATGTCTGGGGTGCCATGATTCCGAAATCTTTCCATCTGCATTTGTTCTCGGTGGTGTAACCAAGCCAATTTAGGAAAACCCTACTACTGAATCTAATGAGTGAAAGTCAAGTCAAAGTGTCCCCCGACTAAATCATCCCTAGCGCTCACCTTTTTTGTCTGGGTGGAAGCTCACTTAACCAGATACACGGAATTGGTATCTCTCTCGCATGCAATTCGATGGGGAAAGCCTCGCTTATGGAAAGGGCATATTCTTTTTTATCATCCTTTTCTTTACTTTCTAGTCGTATCTACTTTAATAAGACTCTACGTTCAGTTCGGTAGAAGGTGGGTCTCCCCCGATGTCGTAGGTTCAAATCCTACCGTGATTCCCTGTTAGGTCTAATTACAATGCGAACTTCACTAACTTGAAGAGCAACCTTAATTTGCCTTCCCTTATCTCTTAAAGCAACAAGAAAGGAGTAGGTCAAAAAAGAGATGTTAATTAATATCAAAGGTCGAACTGATCACCGCGGTTGTATTGGAAATATGTAGTTACGCATAATCAAGCCAAAATAATAGGAACTATACCTCACGGGATTCAAAATAGAAAACCAGACGGAAATCATAGAGATTTGTTTGATTGAAAGGGGAAAAAAGAAAAGAGAGAGTTCCAAACCTAAATAACCATTCAAATTGCCCATGAATCTAAATTAACAAGAATTGGAAATTGCCGCGGGAAGGAACTCTGGAATACCATGAATCTCACAGAAAGATTAATTTGGATTAACTAACAATGAATCAAAATGCATCTTTCTTGCTTAGACCAATCAAAAGAGCTGGGGAACAAAGAGTTTGAAGCTGCCAACCAATAGAAAACCGAAATAACTAGTTAGAGTATAGTAGGCATGAAGGAGCTAAATGAGAGAGGTTAATCTTATATATTCAAACTAAGTAAGACGTTTAATAGTTTTGACTAAATTGCCCTAAGACAAAATACCAAATAATGAGAAAGGACACTAACAAAGATAGAGTGAGAGAGAGAAAAAGAAAATGGATTAATGCTCAATCAGTTACATCTACTCATCCTGTGATTCCTGATTATGATTCCGAATCAAGAGACCTCGGAGATATGGCAACTCTTTTTTAAAGAAATAGTTAAATCGAATACTTTTTCTATTTTGGAACAATGACCAACTAAGACTTTGCCTTGACTTTTACTCATTAGATTCATAGGTTTTGAAATGACACATAATATCTATATCTCACTCGGAAGAAGAAAAGTCTCGCACGAGAGGAATGAAATTGAGGAATTTTCTATGGTACATGATTCTCCATCGACAAGCACCAAGAAAAGAAGAAAGAAATTCTTTAGTTAGTGCTTCATTTTGATATTGATTGTGAAATTGCCTTGCTGCGTCAGAAGAAGGATAGCTATACTACATTGGTATACTCTAAAAAACCCTCGGTACAATATTGACGATCAACCAAAGAGTAAATTTCTATTAATTTCTCCATTTCCTGATCTCATCTTTTACGGAATCGATCCATCCCCTTTTGACTGTAAATATGTGGAGCTCGGCAGGAAGCACAGGAGAACGTTCTTTTCTTTTGCTGATATTATCACCAGTATTCAAAATTGGGTCATTCATAGCATTACTATACCTTCTCTATTCATTGTGGGTTGGTTTAGCTTACGATGTTTTTGGCAGCCCTCGTCCAAATGAGTATTTTACAGAGAGCTGACAAGGAATTCCTTCCATTAATAACTGGCCGTTTTGATTCTTTGGAACAACTGATAAGAACCAAGAGACATCAATCATACAATATACTTCAATGAAGATGTGAAGAAAATGTTATCAAAAGAGGTTGCAATTCATGCCACATTGAAGAGGAATGAAGTTTGATGGTTATAAATTTTGGGTGGGTTACAATTTAGAGTAATTTAGAGTTATTGTATTTTAAGACATTTTATTTACTTTAGGTTACATTTACATAATGGCTAATTATGGCCATTAAGTATGAATGTTACAACTTTTGGAATTTCATTTTGAGGCTATATAAAGTCATGTATGTTATATTTGTAAGGGAGACTTGGAAAATATATTAAAAGAAGCATTGGTGCTTTTCTTTAGCAGATGGCTAAGTTTCTTTCCAATTCTATGTAGTTTAGATTGCATGTAGAATCATTCAAGCTCGACATGATCAATCTTGCTTGTGGAGTGATTCGGATCTCAAACAAGTGTCCTTGCGTTGAGATATTTGATCAACAAGAATCATTCAAGCTAGACATGATCGATCTTGCTTGTGGAGTGATTCGAATCTCAATCAAGTGTTCTTGCCTTGAGATATTCGATCGACAAGGTAATCCGAATCTTATTCCCCTTGTATTGATTCCTTATCGTATCAACAACTCTATGAATTTAGTAGATATTTTTAACAAATGACTATCGATCAAACTTATCCTATTTTGACAGTGTGATGGTTGGCTGTTCACGGACTAGCTGTACCTACCCTTTAATTTTTAGGGGCAATGTCAGCAATGCAGTTCACGAGAAAGCTAATCTGATACGATAAGGAATCAACTACAAGGGGGTAAGATTCGGATTACCTTGTAGATCGAATATCTCAAGCCAAGAACACTTTGTTTGAGATTCGAATCACTCCAGAAGCAAGATCGATCATGTCTAGCTTCAATGATTCTTGTTGATCAAATATCTCAAACACTTGTTTGAGATTCGAATCACTCCACAAGCAAGATTGATCATGTCGAGCTTGAATGATTCTACATGCAATCTAAACTACATAGAATTGCAAACAAACTCAGCCATTGGCTAAGAAAAAGCACAAATGCTTCTTTTAATATATCTTCCAACTCTACTTACAAATACAACATACATGACTTTATATAGCCTCAAAATGAAACTACTAAAGGCATTCCAAGAGTTGTAACATTCATACTTAATGGCAATAATTAACCATTATGTAATTGTAACCTAAAGTAAATTAAAAGTCTTAAACTACATTAATGAAATACAATAACTCTAAATTACTCTAAATTATAACCCACCCAAAATTTATAACAATCAAACTTCATTCTTCTTCAATGTGGCATGAATTGAAACATCTTTTTGATAATTTTGACAATCTTTTCTTCACATCTCCATTGAAGGATATTGTAGGGTTGATGTCTTTTGGTTCATATCATTACCAAAATGATATGATAAGGAATCAATACAAGGGGAATAAGATTCGGATTACCTTGTTGATCGATTGTCTCAAGTCAAGAACACTTGATTGAGATTCGAATCACTCCACAAGCAAGATCGATCATGTCTAGCTTGAATGATTCTTGTTGATCAAATATCTCAACGCAAGAATACTTGTTTGAGATCCGAATCACTCCACAAGCAAGATTGATCATGTCGAGCTTGAATGATTCTACATGCAATCTAAACTACATAGAATTGCAAAGAAACTTAGCCATTGGCTAAAGAAAAGCACAAATGCTTCTTTTGATATATCTTCTAAGTCTTATTACAAATACAACATAGATGGCTTTATATAGCTTCAAAATGAAACTATTAAAGGCATTCCAAAGTTGTAACATTCACACTTTATGGCCATAATTAGCCATTATGTAAATGTAACCGAAATTAAATAAAAAGTCTTAAAACACAATAACTCTAAATTATAACCCACCCAAAATTTACAACAATCAAACTTTATTCTTCTTCAATGTAGCATGAATTGAAACATCTTTTGATAATTTTGACAACCTTTTCTTCACATCTTCATTGAAGCATATTGTATGATTGATGTCTCTTGGTTCATATCATTCTCCACTTCTTCAAGAGGATTCGTCCTCGAATCTATTTGTGAAACTTTGCTGCAAAAAATAAGTTATGGAAATACAAAGGACCTCACAACACTCTCTCACGTGTATACACTCAAGGAATTTTAGGCCACTCTGTTTGCACTCATTTACACAAATGAAGCTCTCATTCTCACCTCTCAAAATTTTAAATAGAGCAAAGATTGAATTTTGAACTTTGGGTCGATTAAAAACTAAAAAGATGAAAATAAATAAAAATCAAATTGAGAAGAAACGCAAAGGAAACATATATCCGATCTTGAGCCTGAAGCTCTGATACCAAATGATAAGATAAGGAATCAATACAAGGGGAATAAGATTCGGATTACCTTGTTGATAGAATATCTCAAGTCAAGAACACTTGTTTGAGATTCGAATCACTCCAGAAGCAAGATCGATCATGTCTAGCTTCAATGATTCTTGTTGATCAAATATCTCAACGCAAGAATACTTGTTTGAGATCCGAATCACTCCACAAGCAAGATTGATCATGTCGAGCTTGAATGATTCTACATGCAATCTAAACTACATAGAATTGCAAAGAAACTTAGCCATTGGCTAAAGAAAAGCACAAATGCTTTTTTTACTATATTTTTCAAGTCTCCCTTACAAATACAACATAGATGGCTTTATATAGCTTCAAAATGAAACTATTAAAGGCATTCCAAAGTTGTAACATTCACACTTTATGGCCATAATTAGCCATTATGTAAATGTAACCGAAATTAAATGAAAAGTCTTAAAATACAATAACTCTAAATTACTCTAAATTATAACCCACCCAAAATTTACAACAATCAAACTTTATTCTTCTTCAATGTAGCATGAATTGAAACATCTTTTGATAATTTTGACAACCTTTTCTTCACATCTTCATTGAAGCATATTGTATGATTGATGTCTCTTGGTTCATATCATAATCCGAATTATCAAGCTATGACACAATCAAATCCGAACGAACACAATGTTGAATGGAATTGTACTTGTCATTATTGGGTGGGGATTATTCCTAATTTTTTTACTTGCTCTTTGATTTTTCAATTCTTTCTTCAATAAAAGAAAAGACTAAATAATAGTACGAATTATCTTATCCCATTCGGAAGGATATCATCTCATAATATGACTCTTTCTGTCTGCCGCACGACCACTTGATGAAATGGGGAGGGAAGTGGGACAAATGAACGATCCTACTGTAAGGATTCATTCCTCTTTGTATAATAGGTACTGTCAAAGGTATTCCTGTGATCGGTTTAGTCGATATTTTCTTTTATGGTTCATATTCTGGATTAGGTTCATCTCTGTAATAATCGTATGAACTGAGTTGTAGAGATGAAAGCGTAAGAACTCACCAGGATCCCCCTTGAATCATAAAAAGGGAGTAGGTCCCGTTGAGCTCTTACTAATTAGTTAGAAGAATTTATTAATATAAATGACAAAATGGATCTTTCTGATGTTTCACCAAAGGTCTTCTTTCTGATTCTGAATTGCTTCAATTGATTGAGACCATCTCACGAGAGTCTCGGTCGAGACTTTCAAAGCTCAAACAAAAGAAAGAGAGAATCACTCGATGCCCTCTTTCTGGATAACAAAATCCCACGCCCAATAGAACAATAATAGATTTCTATCTATCAGATATCACAAACCCTTTAATGATACGATAAGGAATCAACTACAAGGGGGTAAGATTCGGATTACCTTGTCGATCGAATATCTCAAGGCAAGAACACTTGATTGAGATTCGAATCACTCCACAAGCAAGATCGATCATGTCTAGCTTGAATGATTCTTGTTGATCAAATATCTCAACGCAAGAACACTTGTTTGAGATTCGAATCATTCCACAAGCAAGATTGATCATATCGAGCTTGAATGATTCTACATGCAACCTAAACTACATAGAATTGCAAAAGAAACTTAGCCATTGGCTAAAGAAAAGCACAAATGCTTCTTTTAATATATTTTCCAAGTCTACCTTACAAATACAACATACATGGCTTTATATAGCCTCAAAATGAAACTATTAAAGGCATTTCAAAAGTTGTAACATTCACACTTTATGGCCATAATTAGCCATTATGTAAATGTAACCGAAATTAAATAAAAAGTCTTAAAATACAATAACTCTAAATTACTCTAAATTATAACCCACCCAAAATTTACAGCAATCAAACTTTATTCTTCTTCAATGTAGCATGAATTGAAACATCTTTTGATAATTTTGACAACCTTTTCTTCACATCTTCATTGAAGCATATTGTATGATTGATGTCTCTTGGTTCATATCACTTTAATATAGTAAAATATACTAATTGAATTTTCTCTAGTTATTTGAATAGAAAATATAGAATTTCTCCATTCATTGAATTTGTTCACGACTTATGTAATAAATTAAACAAAGGGTTCTGATAAACCTGTCAAAATGGAAACCAAGAATAGGGTGACGAACCGGATCAAGAATTAGTAATTATTTTCTTATTTCGACACAAGAACAAGAAAAGGAATTTAGCTGGTATCAAAGACTAGGAAGATGAATCAATCATCCCTTCTAGAATCCTTTGTTCCCTTTTCTTTATTCTCCTTTCTTTCATTCTATAAGAATCAAAATGGATACATTCAATGACATTTCAATCTGGCACCAGTGACATAATAATACCGTCCTCCTATTTGCATTGTAAAAAACAAAGAAATAAAGAAGAGGTAGGTCAAATAGTCTTCCTCACAATATCCATACTATGACTAGTAATGCGGTACAAGTCATTCCCGAAATACGGTAGAAAGGGTAAAAAAAGAATATAAACAAAAACAAGGAAAAAGTCTTTGTGATCATACTGAAATTAGAGAATTTCCAACACTACACTAATTGGGTTTTTTTTTTTACGAACTTGATGTTGATAAATACGCGGATTTAGACATTTCGGACAATTGAACCTTATAATAGATAAAAGAACAAAAGGCCTTGGACACGTAATGGATCTTGAAGGACTATTTCCGCATCTCCCTGACCAAATCATCCCAGATTAGTTTAGTAGGATTGCTCGTTAATGGTTGATTTTGATGGATGATTCGCCCTCTGAAACAAGAAGTTCTGGTCCTAGAGGGATAATATCAACCACTTCCCACTCATTCGATGCATACACTATGGTTATTTCATATCCTCCCTTTTCTTTTCGTATTATTTTTCTTACTATACCTGTGTAGCATTATAAACATTATTATGACTACTCTGACTCCCGGGTAAATCTGACCCCTTCCACTATTCCCGCCTACGTATATGGGATAGTTTCAGAAGTGAACATCTTTCTTAGTCGCAAGGTCCGAGGAAAGAATAGGAAAGGTTATTTCACTATATTTCTGACCAGGAACGGGCCCTATCACAAGAATCTTTTATTTAGTGGGACGATAGCTTGGAAAAGACGGATTGCTTTTTCTTTAATCTCGGGAGAAATACGATCGGGGGGCTACTTCAAACCCTTCGGGTAAAATAAGAACAGCCAACACATTCAAACCCTTTTCCCATTCACAAGAACTTGTTTCAGTTGGCATATCATAAGGAATAAGAACAACTGCTTCAAATACAGGATCAGGAAGTACCCCTTGTGGAACCTCGACACGGGCTTATTAGCTAAATGGCAGTTGGCGCAGACAATACGGCCGGTTGGGTTGGTTGCTTCTCGTAGATTTTCATAACCCTGCTAAATCAAAATGGGATATGCATTTGAAACAGGTGCCCAAGTTATTATATATATCATGCATGAGTGATAGATACGGAAATAGATCGAGTAATCTCTTCCTTTATCGAAGAAAAGGTATTTCGAGTTTGCATGGTCCAATCATTAATCAAATTAGGTAGGTCCCTAGTATAGTTCTCTATGATTCTGCTATTTACACTAAAATAAGAATCTGACTCGAATATAGGAGGCATCCTTCTGGACGGGTAGAAGGAATAAGTAGAATTTTGAATGTTTTACTTATGGACAAAGTAACAAAGATTAGATTTTGCAGTCATGAATTGAATGAAGAATAACTACAAGTGCCGGAGATAGACGATTTAAATAACAGAAGATCCAATATTTGCTGTGTCCAGAATGACCGGAAAAGTGGAAAGAAGACCGGATAGACTTTGATCGTTATTATGAGAAAATCAAAAATCTTTGTAGACAGAACCAATCATTAGTTACCAACCATGGGGCGAATGGAATCCTATACCTATACATAAATCGGTTGATAAAAGAATAATAGAATAGAAAAAGCTTTGATTGTGTCGCTTAAATTATATAGGAACTAGTGAACCCAAGAGTGAAGAATAACAAGTTGTTCTGAATTACCAAGAATAGATAATAACCACTTAGAATAATGAAAGAGATTTCCTTTGTCGAAAAGTGCAAAATCGTATGGATACACTCCTCATTCATTGTGCATCTTGTTGGATAGATCCTTTCTTTGTAGATTCCGATACGAAGCTTTTGTAGATAGATGTCTTTCTGGGTATTCCTTTAACATTTCGTCCAAGGGAAAGAGTTCCTCTAATTCTCTCACTTTTGTTATAATACTCTTTTCTTTCATATCATTCAAGAACATTTCGAATTGACCAATATTCCACCAACGAGTAACCCAAGATTTTAGGCTTTTATTAAAAAGAGATACACCGCAAAAAGACTATAGATGCAAGATATAGAAGGGGAATGAATGCTTTCTTGTTTGCCATTCGTCTTTGATTTGTTAATGAACTCACTTCATTCGTTACCTCTCTACACTACTAATATTTATATCAAACATAAGTTCTATGTAAAGTTATATGGATACTATTATTTATCCATTCCCTGTTCATTAGTTAATCCTTGAATTTCGAAATAATACAGAAAGCAAATATCAAAGAATCCACTTTTCTTACTGTGGAGTTACAGACGCATCATAATTTCGGACAAAGAAAGACTGTTTTCCGTCTGTTCCCTATACGGCTGCTTTGGCTCAAATGAATGAGCATTCTTCAGAAATTCCCGTTAAGTTAGACTAGGTAAAAAAGACTATTCTTTATTTTCCGTTTTATCCCTCTCGCTACGAACTAAGAAAGCAGTCATTCTGAACTTCCTCAAGGAAACTTCAATTGGTACACGCAAGAAATAGGCCAGCCAATTCAGCAGCCTTTTGCTCAATTTCGTCTTTCTCTCTCGTGTGGCGGTGGGTCAGATTCTGATCGGTACGAGTCAACCCTTGGCCTCTGATTTCCATATAAAGGACACGACCGTGCATAAATACCCTCTTTCACTTCTATTCTGATGGACTGAATGTCTTTCATAAGGAATCAGAGTCAGATTCTAGGATTTTGTCTAAGAAACCCCCCAAAATAGACACTATTCCTTCTTTTCTATAGAATCGATCATAACCGCTACCTACATTCCACAAAATGGTGCACCACAAATAGGAAGGAGTTAATAAAGAGACCTGCAATCCCATAGAAAGACATCACGATCCCCTGTAGAAAACAAACAAACTAATTCTTTGCTGAGACATGGAAATCAAGATATCAAATTCCTACCAAGCAAGATAACTGGAAGTTCCAACCAACAAAACCCCTAATGAATGAACCTAAAAAATGGATAGATAAAGGCCCATCGGAAATTGCTTTTGAGATCCTCTTTTTTCTTATAAATTCTATCCATGTGTTCTGATCGCTAACTCATACTAGATCTCGTTGCATTTTATTAGAATTGATAGAATAACGGATATTTGCCTTTTTTTGTTTCCAAAGTAGTCACTCTAATCAACTAGCACTATTTTGATGTAAACCTTGACTGATGGAGTAACTCATCGAATTACTTAGATCTCAAATTATAGCATCACCTTTATATGATTCCCTATGGATACCTACATCCATATAGATATATTGATTTGACATCTAAACCATTTGTCGCCCGATCAGTTATATATTGGAGATTAGAGCAAATACTTGATAATTCATTTCCTCAGATATCATTTTTACGCATGTATAATCGCTTATGTTTGGAGTCAGCCACATCTTCGACTGTCGTCTACTAAATAGATAACTGTGTTATCGTGTCAAAATCTAAGTTTTGAAAAAAAAAACAAATAGACGTGTAGCATAAATAATCTTCTTTTTTTGAACATGAAGAGATAAAGAAGCCATTCCAATTGCCGGAAATACTAGGCCTACTAAAGGCACAAAAGTAGAGAGAGGGTAAGTTTGTCATAAAATGGATACCTCGACTTAATATTTGTACCTCTTATTTATTGTATATTAATTTACCTGTTATTTATTTATTGTTATAAAAGGTATCGGATAATTAAACTAATTCATATAGAATTACACTAAGTAATATCTACTTGTTACCCAAAAGTTCGTTATAATCCGATCCAACAACAGGGATTCGTAGTCAAACTAGAGATATTCTAGAGATGTTGAAAGATGCAAGACTCTATGCCGCTATTTGCTGTAGTTGGATTATATATCCACATGTAATGTAAGAAGGAAGAGAGCATGAAATTCATTTTATTCCCGCCTACCTAATTTAGCAGAAGAAAGAATTAGCTCTTTTATTCAATAGGGGCTTCCTAATTACTAATCAGGAATATTGGTCAAACTCATTTCTACGCATGATTCTTTTACAATTTCATCTTATGTTACCAAAGAAAAATACATTCTTCGAATTTGGACTTTGATTCCTATAAACTCAATAGCTACTTGTTCCTTACAAATACTTACAAGGAATTAATTTTGAAAGAGTTTTAAGTAAGGTTTGACTTGATTGAATTTTGATTCGAGGGAACGAAAGCCTAGAGCTGAAATAACTCACTCAAACACCTTTTAAAGGATTACGTGGTTTAGATCGAATAAGCCCTTATCGAACGTCAGCCACCTGGGAACCTTCCGGACTCACTCTCGTATTCAATCTTTGTTCTTCAATTAATTACTCTTTTACCAGCAAACGTGATGTAGGCATTGGGTTCGGCAATAATGATATCCCCCCAGATACCAAAACTAGCTGTCACCCCACCAGTAGTAGGAGATGTAAGGATTGCTACATAGAAGAATCTTTTATTTGATTGATAATCATATAAAGCAGAAGAAGATATTTTTGCTATTTGCATCAAGCTCACACTTTCTTCCTTCTTGCATGCCTCCTCCTACGGAAGGACACACTCAAATCAGAGGTCAAGTAGCCAGCCGATCAAAGGGGTGATTCTCTCGCCTACTACAGATACCACCCCCATAAACGGAAAATCTATAATCCCAATTGCTATGGGAATACCGGTTCATTTACCTGTGCCTCTTTGAATAGCCTCATCAGCTGTTAATCTTGTCTTTATTTGATAAGACTCAATACGATCTTTATAAGGTTCCTCATCCGAATGAAATTCGATGGGATCCAAAGAAAGAGACCATGTCTTTATCCATAGGGTCCCAAGTACCTTGCTCGATCAATCAAAAGTTCGATTCTATCTATGAACTACTCATTTGAAAATGGTATCCACATTGTGAACACTATTCATTTTTTTTTCAAATCCTTCTTATAATTGAATCCATAACCAATTTGCGCATTGAACCCACAAATGCCTGTTTCAGTTCCATCTAGATCATTAGAACTTGAGGTATCACTTGAGATAGAACTTTCCGTAGAACTTGAGGTATCACTTGAGGTATCACTCTCCGTTCTAGTTAAATCACTTCCATCCGTGCTAGTTCTTATACTAGAACTCTCAACTTCACTACTATTTGCACCTTAACCCCAAATGTCACTATAAACGTCACTCTCACTCTAATTGTGTGTGACTACCACTGAAAAAGTCAGTATCAATACGAATTTGAGCCCTAAGATAACTGTCAATGCATTAATGTGATTATTCCAACTATATTTAGTATCATCTATGTAACGATCATAGTCTCTCTCATCACTCTTAGATGGATTCTTTTTATAAGTAGAGTTCCGTTCGGAAAACTATAACTTTCTAGTTCACTTACAAAAGAAGGATCATTGTCAATCTCAAGCAGTATTAGATTTGCACTATCCAAATATATGGAATAACTGCAGCAGCTATTACTATCCCTAACGAAAAAGGTGTCATCAGATATGTCCGAATGCCGGCCGACTAAATCATCAACGGTACTATAACTCGAATTGTCACTATGACTAGGAATCTTTTGATTCATATTATTATTGATCCTTCACTTTCAATAGGACCAAGACTATTGATTGATTTACTTAGCTTATACCTGTATTCTAACTCCCCGTTGGCCAACCTCGAATTTCACCATCTTTTTTCCATAGAGCTTTCTTGCCCCTATTTCCATCCAAATACAATATTAGTCATTCGATCAAAAATCAATCATTTGATGAATATCTCATTTCCTATCAAGAATAGGATCTAAATCCATTCACTCGGATTATTACTAACGAGTCGGTCTTAAAAAAGAAGGGTTGGTTGTTCCCCCTATTCATATGAAGAACTTTTTTCGTAAAATCTCCTTTACTACCAAATGGGTATTCCAAGACAGAACAAAAAGAAAGGACAATATACAGGATGGGTAGAAGAAGTTGTAATACTTGGCTCGATCCATGATCTGAAACGACGGGGGATATAAGATATTAAACGACTACACCAATTCTAAGGATCCATAGGCTTACTTAATTGCAGATGATCCGGCACAACAACAAAAACGTTTATGTTCTCTTAGATTTGGATTTCTTGCATTTTGTATATCTAGTAAAAAGCTATCCAATAGTATCTTTGTATTGTATTCGGCTCAATCCTTTTAGTAAAAGATTGGGTGGGGGCCGAGTTTTCTTTAATTGAAAGTCAATGAAAAGAACGAAGAGTCATTCATTCATGCGTTACAAAGTCTCTACTCAAATTAGAATATGATCGCCTTTCATACTTCACAAACAGCAGCTAGTTCAGGACTCCAGTTACTAGCCTCATCGATAATTCACCCTCACGAGCAAGATCACGTCCCTCATTACGAGCTTGTACACATCCTTCTAGAGCTACTCGGTTAGCTACAGCACCTGGTGCATTCCCCCCAGCCCCAAAGTTCCTCCGCCGAATTGGAGTACAGAATCATCTCCATCTCGGTTAGAGCAGGCATATCCCAAATGTGAATACCACCGGAAGCCACTGACAGAACACCTGGTAAAGAAAGAGACCCAATCTTGAGTGAAATAAATACCGTTCGATCTTTTTCAAGAGAATCATCACGTAGTATAAATCAACAAAGCCTAAAGAAAGTGATGTCTCTTTCCCTTGAAGTTTACCTACTACGGTACCAGCGGGAATATGGTCTCCACCAGACAAACGTAACCCTTTAGCTAGTACACAGAAGGGAAGCACATACCATGATTCTTCTATCTATGAATAACGACATGCATTGCACGGTGAATGTGAAGAAGTAGACCATTATCTCGGCAATAATGAGCCAAGCTAGTATTTGCAGTGAATCCACCTGTGGAGTAGTCGTGCATTACGATAGGAACTCCCAATTCTCGAGCAAAGATAGCCATCCCTTTTCATCATTTCTTCGCGCTGTAGCATGAAAGTAATGTCCCTTGATTTCACCTGTTTTGTTTACGAACTTCTCTCCTGAACCTGATTTCACTCTGTAATAGGTGTTTATTCGTTTACGAACTTCTCTCTTTCACCTTCTTTCTTTAACTGTAAACAGGGAATCTTAACTATTTTCCTATCCCTTTCTTTTCTTTCTCTTTTTCTTCCTTATTAAATCAGATGAGAGTAGTAAGTTAAGAGTTGATAATGAAAGTAGTAAGCTAAGAGTTGATAACAAGGAAATCTCATTATGAAAAGAAGAATCTTGAATCATCCAAGGAAAGATTCCTTATTCATTGCAAGCATATTCATTTACTTACCTTCAACCATGGTAAACTAAGAAAATTCAAGGATGGATGTTCGAGCATCTGTCTTCGCCCCTTTACAATGAATGCCCTTTCCCTATGTATTCTTATTCTTTGACTGATTTCCCTCGGTAATAGGTCTTTGATTTCACTCTTTTCCCAGCTTACGATATTCCCTTCCCTGATTTCCGTATACTCTTTCTCCCTTATTAGTGTTGAAAGTCAAGAAGGACGAAGGATTCCTTCTCTTGTTCCTATTCTCTCGTTCACCTTCTTCTTCTTTCATTCGGTAATTAAAGGGAAAGACTGAACCGAAACCTTATTTTTGAACTCCTTTTTACAGTGAGGGATATTAATTAGCTGGCTGCTTTGAAAGACGAAAACCAGACAAGATGCATTCTCCGTGGAACAATGATAAGCGCCTACAATGCTGGAATTTGCAAAGCTAGAGGTCCTTCTAGAATCCTTGCAAAACGCTCACAGAGAAAGCTAACTTAACGGATTGATTCCAACCAAGAGTTGGTTAGAAGATGAATGACTCTTAGATCGAACTTGGAATCTATGATGGTCACTCTTAGATACCAAGACAATTCACTCCAGAATTAGCTTGATCAAAACTAATTCAATGAATCGGTTTAAACATCAAACCTAAAGCAAGGTTTGAAAAAGAATAACACCAAAAGGGTATCAAGAAAACACAAAGGTTTTTTCTGTATTCAACAAAATCTCCCAAACATGAGTATTACATGCCTTTAAATAGACCCAAAAGACAACCCTAACAAAATAAAGTTCAGCCACCAACCACTAATAAATGCTAATAAATGCTATTAAATACAAATTGAAGAATATAAGGCAATTCATACAAACTATTAATAAATGCTATTAAATATAAATTGAAGAAAATAAGGCATTCATAAATTGTCTTAATTGGTAGTTCAACTACCAAAGGCAAGTCTTCTAATTACTTTTCAATATCAGCCACTCCATTATTTTCTTGATTTGATTCTTGAATCTTCTTTGTATTGCTTCTTGTAATTGCCCGTTCGGGTATATGAAAGTGATCAGTTGTTGGATTCATATCACTATATTACCTGACCCTGAACCTGATATTGAACTTCTCTTTCTGCTTATGAATCAAGTGTTGAAAGGAAGGACTCAACCAACTCAAGCAAGATCCCTTCAAAGACTCTTTCCCTCGGTAATAGGTGTGTTTGTTCTTTCTCCTGAATCTCGGCTGCTTTTTTCTTGCTTTCATTGTAAGAGAAGGTCAAGCTACTGAATCTCTGCCTTATTAATCAAGTTCAGACGAAAGAAGACTGTAAACAACTAGGAATCTTAGCTCTGATCTTTCTACTTATGAATCATCAAGTGTTGAAAGGAAAGATGAAAGATGAATGAGAGTGCACTCCTGAACCGTAACCTTTATTACCTGATGTTATTGCATTAAGTAAGGAAGTCAAGCCTAAAGAATGAGAGAGAGTTGTAGAGGAGGAGGTAAATAGGAGGATCTGAAGGTCAAGCTCCGATACCTATTTCATTTCTTCTTGATCCTGACCCTATTTCTTCTTGAACGAGGTAAAGCAGCAGGAGGATGATTTGCTCTTTGAGTCTATTCCCTGAATTTTGTTCTTGTTCTTCTTTCCCTTCAAACACTCACAGTAAACAGATGGTAAGCGGATTCACTTCTGGCTGGGATGATCCTTGTTTGGCCGTGCCACTCCCCGAGTATTCTTCAATCTATCTTTTCCTCCTCCCCTTGTAATAAAGATTAATTCTTTAACGGATCTTTACTCCTCCCTCTCCCTTCCCTACTACTTAACTAATGACCCTGCCCCTGCTGAACCACCTCTTCTCGTGTCTTCGCCTCTTCGCCCTCCGGGTCTCACAATTGAATTGCCTCTCCTTTGTTTCAGTCTTTGGCTGAGCTCCTTTCCTTTGCCTCTATTGCCTGAACTACTGAACCTACTTATTAAGTATCCTTCACTCCTTCGCCTATGGATTCTGTAAGGAGGTCAAGCAGCTAATGAATTTACTCCTCTCCTGTAAACAAATGAAAGGATGTTCGCTTCGCACCTTACTTATGAATTATACTTACTAAACTACTGACCCTATCTATTGATAGATTCTTTCTCCATAACCGTCACCTCTGCCTCTATTAGCATCAGTTCTTGTTCTTTCCCTTCAAGACCAGTAAGGGAAACTCCTTCACTCCTCTCCCTCTTTCTTGGTCTCACTGCTTTCGCTCCTTTTCCGATTGATTCCTGAACCTATTTATGAACTGTAAAGACTTTACTCCTTATTCATGAGAGAGAGTTAGTTTACGAACCTCACTCTGGCCCCCTATTTCTTCTTTTCCTAGGTAAGCTGGATGGGAAGAGGGTCAAGCCCATTCACCGGAACCTGACGAGAATGTATGTAAGAAAGAAGAATTCTCCTGCCTGAACCTACTGCCTATGTTATTCACTCGGTCAAGCTAGCATTAAGAAAAAGGAAAGACTTATAGAAGGATGAATGAGAGTTCAATTGACTCCTCTCCCTATTTTGAGGGCTATGCCATTTTCCCAGTATTTGAGGTCATTTCACTCCTTTTCCTCTCTCTATTCTATTGTATTAGCATCAGTTCTTGTTCTTTCCCTTCTTTCACTGTAAGCACTGTGATATGAACCAAGAGACATCATTCATACAATATACTTCAATGAAGATGTGAAGAAAATGTTGTCAAAATTATCAAAAGAGGTTGCAATTCATGTCACATTGAAGAGGAATGAAGTTTGATGGTTATAAATTTTGGGTGGGTTACAATTTAGAGTAATTTAGAGTTATTGTATTTTAAGACATTTTATTTACTTTATAGGTTACATTTACATAATGGCTAATTATGGTCATTAAGTATGAATGTTACAACTTTTGGAATGCTTTCATTTTGAGGCTATATAAAGCCATGTATGTTGTATTTGTAAGGAACACTTGAAAAATATAGTAAAAAAAAGCATTTGTGCTTTTCTTTAGCCAATGGCTAAGTTTCTTTGCAATTCTATGTAGTTTAGATTGCATGTAGAATCATTCAAGCTCGACATGATCAATCTTGCTTGTGGAGTGATTCGGATCTCAAACAAGTGTTCTTGCGTTGAGATATTTGATCAACAAGAATCATTCAAGCTAGACATGATCGATCTTGCTTGTGGAGTGATTCGAATCTCAATCAAGTGTTCTTGACTTGAGACAATCGATCAACAAGGTAATCCGAATCTTATTCCCCTTGTATTGATTCCTTATCGTATCACACTGGCTGGGAATCTGAGCTCTGTCTCTGTCTGATCTTTCTCCTTATGAATCAAGTGGTTGAAAGGAAAGACTGACCTCAAGAATTAATGAGACTTAACTACTGAACTTGAACCTCTACCTTCTTTGACTCCCTTTCCTCTATTACAAGCCAAGACTCTTTATGCATTCTCCGATTCCTTCTCGACAGTAAAGAAAACTCCTGAATCTATTCATTGTCGGTCTTACAATTCCATTGCTGATCCTCTCCTTTACAGTCGAGCCGCTGAAAGAAAATCTTTTTTTATCCTATATAGGGGTAAAACATTAAAAGAGCTTTTTCCCTAACAGCTGAAGCTTCAAGAAATAAATTCTATCCAGCATAGGGGTAAAACATTAAAAGACTTTTTTCCCTAATAGCAGCAGCAAAAAGAAAAGAAATTCTATCTCCATATAACTGTAAAACATTAAAAGCGGTTTTCCCCTAATAGCTGGAGCTTCAAGAAAAGAAATTCTATCGGCCNCCCCCCCCCCCCCCCCCCCGTATTTTTGGGGATCAAATCTAGTCAAGGTAATTAATTCATTATTAAGGATAGACGAAACAAGAAGCTAGCCAGACGGTCTATAATCTTCTCCTTCACCTTCCCCTTCAAGTGTTTCAAGGAAAGACAAAAGAGAAAACCTGAACCTTTATTCCCTTCTCTTATTTCAGGAGGTAAACTCGGTCTCACAGCTTTTGTTTGCTCCTTATGAATGAGACTCAACCAACCACCTATTCTAACGACTCAACCAACCTATCTATATCTAATTCTATTGATCTCACTCCTGAACCTCTATTCCCGTCAGCTCTTGTTCATTTACAGTCAGTTGGTAAAAGCAAAAGAGAAAGGAAAGAAAGATTAGCGACTGAACCTATAGGTCTGTCTCATTGCTTCGCCCATTCATTCACCTATTTATTCTGGAACTGTAAACAAGGTCAAGCTAGAAGAAGAACCTGAGCCATTACCTATTTATTCAAAAGGTAAAGCAGCGTCTTCATGTACTTACTCATTCACTTCTCCCTATTTTTTCTTTCATCTTCTGGACTGCTATCTTTTATCCTTGAACTTATACAGGAGGAGGTGTTTGTTTGTTTGGTTCTTGATCCTATCCCTGATTGAACGAAGAGTAAACAAAGACGAAAGCTTATGAATGAGACTGAATCGGAAGGGCTGAGGAAGACTCAAGATTCATTCTATTTTACGACTTGATGAACAACCAATTTTCCTAATTGAACGAGGTAAGGCAGCTAATCTTCTAATTCATGGACTCGCCCTGAACCTATACCTATTGATTCATTCTTGAACAGTAAACTCATTCACCTTCTTTCACTCAAACACAAGGTAAGGTAAGTAAAGGGGCTAGATGAAAGGTCAAGCTCATTCTTTATAGGTCTCATTGCTTCGCTTCGCTCCTGAACGCATTTATTCAAAGACTCGGTAAATAGAATAGAAAGAAAGATGATCGATTCTTTACAGTGAAAGAATAGGGAGAACCAAACTTAAGAGCTCCTTCCGCGATATGCCCATCCCTGAACTTGACAGTCGAGCTACTTACTCCTATTTCTTCTTGATCCCTTTACAGGAAAGAAAAGAGATGAAACGGAACTTCGGAACCTGACGAAAAGATAGAGATGAATGAAACTGAACCCCAGAACCTCTCCAACTCGTCTTCGCTACTCTCTCTCTGTCTTAGCCTTTGCTAGCTTTCTTTTATTCCCTTCTTTCACAGTAACCGAGGTAAGTAAATAGGTGTTAGCATCTTCTGGTATCCTTACTGCTTTCTTATACAAGAAGAGGTGTGTGTTTGTTTCTTTCTTTCTCCTTCACCTGATTGAACTCGGTAAACTCATTCACCTATTTATTCAAACACGAGGTAAATAGAAGGGGGGAGTCGAGTAAGCTAATTCATTGATTGAAGAAGAAAATGAAAGATGAATGATCCTGCCCCTTCACCGCATACGGTTTCATGTCTTCGACCCTTTGTTTGACTATCCTTTATTTACAGTTCAATCCGGAACAGGACAGGAGAGCGACTTACTCCTATGCATTCGCCTTTTCCGATAGTCCCCGTAAGAAAGATGAATGAGAGTTCAGACTCAACCTCCTTCTCCTACTGATTTCACTCATGAGACTTATTGTTCTGTTATTCATGAACTGTAAACACTCAATCAACTCCTTATGACTGAGAGTGAACCTACTAATTGAACTACTGAACCTAACGAGTCGAGTAAATTCATTAATTAGCTATTTCACCCTGCCTCGATATGACCGGAAGCGTATTGAATGAAACCCTTCCAGGAACCTGAACCTATCCCTTACGGTACGGTCTCTTCTCTGTTCTTTCACTGTAAACTCATTAACCTCTTTCTATTTATTCCTTCAAAGACAAGGTCAAAGAAAATGAAAGGATGTTCGCTTCGCTCCCTCTGGAGCCTTTGACTCGATTCCCTTCCCTTATTTATTGAGGTAAACAGGAGGATGATTTTTTTCACTCTTTTACGAGGTAAATGGAATAGGTGTTTTTCGGTCTCTTCTCTTCGCTTGAACTGTAAACAAACTCATTAACCTCTCTCTACTTATTCACCTTTGCCTTTGACTGTCCCTATCGGTCGAGCTACTTACTTACTCCGGAATAGGAGAGGAAAGCCGAAACATTAGCTGCTTTACTGGAGAGTCTCTCAAAGAAAAGAGATAGTTCAACCTTCACCTTATACGATATTACCAAAGAAAGACCTATTTAGCTTGTGAAAGATAAGAAGAAGAAAAAAGCAAAAGGAGAAAGGAAAGCCGAAAGCAAGCAAGACAAGATTCATTCGACTTTACAGTAGAGTAAAGAAAAGACAAAGAGAAAGGGGAAAGAAAAATCAGCTCAATCACCGCTATTCCCTATTAAAGAGAAAGAGGTCATTGAACTAGGTAACTGGGCTTCTCTCCTTCAATCCTTCTTTCATTGTAAACTAACTAAGACTCAACTCCTTATTCATTCTTGATCTTCTTTAACTCCTTTAAAAGCTGGTTGGTTACCTTCTGTCTTAGCCTTTCTAGCTTTAGCTTTGTTTTATTCCCTGAAGTTATATGGTGAGTTATTCGAAGAAAGATTTGTCCTCTCCCTATTTATTCTTGAACTTCTCTTTCTCCCTTGAATTGGGGTTTCACTATTCAAAGACTCGGTACTGCTGAGGATTGAATTGACTCTCTTCTCTTGTCCCCGAAACAACCTGATTTAATAACTGATCTTGCGAAAGGCTTTTGTCAATAAAGAATGGTTTGAGTCACAGTACGCAGATCCATTTCGTACAAAAAAAAAAAAAAAAAGAGGTTCGGGTATCCCGCGTTGATTTGAAAAGTCGGAAAATCATCAAGAATCGACTTACGCTTGGCCTGGCGCTGGGGAGGATACCTGTTGATAAGAAAGGGGTGAAAGGGTAGATCCGCAATATCCCAAAGCATGGCTTAACCAATTCATCTTGTTTTCAAAGGTCAATTGGACAAATAATAAGAAATTCTGCTGAGAAAAGAGAATGAAAAAAATACAATGAGAAATTATCTCCACAAAGAGAGAAAGACAAGAGAGAGATCAAATCACTGGTTGATCCTATGAAAAATACTGACAAATCCTCTGCAGATAATGAAAGTAGTCATACAGAAGAAAGAAGGAAATTCGATAAAAAAGAAGAAGGAAGAGAGGTGACAAAGCCTACATTAGACACGAAACCTCAGACTGATGAACAGATACCTAATACAGAGTAGGAGAAAGCTACTTTAAAGAGATGGACAATCCTCCAGATTTATATCCACATGACAATCCTCCAGATTCGTCAAAACCATAGTGAGAAGATCCAGGCTAGAAAGTCGCTCAAAGAAATGCTATATCCAAATATCCACTGCTTAAGGAAGGGGAATGACAAGAGTATCAAGCAGCTTTCCCAACCCAATCCCTATAGTAGACAGACATGTAAGGATCAGTGATTGTGAGCTATTTAAGGCCTCTTATTATTCGAGGTCAGAATTGTGAGCTATTTAAGGCATTTGAAAGCAGTCCAATCGCTTCAATCACACCTATCTATGTCAATAGGGTTGAGTGAGATTTTTTACCTCTCCTGCATCTGGGACTCTATTTACTGCGCTCGGCCGATTTTAGTCAATTGCTGCCACTTCTAAAGCTAGGTCAGTTAGGGCTATGACCCTTCGAGCAGGGCAGCTCATGAGCTGCTATCTCCGACCGAGGTTAGATCTGATTTTGCTCTGCTGCTGTTATTCTTCCTCCAACCTGTACACAAGGCTTCTCGAAAACTGATGCAAGGAGCCATAAAACCAATGCAGCCTTGGGAAGCAAACCAACGCCCTTACTCACCTTGACTGACGATCTCATGCTTATCACGGAAGCCGCATTCCACTCAAGGCCTCTTCGATCCATTTGACGCCTTCACCTTTTGTTCTCAGTGAGAAAAGCTAATTTGTGATATCAGGAAAAAACATCCTAGGTAGGTGAATTTCCAGCATACTAGGTCTCGAAGAAGGTGTCCAAACATATTTGCTGATCCTTGTCCCCAAAGACCTAAAAGAAAGAGGAAGGTGCAAGCGAAAGTTCAAACTCTGAAAATCATCCCCCCTTCGCCCAAAGCTCTGACAAAGGCAAGAAGCCTATGGCGTCAGCAGCTGTTGAAAAGGCCCCACCGTCTCATCTCTATAGACTGAGGAGGCTCATCGTCAAATAGCCCGCCATTCATCCTTTACAAAAGGTGCCTGGAAGAAGTCAACAATCTCGACATCCATGAAAGTGCAACAGCAAGATACCAGTGTAGGTATTTTGATATGAACCAAGAGACATCATTCATACAATATACTTCAATGAAGATGTGAAGAAAATGTTGTCAAAATTATCAAAAGAGGTTGCAATTCATGTCACATTGAAGAGGAATGAAGTTTGATGGTTATAAATTTTGGGTGGGTTACAATTTAGAGTAATTTAGAGTTATTGTATTTTAAGACATTTTATTTACTTTATAGGTTACATTTACATAATGGCTAATTATGGTCATTAAGTATGAATGTTACAACTTTTGGAATGCTTTCATTTTGAGGCTATATAAAGCCATGTATGTTGTATTTGTAAGGGAGACTTGAAAAATATATATAAAATGAGCATTTGTGCTTTTCTTTAGCCAATGGCTAAGTTTATTTGCAATTCTATGTAGTTTAGATTGCATGTAGAATCATTCAAACTCGACATGATCAATCTTGCTTGTGGAGTGATTCGAATCTCAAACAAGTGTTCTTGTGTTGAGATATTTGATCAACAAGAATCATTGAAGCAAGACATGATCGAAATTTGCTTCTGGAGTGATTCGAATCTCAAACAAAGTGTTCTTGGCTTGAGATATTCGATCAACAAGGTAATCCGAATCTTATTCCCCTTGTAGTTGATTCCTTATCTTATCATTTGGTATCAATGATATGAACCAAGAGACATCATTCATACAATATACTTCAATGAAGATGTGAAGAAAATGTTGTCAAAATTATCAAAAGAGGTTGCAATTCATGTCACATTGAAGAGGAATGAAGTTTGATGGTTATAAATTTTGGGTGGGTTACAATTTAGAGTAATTTAGATTTATTGTATTTTAAGACATTTTATTTACTTTATAGGTTACATTTACATAATGGCTAATTATGGTTATTAAGTATGAATGTTACAACTTTTGGAATGCTTTCATTTTGAGGCTATATAAAGCCATGTATGTTGTATTTGTAAGG
>NW_019268522.1:5996467-6054368 GCF_002738365.1 Cucurbita moschata | reverse complement strand
GAGACATCATTCATACAATATACTTCAATGAAGATGTGAAGAAAATGTTGTCAAAATTATCAAAAGAGGTTGCAATTCATGTCACATTGAAGAGGAATGAAGTTTGATGGTTATAAATTTTGGGTGGGTTACAATTTAGAGTAATTTAGATTTATTGTATTTTAAGACATTTTATTTACTTTATAGGTTACATTTACATAATGGCTAATTATGGTTATTAAGTATGAATGTTACAACTTTTGAAATGCTTTCATTTTGAGGCTATATAAAGCCATGTATGTTGTATTTGTAAGGAACACTTGAAAAATATAGTAAAAAAAAGCATTTGTGCTTTTCTTTAGCCAATGGCTAAGTTTCTTTGCAATTCTATGTAGTTTAGATTGCATGTAGAATCATTCAAGCTCGACATGATCAATCTTGCTTGTGGAGTGATTCGGATCTCAAACAAGTGTTCTTGCGTTGAGATATTTGATCAACAAGAATCATTCAAGCTAGACATGATCGATCTTGCTTGTGGAGTGATTCGAATCTCAATCAAGTGTTCTTGACTTGAGACAATCGATCAACAAGGTAATCCGAATCTTATTCCCCTTGTAGTTGATTCCTTATCTTATCATATTTGATTTGACTAAGCCAATTTCGGAGGAGAGTGAATCCCAAGAACTGCTCACATACGCTACTTCGAATTTCGGTGATAGAACGAAGGTATGGACTATCAGTTCACATACGCTACTTTGAATTTCTGGGATAGTTATTTAAAACCGTCAAATAAAAGCTGCTGCTTCCACTATGCTGCTCACTACAGCTCTATCATGCCGTAAACACCAAACTCAACGAAATAGTTGCCATCAATGGTATTCACCACCCACGTCGGCCAAGGTGGCTTTTTGCCTGAAATCAATTGGCTTTACGACGGTTTTGGGGTTGAGCATGACGAGCTAGTCAGTATCCCGTCCCGGGCTTTCCCTTCTATTTAGCGTAGTTCTAGAAGCTGAACAGCTAGTGTGGTTTTGAGAAGCAGTGTCGGGCCGCAGGGATTGAAAGAAGTAGTTCCTTCTCGGAATCAGAAGGACCGAAGGTTGGACTACGTTCAGGGATTGGTCTGCCTGTTCTTTCTCAGCCGCTATAAGGAAGAAAGATCTCTGCTCTTTTTCTTGATGTAGCCCCAGCTTTCTCAATCTCAGGGTTTGACTTTCCCTCCTCAGTAGGCTCTGGTTTCGCTTCAGCCAGCTCACTTTCTACCTCCATTCCCGCTGCGCTAAATCGTCTTCCTTTTCATTATTTCGAAGTAGCTGGCACTATCTAACGACTCTATTTGTGTTTGTAAAAGTGTCCTATGCACACTGCACCCTCTAGGAAAGGCTCAACTCAATCCCAACATGGTTCTTTCTCTGTAACTGAACGAATTCGGTTTTAGAACTTCCCTCTCTCTTTGGCTATTGATGACTAGTCTTGACTTCAGGAGGTTCCACCACTAGGGAAAAAGCACTGTTGTGGTTCCGGCCAAGCGAGCATCTCAATACAATACCCAACTTGACTTTCTGTTTAAGCCCACTTCATGACTAATAGTTTATCTTCCGAACCGGTTAAAGACCTAGCCACGAGACCAACTTCGGCTCCGGGCAGTCGTAAAAGAGAAATTCCCAGATGTTATGCTCTTCCTCGACGTCCCACAGCACAGCGCATTCAATTGAAAACAGAGCACCATTTCACTCTAACAACAGAGAGAGCAGATGCGTTGAGGAGACCAAGATTGCACCTGCACCAAGTGCTTCTTCTCATACTCCCCCACCGGTTACTAGTTGACCAGATAAGAGTACTTCAAGCACCGAAAACTGATATAAGACCACCATCGGTTATGAACCCAAGAGCGGATAGGGGATTTATTTAATAGGCAGCTAGAATGGAAGAATCCCCCGCTTGAGAATAAGCTGTAGCTTCAGTCTAAAGTCAGTCCCCTGCTCGCGAAGGAAACACGCGGACCTCTCAGTCAACAAATTTGTCTTAGGTCAGAGAGCCAGAGCAGGTTCAGTATGAGTAGGAAACCTTGTTAGAAAGGTAGGTAAGCATGAGCCCATCACTCTTTCTTTCTTTCAAGCGATCGGCCGCTTATCCAGGAGCTGTGTTAAACCTTTCAGCTCGCGCCCTCTCATATGCCTTTTTTGTGAATTTGAAAGCCGGGCAAGAAAGGGCTACGGTTCAGTCTATAGTAATGTCGGATCTCCCTCCCGTGGTGGTATGGCATCAATTCCTATCTCGGTTTCAGTCGAAGTAGGTGATAAGAGGTAGGCATTCCCTGATGTTTTCAGCCTATCTTTGCAAGTTAGTAATAACTAACACTCAATCAGTTCAATAAGAATTTCCGACTAGTCGTCTGACCTTGCAGATTTGGCTGGATTGAAACAGGTCTCTCCCTAGGGGAGATAGCAGACATGAATCGACTGTTCACCCTACTCCATGATCGATGAGATGGAGCTAATCTTTTTTAGCAAAGTGTTTGTTGGCTTAGCCTTTGTTTATTGAAAGACGTTTCCCTTTGATTCGGTCTTTTCGTAGAGCTAGGGTCTTAGGTGGGGGTGCATGCCTTGCTTGCTTTTTGAGTTCAGTTTTCTAGAATCATGAATAAGTATTCTCGCTAAGCAATATGACTTCATTCTCTTTGTTTTTTGTTTGTTGACCGATTTCAGCCTTTGTTCTTCCTTGAGTTTAGCTGCTTTCGTGCCCTCGTCCTCTTTCTTTTTGCTTTTTGGAAATTGCATTCTTTTGAAACTTTCCAGGCCAGCCTTGCCTTACAGGAAATGTCGGGTGAAGGAACGAGTCAGAATGGAAGAGTCAAGCCGCTTGCCCCATACCAATAGGCAACTGACTTTCCCTCATATATCAAATCTCAAATTAGAATAATCTAATCCGGACTATCTTTACAAGAAAGGATAGGGGGAAAACATCGTGCACTTCCTGCGGATTGCTCTTTCAAGTGAACCCGTTTTTGCTTTCAATTCATTTCGATTCAATGAGATATTCCTATTTCTTGAGATTCACTTAGTGTTAGTGTACCAGAAGAAGAACCACATCAATTCTGAGATTATCTGTGATTTCCACTACCTGGCTTTATTGACACCTCCGCAATAATGATTAGTACTGTCGTCTCCCTCGTTTCTTTCCTTTACTGCCCTACCGCCTTCGCTCTCGTTCGGGCCACGAGAATCCTTTCCTTTTGGAAACGGTTTTGATTTTTGACCTTTTTGCATTCCCACCCTACTAATTCACAAACACTATTGAAACGGCACGACAGCAATACCACGACAGATATACTTACAAGAGAGAATGACCTCACCTAAGAGAGAGAGAAGGCATGAGTGAGTCCCCCCTAACGGGACTAGAGGTGATTGTTGCGAAGACAGAATTTGGAACTTGTGTTATGAGCCTTACGAGCTAACCAAATGTTCTACTGATCTACTCCACGACAAAGGTAAGCATATGAACTAATGAGCGGACCAGAGGTTGTCTTGGCTAGGAAGAATAGTGTATTGTAAAAAGAGATAGATGTGAGATTCTGTCATTTGAGACCGATCGCGTTTATCTTGATATATAGATAGATATAGAAAATTCTTTCTTCGAGAATAATCTCTTTTCTCTTTCTTTGATCACGCTGGCTATCATCTGTCATGCTGGAGCTTCAAGCTATTGGAAAGGCAAATTCGCTTCTTTGAGAAAGCTTTTTCATAGGAATAGGAAGAGAAGCTATTCATCCTTATCCTTAGGTTCGCCGTCAGTTTTCATAGGATAAGTTCTAAGCCTTGGTCTTTTTTTTGTTCAATCAATTATTCAGCCAAGATTGCCTCTGGCGGGGAAAGTATCTTGTTTAATCTTGATGTCGAAACTAGGATTGGTTAATTAGAAGTTAGAGTGCTCAATTCTGGAGTCTCGAATCAACAAACAGATTGATTGTTCCGAACCTGCACGGTGCACTTTGTTTGAAGGCAGTAATTCGGGCTTGAGCTATAGTTTTCCATCTTCATGGTTGGAATACGGTAGTCCTGCGAAGATTTAGCAAAGGGCTTGGCCGCTGCGCCTAGAACAGAAGAGTTCCTTGGACATCGGATCAAGGGAAGGGACTATTTAAGCATGAATATGAATTCAGGGATGGGGAAGGCCAGAATGGGATCTCCAATCAAAGGTATCTGAGAGTTCATATCTTTTCTTGGCCTGGGAAACTACGTAGATTCATCTTCGAGTCCTTTGACTAATCTCCTTAAGACGAACCGACACCATGGCATTGGACTAGAGAAGATCAAGAGGCCTTTGAGGACTTATAAAGTCAAGGGGGCATCATGGCTGATCCGGTGTTGGCCTTTCAGGATCATGCTAAGCTGGTTGAAGTACGATGCTTCAGACTATGCCATTGGTGTTATGCAAGGAAAGAGAGAGAGAGAGGGCAGCCAATCGCCTATAAGAAAGAGCCGTAAGATCAATGAGACCGAAAGGACACAGTATAAGAAAAGGGCCGCCATAGTGAACTGTCTACGCACCTAAACACAGAATAAGCTCCGCCGGTAAAAAAGAATTAGTAAAGAAAGGATCAAATTACAGATCGTAGGAAGATTTATAGATAACGGGGCATATTCATGTTATTAATATTAATTAGATTACCACGTTTGATTAGATCATTAGATAAGAAATCACATAAAAGGTTTCAACTTTTCTTGTCTTCTTTATGCTTTCTAGTTTGATTTTGATATTCTCAAATAAATCTCTTATTTCTCGATCACTATATATTTCTATTTTCTTTGGTTCATTCTTTGACTCTCCGCTCCCCCAGAATAGAAGGAAGAGACAGAGTAGAGTGAATCCATTTTTGTATTTAAGGATAAGGAGTAGGCGAGGGCTCCACTTGCATTCTTCGCCAATTCAAAATCAATCACCGGATGGGTTAGTCCAACCAAAAAATAAATGGAAATTTTAGGCGTCAAATTCTTATTCTGATCTTACGTCCGATTCGATATTTCGAGTTAGAGATAAAAGAGCCCAAGACGCGTCCAGATAAGCATATACATATAGTTCGTTGTGATCCTCAAGTTCAATCAAGTCGTTGTAGCCGCCTAGGGCAATCTTGCTCAGAAGTTCATAGGTCAGGTCGAATCCCGTGCCTAGACTTGGGCAAGAAACGATAGCTATTAGCTATTACTTGTGCATCGTTAAGAGTTATGGCTCTAGGCTTTTGGTGAAGGGAATTACTTACTCTAGAAAGAGTGAACTGCCTTACTGGGTAGTGGATAAAAGCACTTGATTCTCCTTCTTTCTTACTAGACTGGAATCTCAATCAATAATCAGGATTGACACCTTTCTCAAGCTAAAGCTTGTATTTACTTATCCTTTCTCATAGGACAGTAAGAGTCTTTTTTAAACCATTAGTAAGGTGCGGAGCAGAAGCCCGCGAGAGGAATTCGATCTGCATGCATACATAACATACTTCATATTTTCTTCATCAAAAGTGAAAGTGACATAGAGTCTGGTGGTCTCGTATAGAAGAATCAGGCTAAGGCTGCTTTTTTGGAGTGAAAAAGTCGAGATGTTCTAGGGTGCAAATTCAATGGGTGCCGGGGGGAAAGAGGAGCAGCCTTTGAAGTTTTCAGGCAATGAAAAGGAGAGCAGAGACAGGGATCACTTTCTCTCCTTGGTCTCGGTAAAGGACTATTTATTTAAGCATGAATATTCATTCCAATAGGGATGGGGAAGATATTATTCCACCTACGCTACGTCAACTGGACTTTTGTCAATATAGCTATGAGTAGCTCGAAACCAGCAATAGAAAGGATTTAGGGGGAAGAGTTTTGATCTGGCGATGACTACAAGAAACACAAGAGAGCGCGAGGATAAAGAGAATTTCTATTTCATTTCCCACCGAAAATCAGGTATGGTTGTGCGGGCAGTCAGAAGAGGAGAAATTCCTTTTTCTGGGTTGGTGTCTCCTATTTACTTTGTCTCATCTTGGATTGGATGAGAGTGCTGGGCCTTGCTCTCAAAGCAAAGATGGGATACTCCGGTACGACGCGAACCATATTCATATAAATATCATTTCTTAAATGGATAGGTTGGAAGGCTGGCTCTTGTTCTATTTTTAGCCGTGAAAGCGGGGAACTCTGTTCCAAGAGATTTTCTCTTGTATGGAAGAAGCTAGCCGTCTTCAGGCACATCAAGCTAATTCCCTGGACTGGTAGAAAAGGAATCTTCATACTAACACTAATCTGACTGTCTTCTAACTATCAGGTTTCGCTGTCGAGCCCATGCCTGGGCATCCCAAGTTAAGCCCCTTTTACTCGCTTAGATGCTCCGCGCTATCCTTCAATCGATTGAGCCAGTCCTCTTTGGGGATTCTCCTCTAAGCCTGGAATCAAACTCATCTCTTCTTTTCGCTGGTTGGGAAGTTCCTTACATGAATGGGCAACCACCCACCCTAGCCTGTCCAAGTCAATCTCCACTATCAGCGGAATGTCGAGCTACTTCTTTAGGATTGCGCGCTGACCTTATCCTTCTGACTTACGAGCCAGCCAAGAATTAATAAAGAAAAAGAAAGAGAGTTAGACCTTACTAGTTAAAGACAAGAGAAGAAGCAGTCAACGATTACCAGTTGCGTTAGCCATGTAGTTAGCAAACGGTACTCGAGGAACGCACTTAGGCAGAGATTCAAAGAGTATGATGGGCCCTTTCTTTGCTTTATAAATCTTATAACATGAGGACCTGTCTTTCTCTTGCTAGTCATGAATGCATTCCTGTTTGCTTAGAAATCCCTCTTAGAGATAGAGATAGAGAGAGCGGTAACCTAGCCTGCCATAATAGAGAGTCCCATCCCCACAGTTAAGAGAGGAGTACAAAAGTATAAAGCGAGTAGCTAGGCTCAAGGGCAACCCTAGCTATATGATCCCCTTTCCTAGCTTTTTCGTCGACTTAAGCCTGACTTATCAATGACAAAGTAGATATCTTGGCCTGCAGAGATTGGCTCTATTAAATAGAAGTGAGTAAATCAAAGCCCTTTTTCATGCACGAGCATCCGGACTGGCCCCTTAAACAAAGAAGGAATAAAGTCACTTAGAGTACAGGCTGAGAACACATTAATAAGTTACTAAGGAAGAGCCCACACCTATTTACAGAAGAAAAGGAGTGGTGAAAGAAAAGAGATAGTGAATAAATATGCTTTACCCAGTGAAAGAAGGAAAAGGAAAGAACAGAGAACGAGTAAATGAGTGAAAGAAGGAGAATGAATAAGTAGCTAAGGAGAAAGAGTGAAAGAAGTAGAATTAATAAGGAGTTGAGGAGAAGAGAAAGAGAAAGAATGAAGAGAGAGTTGAGGATTGACTGACAGTGAACTCTCATTCATCTTCAGGATTGACTTCTTAATTACCTTGGCCCTAAATACCTCGATTTTATCCCTAAAAATAAGGGAGAGATAGACTTTTATCCCAAAAAATATGGGGGAGGATAGGAGAATGAGAGTTTTTTTAGTGTTTACAGTCGAGTTCCCGAGGGAAAGAAGGGTAAAGATAGACTTTTATCCCCAAAAATACGGGGGTGGGGGGGGGNGGGGGGGGGGGGGGGGGGGGGGGGGAATAGAATTTCTTTGATTGAAGCTCCAGCTATTAGGGGAAAACCTCTTTTAATGTTTTACCCCTATGCTGGATACAAAATCTTTTCTTTCAGCACCTTTCCTTGGGTAAAAAGCTATTACAAGGTGATATGAACCAAAAGACATCAATCATACAATATACTTTTAATGAAGATGTGAAGAAAAGGTTGTCAAAATTATCAAAAGATGTTTCAATTCATGCTACATTGAAGAAGAATGAAGTTTGATTGTTGTAAATTTTGGGTGGGGTTACAATTTAGAGTTATTGTATTTTAAGACTTTTTATTTAATTTCGGTTACATTTACATAATGGCTAATTATGGCCATAAAGTGTGAATGTTACAACTTTTGGAATGCCTTTAATAGTTTCATTTTGAGGCTATATAAAGCCATGTATGTTGTATTTGTAAGGAAGACTTAGAAGATATATCAAAAGAAGCATTTGTGCTTTTCTTTAGCCAATGGCTAAGTTTCTTTGCAACTCTATGTAGTTTAGGTTGCATGTAGAATCATTCAAGCTCGACATGATCAATCTTGCTTGTGGAGTGATTCGAATCTCAAACAAGTGTTTGAGATATTTGATCAACAAGAATCATTGAAGCTAGACATGATCGATCTTGCTTCTGGAGTGATTCGAATCTCAAACAAAGTGTTCTTGCCTTGAGATATTCGATTAACAAGGTAATCCGAATCTTATTCCCCTTGTATTGATTCCTTATCTTATCATTTGGTATCAGAGCTTCAGGCTCAAGATCGGATATATGTTTCCTTTGCGTTTCTTTTCAATTTGTTTTTTTTTTTATCTTTTTAGTTTTTAATCGATCCAAAATAAAAAAATTCAATCTGGGCTCTACTAAAAAATTTGAGAGGTAAGAATGAAAGCTTCATTTGTGTAAAAGAGTGTTGTGAGGTCCGTCGTATTTCCATAACTTATTTTTTGCAGCAAAGTTACACAAATAGATTCGAGGACGAATCCTCTTGAAGAAGTGGAGAATGATATGAACCAAGAGACATCAATCATACAATATACTTCTAATGAAGATGTGAAGAAAAGGTTGTCAAAAATTATCAAAAGATGTTTCAATTCATGCTACATTGAAGAAGAATGAAGTTTGATTGTTGTAAATTTTGGGTGGGGTTACAATTTAGAGTAATTTAGAGTTATTGTATTTTAAGACATTTTATTTACTTTAGGTTACATTTACATAATGGCTAATTATGGTCATTAAGTATGAATGTTACAACTTTTGGTATGCCTTTAATAGTTTCATTTTGAGGCTATATATAGCCATGTATGTTGTATTTGTAAGGAGACTTGGAAAATATATTAAAAGAAGCATTTGTGCTTTTCTTTAGCCAATGGCTAAGTTTCTTTGCAATTCTATGTAGTTTAGGTTGTATGTAGAATCATTCACGCTCGACATGATCAATCTTGCTTGTGGAGTGATTCGAATCTCAAACAAGTGTTTGAGATATTTGATCAACAAGAATCATTGAAGCTAGACATGATCGATCTTGCTTCTGGAGTGATTCGAATCTCAAACAAGTGTTTGAGATATTTGATCAACAAGAATCATTGAAGCTAGACATGATCGATCTTGCTTCTGGAGTGATTCGAATCTCAAACAAAGTGTTCTTGCCTTGAGATATTCGATTAACAAGGTAATCCGAATCTTATTCCCCTTGTATTGATTCCTTATCTTATCACAAGGTTTTACAGTTATATGGAGATAGAATTTCTTAATTAATGGTCTGTAAAGGAGAATGAATCTTCAGTCTTTGGTTACAGTTCCATCAGGGAAAGAAAAGAGAACAAACCGAGTGTTTAAGTTCAATCTGGTGGAGGAGAAAGAAGAAATCAATAGGTGAATGAGCTTTCCCTTGTAAAAGAGTGAAATGGCCTCAAAAATAGGGAGAGGCGAAGGGTTGAGGTTTCATCTTTAGTTCAGTCTCTTTCCTTTAACATTACCTAAAAAATAGCCAAAAAAATAGACAGAGGGGAGGAGCTCTGAGACCCATAGGGCGAAGGGGCGGAGCCACTCGACCGCTAGGGAGAGGATAGACTTTGAAAAGAAATGGTCCTGTCAAGTCTCATTCATCTTTCTTCTCCCTTCTTTCAAACACTTACAAGTTGAATTAATCTTTCGTTTCGGCTTTTCGTCCTGTTTCGTCGAATGAATCGGGAGTCTTTCTCTTTGTCTTGTCTCCCTTCAAACAAACACAGTAAAGGAGAAGAGAATTCATCTTTCGGCTTTCCTTTAACATTACCTAAAAAACCAAAAAGGGAAAACGTCAATTTCTTAATCAATGGTCTTACAGAGTCAAAGAAAGAGAATGCATCTTTCTTGTCTTGCTTTTGTCTCCCTTCAAACAAAGACTGTCAAGTTTCATTCGTCGATAGTCTTTCCGAATTCTTTGACCTCAAAAATAGCCCTCAAAATAGACAGAAGATAGAAAAAATTCATTCATGGTCCTAACAGGTAAAAGAGTGAAATCTAGTGTAGGAGCTTGACCTTCTGATAGTTGTAGAGGTTCAGTAGTGATTGAGTTCATGGACTCGACTCATCAGGTTCGTTCCGGTTCAGGTTCAGTCTCATTCATCGATAGTCTTTCCTGACAGTGAACGATCATTGATTCTTCTTTCGTCTTTCCTTCCTGTTTCGAAGCTTGACCTTCAGATAGTTTACGAGGTTCAGTAGTGATTGAGAATGCATCTTTCTTGTCTTGCTTTTGTCTCCCTTCATTCAAACACCGTAAAGTCTCATTAATAAGGAGTTTCGTCTCCCTTCTGTTTCCCTTCATTTCTTTGACTGACTGAATAGGGTTTGTTTCGGTTTCTTCTTTTGTTTCGTCTCATTCTTGTTTCGTTTCTTCTTTGGTTCCGGTTCATCTTTCTTCTTCTTTTCTTTCACTCAGTCTCGCATAGAAGTTTTCTTTTTTCTTTTTCTATTGATTCTCAATTCCGATTCGCCTTCCTCTTCTTTTCCTCTTGTGACTTCTGAATAATCAACTATACAAAAGTCCCTTCATTATCTGACTTTCTCTCTCCCTTGAAATGACTTCCTCCCCTGCTATGAGTTCTCCTTTCGACTGGTTGACGCTTACAGCTGAACTACCACCTAGCGCACTAAGGCACCTTATAAGGCTGGCTGGATCAACTGAATCCGATAGTAGTTGTTTGTCTCTGTCCACTAGAGTGGTGAATGAAAAGCGTATTCTCCTATTGCAAGAGTGCCTGCGGAGGCGCTTGCTTAGATGAGAGTGGAGTTCCTTCACCACCTCCAATTGCTTTCTTTCCTCTCAACCTCGAACAGCCCCACAGCCTCTCTCTCTCTTGTGGGCTAACCAATGCGCCCCTACTAACAGCTGCTAATAGATCATTTATGAGCCATATTCGCCTGAATTAAAGGCAACTGAGAGCCAACTCGTAAGGCCTTATTAATGAAGGGAAATAGAAGGGAGACGAAACTCCTTATTAATGAGACTTTACGGTGTTTGAATGAAGGGAGACAAAAGCAAGCAATCCGTAAGGCCCACTCGACCTGTATGGATTCCGAAGAACTATAAAATCAAATGAGTAAGCAGTATACTTTCAGTCTAAAGTTTTAGATATCAATAGTAGTGAATATCTATATTTTCCAATATTCAATTGATCGTATGGAAGCCTACACGTAACCTATACGAAGGAGCAAACAAGCCCTGTACTCTACTTGAATTTGACTAGGCATTGATTCCCATCTCGTTCAATCAATCGGCCCTCCTAGGACTGTTGTTTCAAGAATCTGACCTTAGCAACCCGAAACGTGAGCGGGGAAGCTGACTACACCGACGTCCTTTGACTTGAGTTTGATTGATGTCGTGCTCTATCAGCCGACTGCAAGCACATACCTCTGGATCTATGTCACCAAAAGCCCCCAGCAAGTCTACCAACCAGCACAGATCTTCCCAAGCAACTTCCAACTGTGCCAACTAGACATGTATCGAAACCTGGCCTATCTCCTCGTTCGTTGCCCCGGAAAGCCTTCCCCACCAACTCTATCTTCACTTCTTGTTCTGATTATGAGGGAAATGGTTTGAAACCCATAACTAGGGATCGACACTCCCACTCCACTTTGCCTTCGTCCAAAAGACCTCTCGGAGGAAGAACTTGAATCCTTGCATTATCCACAACAGGTTAAGGGTATTGAGGAAGCTAAAATGAATGAGCATCCTAGAAATCCCTAGAGAAGGAAAGACGAATTTGATAAGCTAATGTGAGAAGCTAATGCCGTGGATCGCCCTTTACCTTGTAGCAGGAATTAGTTATTCGGGGAATGAGTCTTCGGCGGGAAAGGATGTCTGTCGATCCAATACAGGTAGAGGTCGCTAATTATTCTACTAGTTAGCCTGGATGTCCAATAGCAATAAAGCAAAGAGAGAGGAGAAAGCTGCCCGAAAGTGCCTATTTGGAAGGTGAAAGGGCCTAACAGTTTGCTACTGAGGCTCTCTTCTCTCCCCCCTTTGTTTGAGGTATCGACTTAGCCCGAGGTCAACAAAAGTGAAAAAGCTGGGTTTAACATGGAAAAAGCCTCATCCCGCTTCTTCTTCGCCTATGAATAGATTCTCTTTCTCCATAATCGATGGATGGATGGAAGTATGCCACGTAGGAAGGAGGCTCTAAAAGAGCTTTGTGCCTGTGCTGAAGGAATAGACACTCTGATGCTGAGGAAGAGACTAAAAGACACTTTTCCTTTGTAACGGATACGACTATTAATATCTTAATATTTTTCTAACTCGAAATAGAAGCAACGAGCTCGCCCCTTTTTTTGTTTTATTTGGCAACGAGAGCGCTACCTAAGCCCATCCTTTCTTCACTTGTGTGACAAATCAAGAAGTTGGTTGAGTGAGGAAAGATAGGGAGAATCTTTCTTGTTGCGGAAAACCAAGTATCGGGAGACGAATATTGAGATTGGGTTCACGCTCCGTAACTAATATAGAATTCCCTTATTCTGATGGATACTTGGCTTAGAGAGCAGCTAACGTCCTCGGCTGAAGCAAAGATAAGCTAAGCCTTGGCGCAACTCTGCTCGAATCACCCTAGTCTATTGGAAAGATCTGCCAGAACCCTCTTCTCCTTCAGACTTGACTACACGTAAAAGCCTTGGCGCAACTCTGCACGAAAGAAGGACCGCTCCTTTCTCTTTCTTCAGACTTTCAAGTGACATCCATCCCATTCCCGCTAGTGCTACCCTGCCTTCCTTCTTTCCCGGCATATTTGCTTTCTTGTCGCATATGAGCTGCTACTAGTTAGAATAAGCAATTAATAAGGTAGACTATCGCATATCTGCTTGAAGTTGGTGGTATAGATGCGCATATCAGCTATAGAAGGAAGCGGAATAACTTAGTCAGAATCAATCCCCTTTTTAGGAAAGGAATGGCACTAGACTCAGATAGAGCAAAGCTCGCAATATGATTGTTTGTTCTGCTTTCCCAAATGGATCAGCAGTGATCTCTACGGAGTTTTCCTGCACCCGAGCTAAGGGGTTGAATGTCGAAACCAACCATCCCCAGTGTGCTGTGAAAATCCAATATCGATCTGTCTTCCACTTTATTAATACATTGATAGCCTGATTAGTATCGGATTCGAACCCCATAGAATGGTATGGGCTAGATGCCTTCCAATCATCAGATACAATACACGATTTTCTCTATGCATTCATTGATTGAATACTAAAATATCACTAAACCTTCTTTCTAAGTATGATAGAGGTGACAACTGGAGAAAGTTTGATCTCTTCCGACGAGAAAAGTGAGAAATTGTTGGGCTTTTCGAGGTTCTCTTATTAGGCAAAGAGGTCGCATAGCGAAAATAGCGGGGAAAGACAAAGATCTCGCTTCAGTATGGCTAGGTAGCAGCAAGGAAGGTCTCTCTCACATCTACACTTTCGAAGCTCATGCATAAGAGCTTGAAGTGATTCCATTTCTTTGTTTCGAAGCACCACTTGGTTATAAAGGAAGGTCCCAGTCTAATTGATATGAACCAAGAGACATCATTCATACAATATACTTCAATGAAGATGTGAAGAAAATGTTGTCAAAATTATCAAAAGAGGTTGCAATTCATGTCACATTGAAGAGGAATGAAGTTTGATGGTTATAAATTTTGGGTGGGTTACAATTTAGAGTAATTTAGAGTTATTGTATTTTAAGATATTTTATTTAGTTTAGGTTACATTTACATAATGGCTAATTATGACCATTAAGTATGAATGTTACAACTTTTGGAATGCCTTTAATAGTTTGATTTTGAGGATATATAAAGCCATGTATGTTGGATTTGTAAGTAGACTTGGAAAATATATTAAAAGAAGCATTTGTGCTTTTCTTTAGCCAATGGCTAAGTTTCTTTGCAATTTTATATAGTTTAGGTTGCATGTAGAATCATTCAAGCTCGATATGATCAATCTTGCTTGTGGAATGATTCGAATCTCAAACAAGTGTTCTTGCGTTGAGATATTTGATCAACAAGAATCATTCAAGCTAGACATGATCGATCTTGCTTGTGGAATGATTCGAATCTCAAACAAGTGTTCTTGCGCAAAGGAAACATATATCCGATCTTGAGCCTGAAGCTCTGATACCAAATGATAAGATAAGGAATCAACTACAAGGGGAATAAGATTCGGATTACCTTGTTGATCGAATATCTCAAGCCAAGAACACTTTGTTTGAGATTCGAATCACTCCAGAAGCAAGATCGATCATGTCTAGCTTCAATGATTCTTGTTGATCAAATATCTCAAGAAGAGAACACTTGATTGAGATTCGAATCACTCCACAAGCAAGATTGATCATGTCGAGCTTGAATGATTCTACATGCAACCTAAACTACATAGAGTTCTTGGCTTGAATGATTCTTGTTGATCAAATATCTCAATGCAAGAACACTTGATTGAGATTCGAATCACTCCACAAGCAAGATTGATCATGTCGAGCTTGAATGATTCTACATGCAACCTAAACTACATAGAATTGCAAAGAAACTTAGCCATTGGCTAAAGAAGAGCACAAATGCTTCTTTTACTATATTTTCCAAGTCTGATTACAAATACAACATACAAGACTTTATATAGCCTCAAAAAATGAAATTATTAAAGGCATTACAAAAGTTGTAACATTCACACTTTATGGCCATAATTAGCCATTATGTAAATGTAACCGAAATTAAATAAAAAGTCTTAAAATACAATAACTCTAAATTACTCTAAATTATAACCCACCCAAAATTTACAACAATCAAACTTCATTCTTCTTCAATGTAGCATGAATTGAAACATCTTTTTGATAATTTTGACAACCTTTTCTTCACATCTTCATTGAAGTATATTGTATGATTGATGTCTCTTGGTTCATATCATCTCCCTTCTTTCTCGTCAGTAAAGGTTACGCAAGTCAGGATAATTTGTGTTTGTTGATTCTATTCCTCGTCTGGTTTAGCAGCTCAGCAATGAGACCATACAAAATAGGTTCCGGTTCATCAGCTAATCTTTCTTTTGAAGTTCAATCAGGTTCAGTTCGTGAAGTAGTTTAGGCTAATTAATGTTTCGTCTTTCCTTTCAACACTTGAAGAATAAGGATCTTGAATAATATGCTTTACCTTGTTCAATCAGGAAATGAAATTAATTGCTTTACCGGTAGGGAGAGGATAATGAGTCTTGTTGAGTTGAGTCTTTCAAAGCTGCTGCTAATGAATGAATTTACGCTCCTGTAAGCTATTTGCATTCTCCTTCACCTTGGCTTCTTGATCTGATCTTTGCTTTCCTTTGATTCCTCCTAAAGACTCTTCAAATTCAATCAAGATTTACTCATTAACCTGAACCAGATTTCACTCTTTCACTCGGTAAAGCATATTCAGTTGAAGTAGCTTCACTCGGTCTCGCTATTTTCCTGTCCTTTCTTTACAGTCTCGCTATTGTGGTAGTCAAGGAATCCCCCGAGTTGAGTGAAGACCCTTTTCATGCAGGACTCATAGCAAAAGATGTCTCAAAGCATACGGCCACGAAAAATATGTGGGCAGGATTACCGGAGTGGGAGGGGAGAACGATGGATGTGAAATTAGACAAAGATTGGGTGTGGAACTGCGTGTGCTTACGTGATGAAGAAAGATGAAGAACCTTGCATATGGTGGCAATCTAATATGGATCAATTTTAGGAAATTGCCTTAGCCTGGAATAGGGGAAACCAAAGTTCAGTCTTAGAAAGTCTCGAGGGGTTAGAAGATTGGTACCAAGTGTATAGGGATGACTCTGTGAAAACGAAGATCTTAACCCGAGGATCAAAGAGGTTTTCAAGAATGATCCTGAACCTTTGACGACTGATTGAAGGAGGTAAACAGGAGGATGATTATTGAACTCGATAAATAGACTAGATGAGAAGAAGATGAGAGTCAATCATCATGTATTGTATTTGTCTCGAGCTTCTTGAACAAACTAACTAGGTGAAGTAGCTCTTTGATTGAAGGAACAGTAAGACTCCTTATTCTATCTAGAGAGTTTACGTTACGAACAGAACTCAATCAACTTGTCCCTGATTTCAGTGATCTTGATCCTTTCTTGTCTTTCACTCTTGGACTCTCCTGCCTGTAACCAAGGGTTGAACTACACTCTGATCTTTCTCCTTAATTCTTGTTCTTGTGAGTTATTCTTGAACAGTAAACAAGGGAAAGACGATCGATTCATTCTCCTTCAGTCACTTGTCCCTATCCTATTTATTCCTTCAAACACAAACAAGGGAAAGCATATTCAATTCACCTATTTATTCACTGTAAAGACTACTCAAGCTGAAACTCAAGATTCATTCTCCTTCACCTTCTTTCACAGTAAACTCATGAACCTCTCCCTACTCATTCATCTTTTCCTGATTTGATTGAACAGGGTAAATAGGTGTTTGTTTGCATCTTCCCTTCCGTCCTGTCCTGTACTTCTGGTCTCTTCTCTTTCCTTTGATTCTGCTTTCAAAACTCTTCACATTCAATCAAGATCAGCTCATTCACCTAAACCATTGTCTTTGACTATTTATTCTTTCACTGTAACCAAGGTTATTGTGTGTCTCGCAACTCCTCTCCTCCGTGCTAATACACATCTTTTTGCACCAACTCGATATTCAAATCAATTCCTTTATGCAAAGAGGGCGTAGGCTACGTTCGGTATGCTAATGACATGATGCTATCAAAAGAAGGGGAGTCAATTCTGAGGCTGTATATTACAGGGTGAAAGAGCTTCTCAAAAAGACCCTGGAAAACCTAAAAGAGGCCGAAACCTCTATAGAACTATTCCGTCCGAGGAAGACCCTGCAAAATCCTAGTGGTCTGGTCGCATCAATCAGCTCGCTTGGGATCATGTCTTCTTAGGGCTCCCCTGAAACGCTGGAAGAAGAAATTCACTGTCGAACCCTTAAAGCAACAAGCGAGAATGGACAAGAAAAAGAACCTTTCCACTTTCCCTACTAACTTCTCTTTAATCAAAATCCATCTGTGTAGCCAGCCTTTGCTTTCTATTGGTCTTATCAGTACAATGAACAAGAAAGAATCCGCTATTTGAAGAACCTTACTTGGGTTAGAGTAAACGAGTTTTTGAAAGCCTTAAAGCCTTTAGATTCTCAACAAGAAAGAAGCGAAGCTATGAGACCCCGAGTGAAAGAAGGAAAAGGAAAGAAGAGAAAAGAGACCGTAAAGGATGGATAGGTTCAGGTTTGAGGTTGATTCTTCACCTCAATAAATAAGGTCAGGTAATATCGTCAAAGGGGAAGGGAAGAGGTTGAGTCTTTGCTGCTAATTCCATTGATTATAGAACAGTAAAGTCGAATGAATAAGGAA
This sequence comes from Cucurbita moschata, assembly GCF_002738365.1. Classification (NCBI taxonomy): domain Eukaryota; kingdom Viridiplantae; phylum Streptophyta; class Magnoliopsida; order Cucurbitales; family Cucurbitaceae; genus Cucurbita; species Cucurbita moschata. The sequence goes on along the minus strand of NW_019268522.1, from coordinate 6,036,894 downwards.
TCTTTTCTTTCTCTTTGTTTACAGTGAATAAATAGGTGACGGAGCGAAGCTGTGAAACCGATAGGTGATTGAGTGAAAGAAGGGACAGACAGGACAGGAGTTTACTTACCTCCTTTACAGTTAAAGAATCAAAAGGCAATGGAAGGAGCAAAGCAACTCAAGAGTGAGCTTCTCGTTCTCTTAGTTAGGTTACAGTAAATAAATAGGGAAGGTACATTAAGAAAGAAAGGTTCGGGAGTTACAGATCATGAATCTCTCTCTTTTCGTCAGGTTACAGAGTCAGGTAGGTTACAGAGCGAGGTTGGTCATAAACTAGCTATAATGAATAAGGAAAAGAAAAGGTCTTTCAACTGCTAATCCTTTGACTATCCCTTCCAGCCAGCCAAGCAGCATCATATTTAATCGTCTTCTCCTGTAAAGTTAAGGAGCAACCAAAGACGAGGGGAAGGTTCCATTCTTCAATTCAATCAAATAGCATTAGTTCCGGAAAGGAATAGAGATGAGGGAAAGAAAAGGGTCGAAGACGCGAGACGAGAAGAGGAGAGGGTGTCGGTTCAGTAGTCTTAGTTTACAGATAGTAGAGTAAAGAAAGGAGAAGATCAAGAGGCCTAGGTTCAGTAGGTCAGCAGTCGCTCATTCTTGCTCGTTGAGTCTGAACTTGTTTACGAGGGGAAGGAAAACTCATAAGGAATATGAATATCTTTTATAGTTACAGTTAGCAGGTAAAGAGAAGAGACCTATAGCACGCACCTTCCTTTACTGAGTTCAATCAGAGTGAAACCAACCCTACACTACAGAAAGAGAGGGGAATGAGGGAATCTCAGCCAGCCAGCCTATCCATCCTCCTTCCTATTTACCCCAGAAGGGAATGAGGGAATCTCAGCCAACCTATTTATGTTATGAGTCTTCGAAGCTCGAGACAAATACATTCTATTCTGACTAACTCCTTTCATCTTCTTTTACAGTTAAGAAGGGAAAGAGAGTACATGAATTAGCTAGCTCCTTTACAAAGAATAATAGTAATAAATAGGTACAGGAGAAAGAATCTTTAGTCTTGGCGCTCCTCCTGTCTTTCTTGACTTCATGGTCCGGCTCATTCTTGTTGGTTGATTTCGTCTTTCCTTTCTTTTGAATGAATATAAGAGGTAAGATAGGGGAAGGCTTTCTCTTGCTTTCGTCTTGACTTCCGGTTCACTCTACTCTCATTCATAAGGAGTTTCGTCAAAGGGTAAGGGAGTAAGTAACTCGACAGTAAAGCGGCTAATTCATAAGGAGTTGATTGAGTGTTTACGGTGAATGAATAAATAGGAGTAGGACCGAAGACGCTCGACCAATAGTTTACGAGGTTCCAGAGCCAGAGTTTAGCCTAGTTCAATCAGTGAGTGGGATCCAGCTAATTCAGAAAGAGTCTATGTCTTAACTCCCTTCTTTCTATCTCTTATCTTTATCTTGACTCTCCTGCAGCTAATTCATTGATTCTGTTTCTGTAAAGGTGATTTGATTGAGCTCAGGGAATGGAATTGTGTCAAGCTTTGATTGATTTGTTTACAGTCTTCGAAGGTTCAGGTTCAGTAGTTAAACCCTTGTTGAATCAGCGAGAGGAAAGAGAAAAGCAAAGAGAGACCGACCGGCCATATGCCCTATTCCGGAGAGAAGCAGAGGAATCGGATCAAGAACCAAACAAAGACCTATTCATTCTATTTACCTTGTGTTTGAAGGAAAAGGTGTAGGAGTAAACTCTCATTCTTGTTGAGTCTCCTTTTGCCAACCAATCTACTCCCTTCTTCTTTCTCATCCAGCTGCTTTACCTAGTGAAAGAATAGATAGTTCAACCCTTGTTTATAGTCGAGTAAAGAAACAAGAACATCAGCTCATATCGGTTCCAGATAAAGAGTGAAATAGGAGCTTGAGTCTTGACTTCCAATTAACAATCACTGACGGGAATAGAGGGTCAGGCAAATGAATCTTGAGTTTTGCCTTACAGTTCACTCTCAAGAGAATAAGGAGTGGAGTGTTTACGGTTTGTGAAAGAAGAAATAGCTGAAATCAAGTAATAGTTTTGTGCTCTTCTGTCGAATTCCTCTTTCCTTAACCCACTGACTTAAAGAAACAAAGAAAGACCTACCTATATATTTTAGTCGTTTAATCAAAGACATAGGGAAACCCGAGTGAAAGAAGAAATAGGGACAAGAAGGGAGAGGATCAAGAGCTGGTCAAGAATAGGTGATTGAGCGCAGCAACGAGACAAGAATTGATAAGATAAGGAATCAACTACAAGGGGAATAAGATTCGGATTACCTTGTTGATCGAATATCTCAAGGCAAGAACACTTGATTGAGATTCGAATCACTCCACAAGCAAGATCGATCATGTCTAGCTTGAATGATTCTTGTTGATCAAATATCTCAAACACTTGTTTGAGATTCGAATCACTCCACAAGCAAGATTGATCATGTCGAGCTTGAATGATTCTACATGCAATCTAAACTACATAGAATTGCAAAGAAAATTAACCATTGGCTAAAGAAAAGCACAAATGCTTCTTTTACTATATTTTCCAAGTCTACCTTACAAATACAACATACATGGCTTTATATAGCCTCAAAACGAAACTATTAAAGGCATTCCAAAAGTTGTAACATTCATACTTAATGACCATAATTAGCCATTATGTAAATGTAACCTAAAGTAAATAAAATGTCTTAAAATACAATAACTCTAAATTATTCTAAATTGTAACCCACCCAAAATTTATAACCATCAAACTTCATTCCTCTTCAATGTGACATGAATTGCAACCTCTTTTGATAATTTTGACAACATTTTCTTCACATTTTCATTGAAGTATATTGTATGAATGATGTCTCTTGGTTCATATCAAGAATTGTTCAGAATAGCTTTCCCTTGTTGGAGAGGTTAAGTTCAATCTGGTTCAGGAGAAAGAGCGAAGCCGTGAGACTGAGGTTGGTTACGAGGCGAATGAGCTTGGCCTAGTTCAATCACTCTCATTCATCTCTTTCCTTTCATTCTAGAACAGTAAAGGAGTTAAGCTAATTCATATGGACTCTCCCTTGTTCCGGTTCAGGAGAAGTTAAGTTGGATGAGTCTCCCGCTCTCTCTTTCCAAATTCTTCTTTTCTAACTCTCAGATGCTTTAACCTATTTACCCAGTGTTTGAGTGAAAGAAGGGACATAAGTAATAGTCCAGCCAGGAGGTTACAGTCTTTGAAGGTTCAGGCAATGAAATTGGGAAATGAAACCGAGTTGGAGAGCTAAAGGGGAAGGCTTTTGCTTTCTTCTTTGTTTACAGTGACTAAATAGAATAGGTGACGGAGCGAGGGGAAAGAGTAGTTCAAGAAGAAACACACTTTCCGGTTCAGGCAGACTAAATCAAAGAGTGAAATCGGGGACAAGTTAAATAGTTCAGGCAATGAATGTAATTGCTTTACCGACAGGGGAAGGATCAATAATCGGGAGTCTTAAATGAAAGCAGACAGAATCAAAGGAAAGAAAAGCAAAGAGAACACAAACCTACAGAAAGAAGGAGAATTCATAAGTAACTAAGGAGAATGAATCGAATCTTCAGTCTTGACTTACGAACAAAGAAGAAGAATCCATCAATAGGTTCAGGAGCGAATGAACAAGGCAATACATATAGGGTCAGGTTTCACTATGATTTACTCGACTGGAAAGTGCAGGAAATAGAGGTTACGGTATGGGGAAGGAGTGAAAGAAGGTGATTTCATTCTGTCTAATTCATAAAGATAGAGTGTTTATAGTTCTTCAATCAGGTTCAGGAAAAGGGGGGTCTCGGTTGAGGAGAATCTTAAGTTAAGTCTTTCCTTCCTTCCGGTTTAGTAGCTCAGGTTAATAAATAAGGGAAAAAGGGAAGAGAGGTTCAGTAGCTTTACTTACCTTCTTCAATTGGGAGAAATAATAGAATCTTGTCTTGGTCTTGCTTTTCCTATTGATTAGAGAACTGGAAAGGATAATGCATCTTGTCTTGCTTCAGTCTTTTTCTTTTACTGAGGGAAAGAAAAGGATTGATTTCTCATTAGTAGGAGGAAGTAGCTCGACTGGAAAGTTCAGGCAATATCGAAAGAGTTAGTTCCATTCCATTAGGAAAAGGTGAATGAGCCATCAGTAGGTTCGTTCAGGTTAATGAGTTTACAGTTTAAGAAGTTCAGGTAATTCAGGTTAATGAATGAGTAGGGAATAGGAACAGGATCTTGACCTTCTCTTACAGGTAGTTCAATCTGGTGAAGCAGTTCATCAGTTGTTTATAGTGGTAGAAGAAATAGGGACAGGTTAAGTAGTTCAGGCAATGGAAGGAGAAGAGAAAGAGAAATAGAGATAGATGTTCGAGTTTAAGGTTGAGACAAGTAGCTAACTCCTTCTTTCAAACAAGGGTCATAGAGGTTACGATTCAAGTTTAGGAGAAAGTAGCTCTTTTTCGCTTTCAGTCCTTACAAAGATTGAATGAAAGAAGAAATAGGAGCAGAAGGATCACTCTTTTATAAAGGGTTACAGAGTCAGGGACAGGAGAGAGAGAATATGCTCGAACAGGGGAAAGAGGTTACAGTTCAAGAAGCGAAGGGAATACAACTTAATTAGAGAGAGGGAGGAATACAGCTTAATTAGAGAGAGGGAATTGTTCCAGAGAGAATAGGAATAGGAACAGGAGAGGAGTTTGACCTTGTCTTGCTTTCCTTCCTCTAATTCATCTTGTTGTCTTGCTTTAGAGGATTGAAGGTAAAGTAACATAGAATAGGTGTTCTCTCTAACTAAAGGGAATAGAATTGTTCCAGAGAGAGAGAATAGGAACAGGAGCTTGACCTTGTCTTGCTTTAGAGGATTGAAGGTAAAGTAACATAGAATAAGTGTTTGTTCTCTCTCTAACTAAACAGAATAGAGCTCAGGGAAGGTAAGGGAATTGTGAAAGAGTGAAATCAAGTAATATCGGTTAAAGAGTGAAAGAAAGTATATAGAATAGAGGTGAAGAAAGAAGCCACTTTATAGTTCTATCTGGTTCAGGAGGTAAGATCATGAGAGTTTACTAGGTTAAGGGGCGAAGCTGCCTAGTTCTAAGGCAAGGGGATAGAGTAAAAGGGCAAGAGTGATACGATAAGGAATCAACTACAAGGGGAATAAGATTCGGATTACCTTGTAGATCGAATATCTCAAGCCAAGAACACTTTGTTTGAGATTCGAATCACTCCACAAGCAAGATCGATCATGTCTAGCTTCAATGATTCTTGTTGATCAAATATCTCAAACACTTGTTTGAGATTCGAATCACTCCACAAGCAAGATTGATCATGTCGAGCTTGAATGATTCTACATGCAATCTAAACTACATAGAATTGCAAAGAAACTTAGCCATTGGCTAAAGAAAAGCACAAATGCTTTTTTTTACTATATTTTTCAAGTCTTCCTTACAAATACAACATACATGGCTTTATATAGCCTCAAAATGAAACTACTAAAGGCATTCCAAGAGTTGTAACATTCATACTTAATGGCAATAATTAACCATTATGTAATTGTAACCTAAAGTAAATTAAAAGTCTTAAACTACATTAATGAAATACAATAACTCTAAATTACTCTAAATTATAACCCACCCAAAATTTACAACAATCAAACTTTATTCTTCTTCAATGTAGCATGAATTGAAACATCTTTTGATAATTTTGACAACCTTTTCTTCACATCTTCATTGAAGCATATTGTATGATTGATGTCTCTTGGTTCATATCAATACTCATCATCATATGCTGCGATTTCTTCCACAAGCTGTGAATCATGATCCTCACATTCATCATCTGAATCAAGTATACCATTCCTTATTACCATAACTTTTTTTATTAACACACTCTTTGCTCATGTGTCCAAACCCTTTGCACTTCCAACATTGAATAGAACTAGACTTCTCCTTTACCGACTTTGAAGCTTCATTCTTTTTACCAATGGAACTCTCAGCCTCCACTCTTTTAGCAGCCACAAACTTTTCTTTTGGTGACATTGATTCAATTCTATTCACAAAACTATCATTGTTCCAAGTTTTAGAATTTGAAAAGGTGTTAGTTCGTGATGTGTACCTTTTTTAATGCTCTTTTTCTTCCTTCAATTGGTTTTCAATTTTGAGAGCATAATGATACATGTCTTCTAGATATGGTGGTGGATTTCTGTCAACAAGATGAGCAATTTCTCGATTCAAACCTCCAAGGAATCTAGACATGGTATCTTCTTCTTCTTCTCTAACATTTGCTATTTCCATCATAGTTTCCATCTCTTGATAATATTCCGCCACACTTTTTGTTCCTTGCCTCAAACCTTACAATTTAGTTTTCAAATTTCTTTCATAATGTTTTGGAACATACCTTTTTCTCATGGCTTCTTTAAGTTCTTCCCATGTCTCTATTGGATCCTCCTCTTTTCTTCTTCTCTCAGATTTGAGATGTTGGTACCAATCACCAGCATGATTGGTAAATTCGGCAATAGCAAGTCTCCTCTTATTTTCACTATAGGTGTTGCAATCAAACACATGCTCTATCTTTCTTTCCCACTGCAAGTATGCCTCAGAATCTGTTGTTCCACAAAATGGTGGGGTTTTGAGTTTAACTCCTCCATCTCTATCTTCATGTACTCTTTCCATCCTTCTAGGTTGCATAATAGTTGCATGGTTATTTCTTCCTCTCCATCTACCATCAACTTGTCTTTCTTGTACTACTATACCTTCATCTTCTTGTAATGTTCGTTCTTGTCTTTGTTGTTGCGCCCTTCTTTCTTGTCTATCTTCCATCATCATTTCCATCATACCTTGAATTGCTTGAAGAATGGTTGTATTAAGATCTGGTACTGGTGGTATTGCTTCTCTATTATGTGACATTTTGTTATCAAGGGACCTCACCACACTTCTCACAAAAATTTCACTCAGGGACACTCGTGTTTAACACTCAAAGGTAGGCTTTTGGTACTAGGTCAAGAATGTAAAGGCTGGTTTTTTTTTTTTTTTTTGGTGCAATCTTGCTTTAAGCTTGATTATAACCAATTCAACGATCAATTCTAACAAGCTAAGACTAGTATCTCAGGGATCAAGAGCTTGAAAATAAATGATAAGAACTGAATATATATATATATTTTTTTTCTCTCAGAACTAATTTTTTTTTCTACTGATTTTTTTTTCTTTTTTTTTTCGATAATATGAGAGAGAGAGAGAAAAAATTGATATAAAAAAAATAACAATAAAAATATTTCACCTCTAGAGCGGCCAAAGAACGTCGACCAAATGCTCTGATACCAAATGATAAGCGCCTACAATGCTGGAATTTGCAAAGCTAGATGTCCTTCTAGAATCCTTGCAAAACGCTCACAGAGAAAGCTAACTTAACGGATTGATTCCAACCAAGAGCTGGTTAGAAGATGAATGACTCTTAGATCGAACTTGGAATCTATGATGGTCACTCTTAGATACCAAGACAATTCACTCCAGAATTAGCTTGATCAAAACTAATTCAATGAATCGGTTTAAACATCAAACCTAAAGCAAGGTTTGAAAAAGAATAACACCAAAAGGTTATCAAGAAAACACAAAGGTTTTTTCTGTATTCAACAAAATCCCCCAAACATGAATATTACATGCCTTTAAATAGGCTCAAAAGATAACCCTAACAAAATAAAGTTCAGTCACCAACCACTAATAAATGCTAATAAATGCTATTAAATACAAATTGAAGCAAATAAGGCATTAATAAATTTTCTTAATTGGTAATTCAACTACCAAAGGAAAGTCTTCTAATTACTTTCCATGAGTGAAGGATAACGAATAAAGAGTTTAGTCCGCTGCTACTGCTAATGAATTTCCTCTCATGGAAAGGTTAAATTTCCTTAATTGATAATTCAACTACCAAAGGCAAGTCTTCTTTACTTTTCAATATCAGCCACTCCATTATTTTCTTGATTTGATTCTTGAATCTTCTTTGTATTGCTTCTTGTAATTGCCCGTTCGGGTACATGGAAGTGATCAGTTGTTGGATTCATATCACCCGGTCACGGAGCTCTCAACGGAGTTGTTTAGGTTCTTGAATTCCATCTGAGGGGGTTTCGGTTCGAAGGTTAGAAAATGTATGTGGTGCAGGTTAATCTCTCTCGACCAGTTCAGGTGAAAGGGAAGGGTGATCGAGGGTACCCAGACGTCGATATCTCTTCTCTATGGCGGGAGGTTTCTTTCGTCTCGACGAGTGTGTTATGGGAGAGAGAGAGTACCTATGCCTCTGAATCGATAGGATGAGCATTCTAAGCAGTCGTAGGCGAAGGAGACAAGGGTGAGGCACCGAAGATGTTCGAGACTCAACCTCCATCCGTCATTAGTAATCTCAATCTGCTTTTCCTATTCATTAGTACACTGCGCGCTAAAACAAAAGGGAAGCCCCTTTCTTCTTATTAGGTTGATTGTAACCCTATCCAACCAAGGGGTCTCACCCCTATTTCTAATTCTAAGGGTGCTTATGCACTCTACTCGTTACCACTAAACGACGAAGCCTTGAGTGGAAGGAGGGACTTGAACCCTCAACCTCAGCCTTGGCAAGGCTATGCTCTACCATTAAGCTATTTTTGCCAGCTACAGTAGTGGCGAAGCACTACTGAGCAATTCACGTATCAGAGAGGGACGACTTATGTTTTTCCGCCGGACCACACTCATCTCCGATCGAGCTACGAGCATGAGTAGGTTAGGCGGGGGGCGGCTGGGCTGCCTTTTCAATCAATCTCAGGCCGACCCCTAATTACTAGACCAACTTGGTGCGAGTTGTAAGGCGTCTTGGTCTCGAGTCGAGCTGGGGCCTCATTTCATTCTTGTAACGGGAGTGAGTGCACTGCAAGACCAGACAAGTGACTCCCTCCCAGCGTCTGTCTTTAAAGTTTAGTCATTTCCTAAGCTAAGAAAGCTAAATCCTCTTCTTCTACTGATACGATAATCCAAGCAGCAGCTCCATGAGTCCGTGATATGAACAAAGAGACATCAATCATACAATATGCTTCAATGAAGGTGGGAAGAAAAGGTTGTCAAAATTATCAAAAGATGTTTCAATTCATGCTACATTGAAGAAGAATAAATTTTGATTGTTGTAAATTTTGGGTGGGTTATAATTTAGAGTTATTGTATTTTAAGACATTTTATTTAATTTCGGTTACATTTACATAATGGCTAATTATGGCCATAAAGTGTGAATGTTACAACTTTTGGAATGTCTTTAATAGTTTCATTTTGAGGCTATATAAAGCCATGTATGTTGTATTTGTAAGCAGACTTGGAAAATATATTAAAAGAAGCATTTGTGCTTTTCTTTAGCCAATCGCTAAGTTTCTTTGCAATTCTATGTAGTTTAGGTTGTATGTAGAATCATTCAAGCTCGATATGATCAATTTTGCTTGTGGAATGATTTGAATCTCAAACAAGTATTCTTGCGTTGAGATATTTGATCAACAAGAATCATTGCTAGACATGATCGATCTTGCTTGTGGAGTGATTCGAATCTCAATCAAGTGTTCTTGCCTTGAGATATTCGATCGACAAGGTAATCCGAATCTTATTCCCCTTGTATTGATTCCTTATCTTATCAGTCCGCTCATAACCAGTCGATTCCTGAGCCATTCGTTCTCCCCACTCGGTTGGCGTTTGCCAACCACTAGAGCAAGTTAGAGAACAATCAGTGAATAAACAAGAAGAACCCACCCATTATTACTTACCGGATTGTACACCTTTGTGTCTAGCTATTTATATGGATGTGCATAAAGAAGGGATGGGACATCTCTCTACTTTTTTTGGGGGGTGAATCGAGAGGTAATAGGTAGGCAGCAGCGGCACCTCACGAACTTCTGACTGAGGCAGTACCATCCTGCAGGCATTTTCGAGTGGATGCATACACACACGTCTTTTCTTTTGTTCATATTCTTGCGCAGTTAAGAGCCAAATTGTCCCCAAGGCCACCGCTTCTTTCTTTCTTGGATATGCTCGGTCCGGGTATAGATGCTATTACGTGAAATCCAAGAGATTCTCTGATTATCCTTTCATGTTCTCTTTAATGAGGTCACCTCATATTTTCTTTAACCTAATTAATCAGCCCCGGGGGAGAATGGTGATGGAGATGTATTGCAGCCTTCTCCTGTTCATCAACTCTTACCTCATTCTTCTGCAGTTGATGTTACAGATTCAGTCTTCAGGCTAGCATCTTTGCTCAGCATCTTCTGCCGATTGTCAGCCTGTTCTATTGACCTCAGAGGATTCCAGTCACCCGACACAACATCTTTCTTCTCGGCGGCGAAACCATTATGTTGCTCAGGCTAGGACTATTCTAGAAGATCAGCAGTCGGGACCAGTTGCTTCCCTTCCAGTCGCTTCCTCAAATTCTGGATCCCTCTCTCTTGTTCGTCGATCCTCTCAACCTTTCCCGTTGCAGTTAGTCTTTAGAAAGAGTTTTTCCCAAGAGAGCTTACCTCATTTGATATGGAAATCAACCCAAGGGAAAGTATGGAACGGATTACCTTGATGATCAAGATCAAGAGTAAAGAAAACTCGTTTCTAAACTCGTGATTCGAATCACTCCACAAGAGGTTTGATCAATACCACTTGAATGACTCTACATGCAAGTTCTAAACACAAGAATTTGCAAAGAAAGTTTAGCTCTCAACAAAGCTAAAATAGAAATTCTATTCTTAATTCCAAAATCTGATGTCTAATCAAAGAAAAGAAGGCTTTATATAGCCTTTACAAACCTTAACCTATGTGATACATAACTCCAAAATTAAATGGGCTAGTAAATGAGAAATACCCATAACCTCCATATTAAAATGGCTAGTTAATGGTGGAATATAGTAACCTATGTGGGTTACAATATAACCTTAACTCCTATATTTAAAACTAGCTTAAATATGACAACAAATAGTTAAACTATAATTAAATAATGCAAATAATAAAATGTGCTTATTAGTCATCCTTGGACTATTTGATAAATTCAGCGAAGTTCATTAAATGCAACTTAAAGTGCATTTAATTCATCTTTGTCTTGAAGCTCCACTTTGCATAACATATAAGGGAGGTCTCCAACGTCTTCTAGAATTTCCTTTGATGAGCTCACCATAGCTTGAATATAACTGTATAAGGTTTGTTGTAGCTTCTTGGCTCTCGTCCTTGTAATTGGACCTTGAGGTATGGAAATTCCTTGGTCGTGGTTCATATCATTCTCCCCCTCTTGAGAAGGATTCGTCCTCGAATCCAAGTCATCACCTACATCAAAAGGACTCAAATCAACAACATTAAAAGTTGCACTAACACCGTACTCACCTGGTAAATCAATTTTATAAGCATTGTCGTTGATGCGCTCAAGAACTTGAAAAGGTCCATCTCTTCGTGGTAAAAGCTTAGATTTTCTTTGAGTAGGAAATCTTTCTTTTCGGAAATGCACCCAAACCCAATCTCCTGGCTTGAAGATGACAATCTTACGTCCTTTATTAATTCGGGTGGCAACCTTGGAATTTTGTTTCTCAATTTGTTCTTTTACTTGCTTGTGCAGTTTATGAACAAACTCAACCTTGGCATTTGCATCAAAATTCACAAATTCTTTTGACGGTATAGGTAACAAGTCAATGGGGGTTAAAGGATTAAAGCCATAAATAATTTCAAAAGGTGTGCATTTAGTAGTGCTATGAACAACCCTATTATATGCAAATTTTATAAATGACAAACAATCCTCCCAAATCTTAAGATTTTTATCAATAATAGCCCTAAGCATAGTAGTCATTGTTCTGTTAACAACTTCAGTTTGTCCATCCGTTTGAGGATGACAAGTAGTTGAATATACGAGCTTAGTTCCTAACTTACCCCATAAAACACGCCAAAAGTGGCTTAAAAATTTGACATCACGATCACTAACGATGCTTTTAGGAATGCCATGCAATCGTACAACTTCCCTAAAGAACAGGTCTGCAATATGTTTTGCATCATCAGTTTTGTGACAAGGAATAAAATGAGCCATTTTACTAAATCGATAACCACAACAAAGATGCTATCATAACCTTTCCTAGTCCTAGGTAAACCTAAAACAAAATCCATTGATATATCAATCCAAGGACCATTGGGAACTGGTAATGGGGAGTATAAACCATGTGGTTGAAGCCTAGACTTAGCTTGTTTACATGCTATGCAACGAGCACAAACTTTATGAACATCATGTCTCATTTTAGGCCAAAAAAAATGTTCAGAGAGCATATCATAAGTTTTAGAAACTCCATGGTGTGCCATTAAACCACCTCCATGAGCTTCCCTCACAAGAAGCTCACGTATGGAACAAGATGGTATGCAAAGTTTGCCTTTTTGGAACAAAAATCCATCTAACAACAAGTAATTATCCACAATGAGTCCTTTTTCACAAGATTCAACAAAAGGAACAAAGAACATGTCATGTTGATACAAATCCTTTATGTGTTCAAAACCCAACAACCTAGCATCCAAAGTATTGAGGAGGACATACCTTCGTGATAAAGCATCTGCAACAATGTTCTCCTTACCTTGTTTATATCTTATGACATAAGGGAATGTTTCAATAAATTCTAACCACTTAGCATGTCGTCTGTTGAGTTTATTTTGTACTCTCAAATGCTTTAAACTTTCATGATCCGTATGAATAACGAACTCCTTAGGCCAAAGATAATGTTGCCAGGTTTGCAATGCATGAACCAAAGCATAAAGCTCTTTGTCATAAGTTGGATACCTGAAAGATGCACCAGTCAACTTCTCGCTAAAGAACATTAAAGGTCTTTGATTTTGCATTAATACAGCACCTATCCCTACCCCACTAGCATCACATTCAATTTCAAAAGTAGACTCAAAATTAGGTAATGCAAGCAAAGGAGCAGAACTCAATTTTTCTTTTAAAGTATTAAAAGCAAGTTCTTGATCTTTTTCCCATATAAAGGATACATTTTTCTTAACAAGTTCATTCAAGGGTGAAGCAATTGTACTAAAATTCTTAATGAACCTACGGTAGAAACTTGCAAGACCATGAAAACTTCTTACCTCACTTACATTTTTAGGTGTAGGCCACTCTTTTATAGCCTTCACTTTCTCCTCATCAACCTCAACACCATTAGATGAAACTACAAACCCAAGAAAGTTAACTTTTTCCATGCAAAAGCTACATTTCTTTAAATTTACATACAAACATTCATTTCTTAAAGTAGTCAAAACATTGCGTACATGGGTAATATGATCATCTAAAGATTTAGAGTAAATAAGGATGTCATCAAAATAAACAACCACAAACTTACCTAAGTATTCTCGTAAGACATGGTTCATTAGTCTCATGAATGTACTAGGTGCATTAGTTAATCCAAAAGGCATAACCAACCATTCATAAAGACCATACTTGGTTTTAAAAGCTGTTTTCCACTCATCCCCAATATGCATGCGAATTTGATGATAACCCGATTTTAAATCAATCTTAGTAAAAAGACTACATCCATGCAATTCATCAAGCATATCATCTAATCTGGGAATTGGATGCCTATACTTTATAGTTATCTTGTTTATAGCCCTACAATCAACACACATACGCCAAGAACCATCTTTCTTAGGTACAAGAATAACTGGAACAGAACAAGGACTCAAACTTTCACGTACATAGCCTTTAGCAAGAAGTTCACTTGCTTGCCTTTGTATCTCTTCAGCCTCCTTTGGATTAGTCCTATAAGCTGGTCGGTTTGGAATGGGCGCACCAGGAATGAAGTCAATCTTGTGTTCAATCCCTCTAAGCGGTGGCAAACTACTAGGCATCTCCTCGGAAAATAAATCTTCAAACTCTTGCAAAAGCACAACAAAATCACTAGGCAAAGAAGGGTTAAGCATGTTAGTAAAGTAACAAGACCCCTTGCACATAAGTACAAGAATAGTCTGGTTAGAGAGCAAAACATTCCTAGCCTCACTTGATCTAACATACAAGCTTACTGATTTGGCTTTTCTCTCTTTTTTTTCTCTAGGCTGAGTGTTAGGCTCAAATCGGATATATGTTTCATTGCGCTTATCTCTTTTAATTCTGTTATAATTTTTTTTCTCAGTTTGTGTAGAATGTTCATGTTCTATCACAAAAATATATAACAAAAAAAAAAAAAAATTCTTATGTTCTTTAAAGTGTTATATCTGGATCTTATCAACACTTTGTTCTTCTTTAAGATCTTCTAAATCAATTTTCTTGCTGGTAAATTGATTAGATTTTGCCAATCAGAAGAAAAAAAAAACCATTGAAAGAAAGAAAGCATATTGATGTTAAATGTCTTTCTTTTTTCCTCTTGATTATTATATGTAACTCTCATATGTTACTACGTCTAAATTAGTCCTTAATCATTTTCTTTCTTTAATTCGTTTCTTTGTCATTATTCGGATTGCTCCTTCAATACTCTTGTTTATGTGTTGAGTGTGCTGTCTATTCACTTTGAATTGCACTTAGCTCTATAACATAGCTTGTCTCACATCCCAATTTGTCTTTTTGGAGTGTGATTTGTGTGTGCTCAATTGTGAGGGTGAGTTTGTAAGGGAGTGACACATTGCTTCGAGTGTTGAAGGGCTAAACACGAGTGAACTACATTTACGAGTGAATACACGTGAGGGAGTGCATGTGAGGTCCTTTTTTTTTTCTTTTACCTTTCTTTTGTCGCATGGAAAATCAAGACGACAATACTGACATTACTGATGCACGATTGAGAGAAGCACAACAACGAACCATGGAAAGACTAATTCGAGGAATAGAAGAGTTGACTGATCGAATAGGACGATTGGAGATTCAAAATCAAGCTCGACAGAGGATTCCACAACCTACGCTCTCGACCGATACATATGAGGGCGACAATTCTGATCACCACGAGGATAATCCACATGCGGTTGGTCATGGCTTGATCCAAGGGAGAGACCATGGAAGAAGGTATCATAATTTACAACAATCAAACTTTATTCTTCTTCAATGTAGAATAAATTGAAACATCTTTTGATAATTTTGACAACCTTTTCTTCACAACTTCATTGAAGTATATTGTATGGTTGATGTCTCCACTTCTTCAAGAGGATTCGTCCTCAAATCTATTTGTGAAACTTTGCTGCAAAACATAAGATATGAAAATACAAAGGCCCTCACAACAATCTCTCATGTGTATACCACACTCAAGGATTTTTTTTAGGCCTCTCTGTTTGCACTCATTTACACAAATGAAGCTCTCAATCTCACCTCTCAAAATTTTGAATAGAGCAAAGATTGAATTTTGAACTCTAGGTCGATTAAAATCTAAAAAGATGAAAGTAAATAAAAATCAAATTGAAAAAAAAATGCAAAGGAAACATATATCCGATCTTGAGCCTGAAGCTCTGATACCAAATGATAAGATAAGGAATCAATACAAGGGGAATAAGATTCGGATTACCTTGTTGATCGATTGTCTCAAGGAAAGAACACTTGATTGAGATTCGAATCACTCCACAAGCAAGATCGATCATGTCTAGCTTGAATGATTCTTGTTGATCAAATATCTCAAACACTTGTTTGAGATTCGAATCACTCCACAAGCAAGATTGATCATGTTGAGCTTGAATGATTCTACATGCAACCTAAACTACATAGAATTGCAAATAGCCATTGGTTAAAGAAGAGCACAAATGCTTCTTTTACTATATTTTCCAAGTCTGCTTACAAATATAACATACATGACTTTATATAGCCTCAAAATGAAACTATTAAAGGCATTACGTAACATTCATACTTAATGACCATAATTAGCCATTATGTAAATGTAACCTAAAGTAAATAAAATGTCTTAAAATACAATAACTCTAAATTACTCTAAATTGTAACTCACCCAAAATTTACAACAATCAAACTTTATTCTTCTTCAATGTAGAATGAATTGAAACATCTTTTGATAATTTTGACAACCTTTTCTTCACATCTTCATTAAAGTATATTGTATGGTTGATGTCTCTTGGTTCATATCAGTTACTCTCTTGCTTTTCACTCAAGCTCTTTTTTTCACTTGATTCTTTTTCAATCTCTGCTTTTGCATCAGCCTCTTGCCTTCTCTTTTCAAGTTTGCAATGATCAATAAATACATCTTTTGGAGACAATGGGATAAGAGTAGTTTTTCTACCGTTGTGAGTAAAAGAGTATCGATTTGCATACCCATCATACATTACCCGACGATCAAATTGCCATGGCCTCCCCAGTAGTAAATCTCCAACATGCATAGATACAACATCACATAAAACATCATCAACATATTTTCCAATAGTAAATGAAACAAGAGTTTGTTGAGTTACCCGTACTTCCCCACAATCATTCAACCATTGAAGCTTGTAGGTCTTGGATGTGGTTGTGTCTTTAAATTAAGTCTTTTGACCAGAATGGAACTCACAACATTGGTGCAACTACCGCTATCAATGACAACACTACAAGGTACAGATTGAACAAGACAACGAGTTTGAAACAAGTTCTCTCTTTGGTCTAGGCCGTCCTCCTTAATGTGGGTGTTTAGAGCTCGTCGAGTAACCAAAGATATATGTGTAGGGTCCTCTTCACTAAACTCCTCACTCTCATCAGTTTCCTCATTTATGTCGTCATGTGCCTCGTCATCCGTAACAATTTCTCCCTCCTTGATGGTCATAATTCTTGCATTTGGGCAATCTCTACTATAGTGTCCTACCCCTTGACATCTCCAACACTTCAAATCCCTATTTCGAACATTAGACTTTTCTACTTTTTCTTTCCCTGCTCTAGAACTCAACCCTTTCTCAAATTTAGCTTGAGGCTTCTCATTAATCTCTTGATTTCTATGCTTATAATCAATGTTCTTACTATCCTTTTTCCATGTAGAAGTAGAATTGGGAAAAGTTTTAGAAGAATACCGTTGAGACCTTCGTTGGATTTGCCTCTCGATCTTAATTGCAATGTGCAACAACTCCTCAATATTAGAATAAGGCTGTAAATCAGTCTTGTCTGCAATCTCTGTGTTTAACCCATTAAGAAACCGCGCCATGAGAGCCTCCATGTCCTCATCGAGTTCAAGTCGATCCATCAATGTATCCATCTCCTTGTAATAATCCTCCACAGATTTGCGTCCTTGTTTCAATGCTTGAAGCTTTTGCGCCATGTCCCGTTGAAAATATTGTGGAACAAAACGCTTCCTCATGGACTCTTTGAACTCGACCCATGAATCAATTGATACTTCAAGATTTCTTCTCCTACTTGACATCAATTTATCCCACCAAATTTGAGCATATTGTTTGAATTGAGCAATGCATAACAATACCTTCTTTTCATCACTAAAATTATGACAGTTGAACACCGACTCCACCGTTTTCTCCCATTGAAGGTACTCCTCTGGATCGATTTTGCCATAAAACTTGGGAAGTTTTAATTTGATGCTCCCCACATTACGATGAATTCTATCATCATAAGGAACTCGTTGTTGTAAATTATGATACCTTCTTCCATGGTCTCTCCCTTGCATCAAGCCATGACCAACCGCATGTGGATTATCCTCGTGGTGACCAGAATTGTCACCCTCATATGTATTGGTCGAGGGCGTAGGTTGTGGAATCCTCTGTCGAGCTTGATTTTGAATCTCCAATCGTCCTATTCGATCAGTCAGCTCTGATACAAAAAATGATATGGAAATCAACCCAAGGGAAAGTATGGAACGGATTACCTTGATGATCAAGATCAAGAGTAAAGAAAACTCATTTTTAAACTCGTGATTCGAATCACTCCACAAGAGGTTTGATCAATACCACTTGAATGACTCTACATGCAAGTTCTAAACACAAGAATTTGCAAAGAAAGTTTAGCTCTCAACAAAGCTAAAATAGAAATTCTATCCTTAATTCCAAAATCTGATGTCTAATCAAAGAAAAGAAGGCTTTATATAGCCTTTACAAACCTTAACCTATGTGATACATAACTCCAAAATTAAATGGGCTAGTAAATGAGAAATACCCATAACCTCCATATTAAAATGGCTAGTTAATGGTGGAATATAGTAACCTATGTGGGTTACAATATAACCTTAACTCCTATATTTAAAACTAGCTTAAATATGACAACAAATAGTTAAACTATAATTAAATAATGCAAATAATAAAATGTGCTTATTAGTCATCCTTGGACTATTTGATAAATTCAGCGGAGTTCATTAAATGCAACTTAAAGTGCATTTAATTCATCTTTGTCTTGAAGCTCCACTTTGCATAACATATAAGGGAGGTCTCCAACGTCTTCTAGAATTTCCTTTGATGAGCTCACCATAGCTTGAATATAACTGTATAAGGTTTGTTGTAGCTTCTTGTCTCTCGTCCTTGTAATTGGACCTTGAGGTATGGAAATTTCTTGGTCGTGGTTCATATCATCATGTCAGTTCAATCTTCTCATTCATCTGAAATCATTCGTGCTCGAGAGATGCTATGCAGGAAGAAGGAAAAGAAGAAGACTGAGTCTTATTGCCGGAAACAAGCCATTGGCTGCAATTAGATTTACAAGATCAAGCATAAAGCATATGGCTCGCGTCAGAGATACAAAGCTAGCTAAAGAAAAGAGTACAAAAAAGAGATAGTGAAACCGGAACCTCTCCTCTTGGAGTCGGTAAAGCAGCTGGATGAGAGGAAAGCTATTCCATTGTCTTCTATACCTATTTATTCAAAGACTAATCTTTCTCGTCTCACTACTTACACCGGAACCTTATACTGATTGAACTAGGCTCAGTAAAGCAGTTTAGCTTCTCTCCTTCACTCTTTCTTGAACAAGGTAAAGCATATTCAGTATCTCTACTCTTTTATTTCACCTATTTCTTCTTGAACTGTAAACTGGAGGAAAAGAAGAAGAAACCGAAACAAACCCTGAACCTTCAAACACTTTGATACTATCCTGTAAGAAAGAAGAATGAGACAAAGAGAAAGAAAAAACCTTAAAGATAGATTGAACTCGGTAAAGCAGCCAGCTGGCTTCTCTCCTTCACCCCTCTCCCTTTGGTCGAGTGGTTTCACCCCTCTATTTCTTGAACTTGCCAGTCGAGCTACTTACTCCTATTTATTCTTGATCCTTCATCACCTTTACAGGAAAGAAAAGAGATGAAACGGAACTCCGGAACCTTCGCCCCTTTACCTGCCCCTTCACCGCGTACGGTAAAGTGTCTGTCTTCGCCTCTCCTCTTCTTTATGGTCTTTGCCTGAACCTTTATGACCTGAGCTACTTCTTCACCTATGGGTCTGTCTCATTGCTTCGTTCGTTCCTTAACCGATTTCTTATTTAACTGATTGATCTGATATGAACCAAGAGACACCATTCATACAATATACTTCAATGAAGATGTGAAGAAAATGTTGTCAAAATTATCAAAAGAGGTTGCAATTCATGTCACATTGAAGAGGAATGAAGTTTGATGGTTATAAATTTTGGGTGGGTTACAATTTAGAGTAATTTAGAGTTATTGTATTTTAAGACATTTTATTTACTTTAGGTTACATTTACATAATGGCTAATTATGGTCATTAAGTATGAATGTTACAACTTTTGGAATGCCTTTAATAGTTTCGTTTTGAGGCTATATAAAGCCATGTATGTTGTATTTGTAAGGTAGACTTGGAAAATATAGTAAAAGAAGCATTTGTGCTCTTCTTTAGCCAATGGCTATTTGCAATTCTATGTAGTTTAGGTTGCATGTAGAATCATTCAAGCTCGACATGATCAATCTTGCTTGTGGAGTGATTCGAATCTCAAACAAGTGTTTGAGATATTTGATCAACAAGAATCATTCAAGCTAGACATGATCGATCTTGCTTGTGGAGTGATTCGAATCTCAATCAAGTGTTATTGCCTTGAGACAATCGATCAACAAGGTAATCCGAATCTTATTCCCCTTGTATTGATTCCTTATCTTATCAAGGTATCTCGCTCTACCTCTGAACTTCGCCTAACCCAAACAAAGTATACTAAAAAAAGGAATTCTTATCTCGTCGAGACTGCCCTGCGCTACGCCTATATCTCCCGGTGCCAAGCTGCCCCTACAAGGCAGGCTGCCCTGACGACCGACACTCTACCTCGGGCTTTTGTTCTTGGTCGGAATCTCATTTCCTGGAGCACTAAGAAGCAGCCCCTGCCTTACCTCTTCAACCAACATCTATAAAAAAGCCTTTCCCCTTTGATTGAATAATAATAATAAGAAAGTCAAGTCAAGCTTTTTAGCTGCTAGATCCCGCGCTTTACTAATAACAAAGTCAAAGCTCTAATCATCGAGAGTAGGTTCTTTTCAGATACAAAAAGGAAAATATCAACGTCTTCTTTCTGACTTTCAGTTTTCCAACATCAATTACACATTCCCTCGGCCTCTGATTACAGTCGAAGTGCCATTGCTCATATTCTGCCTTTTGGAAGAAAATCTGATGCGAGGACCCGATCCACCAACTATCTGGAAATGTTGGCGAACAGGGCCAACGTAGTGACCAAGACTCCCTTTGTTCTGATCATCATGGCTTTTTGTTTCCCTTTGCCTGACACTCAAAACTCAAGTGACCTTTCTTCTTGCAGGACCAACACTCTATCCATGTTTTTCAAGTCCTTCTCACTTTGTGCTTATTCTTTGTTTTGAAACATATTCTTTTGAGCAGCATTAGTCTTTTCAAACTGCTGTTCAAATCTCTTTTCATTCGGAGCCTAAAAAAAATGGGAGGATCAATCATAGAAATAGAACAAGGAGGAGTTTCACGGGAGAGAGTGGTTGTCAAAGACTCAAATGACTGAAGCGGACTTCCCGGTCACTGATCACTCTTTTGTATAGGGTTGACTCTCCGAGAAATTCTTTGAGAATCTTCTTCATCTTGTCTAAGTGCTGATACACGCTCGTCCCCTCAAGCATCTTGCTTGGAAAAAACCGTTGCCGAAGAATTTACCATTGTCACTGACTCATACATTCCCCTAAAGAGGTACAGGGGAGTCTCCCATCTTTCTCATGCAGACTCAATGTCTCCCACTGAAACGAGTACCTTATCCTTGACCACCATTAGTACAGCTTCGAAGAACTTTTTGTTTCTTGTCTACAACTATCGATGTTCATATGCTTTCTTTTGTTGCTTGGCTACAACAACATCATCACTCACTTGATTGAAGAAGCCATTAGCGCCAGATCTGCCTCTCTTTTCTCAAGAATGAAAAAAAGGATCCTGTTCTTTGAGAAGCAACTGCATTCTCATCTTCCAAACATATACATTTAGAGGTTCCATTCCATTTTGCGATCCTTGACAATCGTATGCGTTAATGCAGTAATCATATCAGCAACTATAGATCCAGAAGATTGTATCCCTACCATATCCGCATAACCTAGACTCTCATACCAGATGATAACCATCTTTAGTTGAAAGAAAGGACAAACAAAACAAATTGATAGGAATGTGCAAAACTGAGACCTGCTGTTGTTGAGTGGCAGTAAATGAGAAAGAGAGTTTGATTTGGCTCGAAAAACGGTATCTATATTGATAGAAATATCTAAAGTCAAATATGAAAATACTCTTTGAGATCACTCTACTCTCTCTAGACAACGGATTTCTTGTGTGTATCCTACTCTCGTTTCAAAACCCAACCTCAGAAAAACTGCATGCTTTCCCTGAATTTGTTTGTGTGCTGCGGATGGAGTCCTTTTAAAAGACCCAATCCCCCAAGCAAGGGGCGTGGTGTGTCTAACTACCTCATGAATAGCATCCACAAGACAATTAGCCTAGAAATGGATGCATCCTTTTGCTATCTCTCACGACCCCCTAGAACATTGTAAGGTCACAAACCGCCCTCTACAGGGAATAATGGGAAATGGTGCTAAAGCAGGACCCGTGACTACAAAACTGACTGCTCAATCAAGACTTGAGTCACCTTGGAGTAAGTCAAGCCACATACTCAACAACGTCTCCTTCCGTCTGAACTGTGGAATCAAAACACAAACGAATAACTTCAAAGACTGGATCTGCAGATCTACGTGTATTACAAAATGCGGGTTTTCTTCAATCAGGTTCTCAAGGAACTTCAAAAGACCAAACGATTGAATCCGAAACTCTTTCTGTCTGCCGGAACCTCCTGAGTTTTGAGAGAAAACGATTTTAGCGAGATTTATCAAATGTTTTAAAGCGGCGAAACCTCGAGATACTTTTCACTTGTCTTCTGCGAGTATGAGACCTTCCGACTACTCGACGCAAGTCCTTATCTCGACAAACTCCCCTTCCTTAAAGTCGACTATTCTTCAATCAAAAAAAGCCACCCAACGACCTCTCATGGATTGAGTTACATAGTGCCACCCAGGTTTGGAACCCACTTTTGAGAAGTGAATGTGCACGCATGCATCATAACCTAATTGGTCGGAGGTCCAAGGGGTCCATAGAAGACAAATCAGATATTTTTTTGCCTTTGTAAGAGAGAAAGAGTCCAAACAAAGGGTACGCTCTAACGAAGATTTGCTCAGGGCTGTTCACTTTTATTTGGTCGCCGGGTATCTTGAATGAAACCTCTTTGCTTGCGGGGGCAGGAGTGGAAACGTCTGAGAGAGCGCTTGGCGAAAGAATCGTGTGGCGCAGTGAAAGGTTGAACGTTGGGGTTTCCGACCCCCCTCCCCTAGTCTGAACCTAATTGTGGAAGAGGTGAGTTGAGTATCCACTCTCTCTCTCATGCCTTTGCTTGTTCCTGTTCGTTTATTCGGGACAGCCCACATACATGAAGAGAAGAAGAGAAGAGGGGGGTGGTTCCTTGATATTAAGGCGTCAAGGTGGTCGAAGAAGGCCACAAGTGGAAGCAACCGATGCTTTGGTCATTCACCTTCCTTGCTACCAATCTGTGCTTGCTCTCATGCTGGCAAAAGCTGGGGTTTGGGCTGGTTTTACCTACTATTGGATTTGAACCAATGACTGTCGCCGTATGAAAACGATACTCTAACCGCTGAGTCAAGTAGGTCAAGCTTAGTAAAGTCAGAGAAAATAGACCCCTATAAGATAAGAGAAAGCCACGCAACTTGAGTTCCCTTATACTATACTATACCCTGACCCTTACTATACAAGGGGGAGCAGAGCGCTAAGAAAGAGAAAGAAAGCATTATCACTATAATGTATGAAATTCAGCTGCGGCTAGCACGCTAAGATCAACCACTTGGAGAACGTGGAGCCTTTCTTTATGTATGAAATTCAGCTGCGGCTAGCACGCTAAGATCAACCACTTGGAGAACGTGGAGCCTTTCTTTCTCGGTCGTCTGTCTTTCTCGTTGTGGATTCCGATTCATGCGGTCGTTCTCCGCTGCATTCGTCTTTTCACTCCCCACTCTACACCATAACTGGATTCCGATTCATGCGGTCGTTCTCCGCTGCATTCGTCTTTTCACTCCCCACTCTACACCATAACAAAATGTTTCCACTATATCTCAGGAGTCGTCAAAGGAAGGCGGGTCCAAGTAGGCAAAAAAAAACTAATTGGGCATACTACAATGAATCAGTTCATTCAACAAGATCCATTTGGATCGGACCAGGATGAATTGGATTGGTCTGACTTCTCGCTCGGATGTTAGACTCTCCCGCCGTCGACAGATGTCCCATGCCACCTTTTGTGAACAACTCCGAAAATGAATGAATTGTGATATAGCGTCGAATAAGCCACTGACAGCTCTATTCCTGACTCGAAATCTATCAAGGACTTGTTGGGAGAGAAAAGAGGGAGCCCTATACCATACATCCTGCTGCCTCGGGGCGACTGCACGTTACATCATAGCAGCACGACAAAATGAAGGCGAAAACAAAGGCCCCTGACTCGAGAACAAAGCAAGGGATTGAGCAGCGCGAAAGCCACGAGAACAAAGCAAGGGATCCGTTTGGATCGGACCAGGATGAATTGGATTGGTCTGACTTCTCGCTCGGATGTTAGACTCTCCCGCCGCCGACAGATGTCCCATGCCACCTTTCGTGAACAGCTCCGAAAATGAATAAATTGTGATATAGCGCCAAATAAGCCACTGACAGCTCTATTCCTGACTCGAAATCTATCAAGGACTTGTTGGGAGAGAAAAGAGGGAGCCCTATACCATACATCCTGCTGCCTCGGGACGACTGCACGTTACATCATAGCAGCACGACAAAATGAAGGCAGAAACAAAGGCCCCTGACTCGAGAACAAAGCAAGGGATTGAGTAGCGCGAAAGCCACGAGAGAGCCTGACTCTTTCATTTGCATTTCCAAAGAGGAAGTCAAGGCGTTACCGCTTTAGAAAGATTGCAGGGCATTGAGGCTAGAATCTCGAAAGGGCTTTTTCAGCTTACTTTGCTACAGCGGACCGTTAGGTTAGCAGGGTGTCCCGGTTTGGGGGCTTGAAGGACTTAGCGCCATGACAAGGGGTATTAGAGCCAAAGGTTCGGCCAAGCCATGGCTAGTGGGAAAAACCCGTAGGCTAGTGTCCTCGAAGAGGCTGGGAGCAGACTCGTAATCGTGTGGATGCCTTGTTACACAACAAAGAGAAGGGACAGATTTCGAGCGAGCGGGTTGCTTCTCCGGAGAAAGATGCGCTGGTTAGGTAGACCAAAAGACGTAAAGCACGCGGAGCGAGAAGTGCAATTAGATCCATTTTGAGGACGAGTTGAAGGCAGAATGGAGGGTTACGGTTGTGGTCCGACATGTTGATGAGCCTGAAGCAAACAGGCTACAACCTACGCCAAAATGGCCAAGACTGAGGGGAGGGGCAGAACAGGCAGCTAGCCTGCTAGATTGAAAGTACTTAGCCAGGGGGAGTCGAGACCAGGCAAATAACGAAAGGGCAAGGGCCTAAAGTCTTGAAAAGGCAAGGACTCCAAGAAGAAGAAAAGCCCTGAGGCCAAGAAAAGCGAGCTCAAGATCAGGAGCCAAAGAAGCAGACCGAGAAGAAAGAAGGAAGGCTGAATCTGCTCCAAGCCCTAAATGGAAAGAGTTCCTTAAATTGGATTAATCTCGTCCAACTGGAAATGATAACAGAATCCATAGGTCATTAGAAGGAGTTACAATAAGCGGATAAATAGAGTATACCACCTTACTCCTCTATGAGGGAGAAAGCAAATTGAGGAACCCGCGGAGAAAAACTCAATCAAATTCATTGTTAGCCAAGGCGTGGTAAAGACAAGATAGACTTTGACCAAACGTGCTTGGAATCAGTTTCAATCGGGGTAAAGTCAAGTGAGATTACCTCACTCATTCCCTTCTGTAGGTCTCTTTGCTACTGAACCAGAAACCTTATTACCTGACCGACCGGATTGAACAAGGTAAAAGAAAAAGAGAGAGAAAGACGAAAGATGAAAGAAAAGGTGAGACTGAACAGGCAGGAAGGAAAGAAGAAGAAACCAAAAACCGGAACCGATATGACCTGACCGGAATACGATACTCCCTTCCCCTATTTACTGAGTGTAAAGAAGGAGAGTCAATTCCTTCAATCAAAACCCTATAGCCTATTACCGAGTGAAAGAAGAAATAGGAGAGAGGGAAGAAAAGGTTAATAAAGAAGAATGTTTTGCAATTTGTTTCGTGGAGCGTGAAAGTCGGCGAAGCAAGCAATGAGTGAGAACGAGTTGTAGAGGTTTAGGATAATTAATCTAATCGTGAGTATTGGTCTTTTTCTTTTACCTTGTTCAATCAGGCTCATGATCTCAGAGGGAAAGAAAGGGGCGAAGCAGCGAGACAAAGGAGAGGAATTATCATCATTTTCTTAGGTCTGAGAATAGGAATCTATTTGATGAAAGATTCTGGCTTTCGTGCTTGACTTAAGTCTTGATTGAGCAGTTATTTTTCGTAGTCACCCCAAAGCATCAGGACTGAGAAGGAGCCGGCTTCCGTGGAAAATCCAGACTTTCTCAGCCTTCTTTTTTGCATATTCTCTCTACCCATTCACTTGAGTAAGACAGAGGAGAGGGGAATTTCGTGAAGCTCGCGGCAGACTTTTCACAAGCTACGCGAAGTGGCCGCCTTTGCTTCGAAGACTGGGACCGAGAGGGAGCTGAAAAGCTTTTTGAACCCTCTTGAGTTTCGGCCGAGACTAAAGGAGGTTTCCTTTGTCCCAGAAAAATGAATAAAGGGGAAACTGATTCGAGCAACTCGGTCTCACTGCTTCGCTCGCTCCTCTCCCCTTGGTCGAGTGTCTTTTCTCCTCTCCTGCTTGCCTTGACAAAAAAAGGGTCTAATCCGCAAGGAAAGGAATGACGTCGTAGCAGAAGATATTTTGTTGAGCAAGAGGCTTTTTTACCGAAGATTGGGCTAGCTGATGTTGGTCAGTAATGACTCACGATAGATTGAAGAATTTCCCTTTGCCCAAAAAGATGGACGAGCTTTCTCGCAATGGCTTTCTCTCCGTTGAGCGTCATAACTTGGCTGCAATAGTTGGAATTGGTTGGTCGCTTGCTTGAATCTGCTTTTTACTCTCTCTTTGACGAATTTCCTTTTTGCCAGAGATATTCTTTTTGAATGATTGAGACGGGAGAATCTTTAAAAAAGAGAAAGAAGATCAATCCAATACTTCTATCGTGCGGAATTCGAAATGAAATTGGTTATTTGCCTGTTACTAGTCGTCATGGGAAAGGAAGAAAGAAGAACATCCATTGGCGATACAGACTCGCACACCAGAATCAATGATTACGAAAAAATGCTAATTGTGCTGGGTAGAAAGAATGTCTGCCAGAAAGAGAAGCTCAATTTGGAGATAGAGGGACATCCACCGAAGATGCCAGCGGGAAGGGAGCACGAACAAGGTAACTGATGCTTTCCGGTCCAATATTTGTTCATCAATCCTATGGCCAGATTTCATCCCCGAAACATCACTAAGTTCTTAGATAATCGGCATTTTTTTTATTTCAATTTCTTGGCCTTCTGTAAAGACCCCTTCGAGAAAGCGGCAGGCTCAGTGTGGAATGAGTCCAAACTCCTGCTGGAATTTCTGAAGAATGCTCATTTGGGTCCCGATCACGTAGTAGTTGGGGTATCGATCAAGCAAGCTGTCAAGAAAGGCGATAAACTTCCATTTTAGCGTGGACAGAAGGCATTTTCTTATTCTGGATCTAGTGGCCGGTGAATCACTAAAGAGAACATTTGGGAGAGATTCTTCATCTAGTGGCCAATTACTGATCAAATTCTTTTATACACCCACAGTCTCCTCAAGTTACAGCACTCAGGAAGAAAGGATTTGAGGAAAGAATTTCTGGGAGGGATAGAGTTTCTAAATTCTTCATTCTATAGACTCATAGAGAGTTCAGAATTCCAGCCTTGTTATTCTCTTCTCGCTTGGAAATTCTTGTCAGAGCTTAGGGAACAGAATTTTTTCCTAGGAAATACGCGTTCTATGAAAGGAGTTTCAGTATTTGCCCTTGGGTTGCGACTCCGATGCCTTTGGGGACAGGGAGAGGAAAGGGAAGTTCGAAAGCACTTTTTGCTTCGCTCGCGACTCACTTCTCTGATTTTGACTCAACATACTACCCGGAAAATGACCGGTCAAAGGAATTGGGTCACATTTTATTCATTCACATGGATGAGGGAAAATCTGCCACTCGTTTGGCGACGCCGGATTTGCTTGCTAAGTAGAATTGCTTGACGAGACCCGGGAGGCAGACCATTTTGCTTTTGATTTGGAGGGAAACCGAGCTGCTGACGGCCGGGGCGGGAAAAAACATTGACTCGCGAACCTGCCCAAACAAGGAAGGGGGGCGAAGACCTACGCTCCTGCTTACGAACGAAAGACTACTTTCCATGTCGAATCAAACTGAATATACGCTGAATACGATAGATTCACAAGTGACTAAATCAGTCAGAACATGAAAAGCTATCTTGTCAATAGAGGAAAAGAAAAGAACCACAAAATCAGAGGGAAGTGAAGCAAGGATTGGCCCCACTCTCACTCAGGGACTTAGCAGACAGGGAACCCCCAATCCAATCTCAATGAAAAACAAGGGATTCCCACAAGAGCAAATCAAGATGAATACTAACTATGGTACGGGGAATAACGAGGGAAAGGAAAGAGCACGAGAGACGAAGGAGAGAAGCCCAGCGGAAGGAGAGAAGCCCAGCAAAAGGAGAATGAATCCAGCAGGGAATGAAGTAATCAAAGAAAGCAAAGCCTAGTTACCGAGTGAAAGAATAAATAAAGAGGAGAAAGCAAAGAACAGAAAAGAGATCGAAGGAGAGAAGCGGAGCGGAAGGAGAGAAGCCTAGTTGAGTATTGATCTTTTATAGTGAGTGAATAAAGGGAAGAATACATACATGAATTAGCTGCTTTGAAAGACGAAACCGAAAGATTAATGAAAGTGAACTCCTACACCTGATGAAAAGAGAGAGATGAATGAGACTGAACTCCGTAACCTCTCCAACTCGTCTTCTTCCTTCACCGATATTACCTGACGAGAATGAAAGAATCTGAACCAGATATTCCAGGAGAGTACAGAAAAGCAAAGAGATAGTTCAACCAGAACCTTTATTTAGAGAATGTAAGAAAAGAAGAGGAAACCTCAAACCTGAACCTGAACCTTCTGCGAGCAAATTTACAGTCTTTGTTGATTGAAGAAGAAAATGAAAGATGAATGAGACAGAACCTATTACAGTGATAGAATAAATGAATTAGCAGACAGAAGAGCGACTTACTCCTGAACCTCTATGACCTGGCCGGAACCTGCCCCGTCACCTTCTTTCCCTCTGACGGACCATTAAGAAATTTATTCCATCCCCATATAACTGTAAAACCTTAAAAGAGCTTTTTCCCTAACAGTTGAAGCTTCAAGAAAATAAATTCTATCCAATATAACTGTAAAAGTTCGTAAGAGGTTTTTCAATAATAGCTGGAGTTTCAAGAAAAAAAGTTCTATCTCCATATAACTGTAAAACCTTAAAAGACCTTTTTCCCTAATAGCGGGAGCTTAAAGAAAAGATTTTCTATCCCCNCCCCCCCCCCCCCCCCCCCCCCCCGTATTTTGAGGGATAAAACAGTCCATTTGACCCTATTTCCCTCGGTAACTCGACTGTAAACACTAAAAAAACTAAAAAAAAAAAGCTATCCTCCCCCGTATTTTTATGGATAAAAGTCTATCTTTACCCTATTTTGAGGGATAAAATCGAGGTATTTTGGGCCGAGATAATTAAGAAGTCAAGACTAAACATTCATTCTCCTGTAAACACTCCATATTCATGAGACAGAACAGGACTATTACTTCTTTCACTCTTTTACTCGACTGTAAACACTCCTTATGAATGATCGTTCACTGGAAGGAAAGACGAAAGCAGAATGAGACTGAACTACTTCACCTTCACCTTCTGCGAGCGAGTTTACAGTCTTTGTTGATTGAAGAAGAAAATGAAAGATTCATTCTCCTAAACCTATACGGCCTCTTTTCTTTGATTCTGCTTGAAAGACGAAACTGAAAGAGAAAGAGAAGCTCATGAGTCATTCAAGCTAGACATGATCGATCTTACTTGTGGAGTGGTTCGAATCTCAAACAATGTTCTTGCCTTGATGATAAGATAAGGAATCAATACAAGGGGAATAAGATTCGGATTACCTTGTTGATCGAATATCTCAAGCCAAGAACACTTGATTGAGATTCGAATCACTCCACAAGCAAGATCGATCATGTCTAGCTTGAATGACTCTTGTTGATCAAATATCTCAAATACTTGTTTGAGATTCGAATCACTCCACAAGCAAGATTGATCATGTCGAGCTTGAATGATTCTACATGCAATCTAAACTACATAGAATTGCAAAGAAACTTAGCCATTGGCTAAAGAAAAGCACAAAAGCTTCTTTTAATATATTTTCCAAGTCTTCCTTACAAATACAACATACATGGCTTTATATAGCCTCAAAATGAAAGCATTCCAAAAGTGGTAACATTCATACTTAATGACCATAATTAGCCATTATGTAAATGTAACCTATAAAGTAAATAAAATGTCTTAAAATACAATAACTCTAAATTACTCTAAATTGTAACCCACCCAAAATTTATAACTATCAAACTTCATTCCTCTTCAATGTGACATGAATTGCAACCTCTTTTGATAATTTTGACATCATTTTCTTCACATCTTCATTGAAGTATATTGTATGAATGATGTCTCTTGGTTCATATCATTCTCCACTTCTTCAAGAGGATTCGTCCTCGAATCTATTTGTGAAACTTTGCTGCAAAACATAAGATATGAAAATACAAAGGCCCTCACAACAATCTCTCATGTGTATACAACACTCAAGGATTTTTTTTTTAGGCCACTCTGTTTACACAAATGAAGCTCTCATTCTCACCTCTCAAAATTGTAAATATAGCAAAGATTGAATTTTGAACTTTGGGTCGATTAAAAACTAAAAAGAAAAAAACAAATTGAAAAGAAACGCAAAGGAAACATATATCCGATCTTGAGCCTGAAGCTCTGATACCAAATGATACGATAAGAAATCAACTACAAGGGGAATAAGATTCGGATTACCTTGTAGATCGAATATCTCAAGCCAAGAACACTTTGTTTGAGATTCGAATCACTCCAGAAGCAAGATCGATCATGTCTAGCTTCAATGATTCTTGTTGATCAAATATCTCAAGACAAGAACACTTGATTGAGATTCGAATCACTCTACAAGCAAGATTGATCATGTCGAGCTTGAATGATTCTACATGCAACCTAAACTACATAGAATTGCAAAGAAACTTAGCCATTGGCTAAAGAAGAGCACAAATGCTTCTTTTACTATATTTTCCAAGTCTGCTTACAAATATAACATACATGGCTTTATATAGCCTCAAAATGAAACTATTAAAGACATTCCAAAAGTTGTAACATTCATACTTAATGGCAATAATTAACCATTATGTAATTGTAACCTAAAGTAAATTAAAAGTCTTAAACTACATTAATGAAATACAATAACTCTAAATTACTCTAAATTATAACCCACCCAAAATTTATAACAATCAAACTTCATTCTTCTTCAATGTGGCATGAATTGAAACATCTTTTTGATAATTTTGACAATCTTTTCTTCACATCTCCATTGAAGGATATTGTAGGGTTGATGTCTTTTGGTTCATATCATTCTCCACTTCTTCAAGAGGATTCGTCCTCGAATCTAATTGTGAAACTTTGCTGCAAAAAATAAGTTATGGAAATACAAAGGACCTCACAATACTCTCTCACGAGTATACACTCAAGGAAATTTTAGGCCACTCTGTTTGCACTCATTTACACAAATGAAGCTCTCATTCTCACCTCTCAAAATTTTAAATAGAGCAAAGATTGAATTTTGAACTTTGGGTCGATTAAAAACTAAAAAGATGAAAATAAATAAAAATCAAATTGAGAAGAAACGCAAAGGAAACATATATCCGATCTTGAGCCTGAAGCTCTGATACCGAATGATAAGATAAGGAATCAATACAAGGGGAATAAGATTCGGATTACCTTGTAGATCGAATATCTCAAGCCAAGAACACTTTGTTTGAGATTCGAATCACTCCAGAAGCAAGATCGATCATGTCTAGCTTCAATGATTCTTGTTGATCAAATATCTCAAGACAAGAACACTTGATTGAGATTCGAATCACTCCAGAAGCAAGATCGATCATGTCTAGCTTCAATGATTCTTGTTGATCAAATATCTCAAGACAAGAACACTTGATTGAGATTCGAATCACTCCACAAGCAAGATTGATCATGTCGAGCTTGAATGATTCTACATGCAACCTAAACTACATAGAATTGCAAAGAAACTTAGCCATTGGCTAAAGAAGAGCACAAATGTTCTTGTCTTGAGATATTTGATCAACAAGAATCATTGAAGCTAGACATGATCGATCTTGCTTCTGGAGTGATTCGAATCTCAAACAAAGTGTTCTTGGCTTGAGATATTCGATCTACAAGGTAATCCGAATCTTATTCCCCTTGTATTGATTCCTTATCGTATCACTTGAGATATTCGATCAACAAGGTAATTTGAATCTTATTCCCCTTGTAGTTGATTCCTTATCCATATCAGAGAGTGAAGACGAAAGATTAGCTGCTTGAGAGGAGAGCTCCGGACGAAACCCTGCCCCTATCCTATTACTTGATGTTCTTACTAGACTGTAAACAAAGCATATTCAGAGTGAACTCCCTATTGATGGATTCTTTCTCTTTCCTATTCCCCTCTATTCTTGAACAGTAACCAAGGGAAAGCATATTCTTTCTGATTCTCCCTTTATTCATCTTGAACTATAAACTAAGAAAATGAAAGAGAAGCTACTTACTCCTTTGACGATATTCCCTATTTCTTCTTTCAATTTATGAAATCCGTAACAGTTCTCGAAAGTGTTTCAAGGAAAGACTGAAGACAACATTCTTTCTCTTGAACCTGAACCTGCAAAGATCATTAAGAAATTGATTCTATCCTATATGACTGTAAAAGTTCGTAAGAGGTTTTTCCCTAACAGCAGCATAGGAAAGCTAAGAAATTCTATCCCCATATAACTGTCAAAGTTCATAAGAGCTTTTTCATTAATAGCAGCAGCAAAAAGAAACGAAATTCTATCCCCATATAATTGTAAAAGTTCGTAAGAGCTTTTTCAATAACAGCTTCATAGGAAATCAAAGAAATTCTATCGAAGAATCAATTCGACTTAACTGTAAGGAAAGACGAAAGATTCCTTCTTGATCTTGATCTTCCCCTTCAAGTGTTTCATGGAAAGACGAAACTAAACATTCATTATCATTATTCTTGTCAATGCTCAAGATTAATTCTTTCTCGTTCACTCCGGAACCGGGAGCTTCTTTAACTTCTCTTTCTCCCCTCCCTACTTATTCTTTCATTTACTCTCTTGAACTAGGTAAAGCATATGAAGTAGCTCTTTTATTGAAAGAGATAATTTGTAAGTCAATCCTCAAGATTCATTATTTTTCACCCCGACTTTGCTTCTTTCTCTTCTCCCTCCGGTAAAGGAGATTCAATCCTTCTTTCAGCTATGATTCTTTCTCCTCTGACTCCTGCCCCTTTCTCTTTCTTTGACTGATTTGATTGAACTCGGTCGGGTGGGTGAACTAGGTGAAGTATCTAATTCATTTACGAGACAGGAATATCTTATTCTTCCAGCTATAATTCTTTCTCCTCTGACTCCTTCCCTTGCAAAGACTGTATGTAAAATGGCTGGCTGCGCTCCTCTCTCTTATTCATTGGGTAAAGCCGCTAATTCATTTACTCTGTCCCTGAAGGGTAACAATTCCATTGCCTTATTCATTCGACTCAACAAGATGCATTCTCCGATTCCTTCTTGAACAGTAAACTCGGCTCAATCACTACTTCACGAACCAGATTTCACTCTATGACTCTCCTCTCCAGTATGGGAGCTAATGAATTTCATTTACATGGACTCTCTCCTGTAAAGACTATCGATTCTTTCTCCTTCACTTGGTCGGATATTCAATCCTTCTTTCACACCGAACCCTATTTATTCCAAGACTCGGTCGGTAATTATAAACTCAAGCCGAAACCTCAACCCTCTCCCTTTTCTTTTCTCGTCAAGCGTCTTCGACCCTTCACCTCGTAAACTCGGTTTCATGTCTTCGACCCTTTTCCTGATTTGACTCATTTTTCTTTTGGAACTGCTGAACACCTATTTCTTCTCTTCTCTTTCTCATTGTTGATTGAACTCTTTTTTTTCCTCTCTCCCTCCTGTAAGAA
Organism: Cucurbita moschata; assembly: GCF_002738365.1. Classification (NCBI taxonomy): domain Eukaryota; kingdom Viridiplantae; phylum Streptophyta; class Magnoliopsida; order Cucurbitales; family Cucurbitaceae; genus Cucurbita; species Cucurbita moschata. The sequence continues at coordinate 6,003,152 of NW_019268522.1, read as the reverse complement.
GGATAAGTTATCCTTCCCCTGATCCTCTACTGCCTTCAAAAGCAAGTTCAGACTGAACTCCTTATTCCTTCTTGTTTAGGAACTGAACTTAATAACTTGTCCTTGATTTCACTGCTTCACTCCTGGATGGCCTATTACTGATGAACCCTTCAAACACTCGTCTCCTTACCGGTCTCGCTCTTTCACTCGTCTCTCTCTTTCTTGGTCTCAGAATTCCATTACCTTCCCCTATACGCATTTATTCTGGAACTGCTCTTTCTCCAATTCCTTCTTGAACTATCAAGTGGAACTATCTCTTTTCTTTTCAACCCCAGTAAAGAAAGACGAAAGAGTTTACGAACGGAACTACTACACCTATTCTTTCTTGAAGGGGGTAAAGCCTCAGGAGACAAAAGATTCAATCTCCTTCATGAACCTCTCTCTATTATTTATTACCTTCCCCCAAACAAGCACCTATTTCTTTCTTCTCTTCCCCTTTAGCTGACGAAAAGAGAGAGACTGGATTAGACTGAACCTGATGGAACTCTTTTACTTCCTCTCCAGTAAAGAGTCAAGATTAAGGATCCTGCTCTTTCAACCATTCTGTCTTCGTCTTGTCTTCTTCCTTCATTCTGCTATCCTTCTCCTATCCTTTACCCTTTATCTAACTAACCTGTCCTTTCTTTACAGTTCTAGAAGCTCATGAACCTGAACCGTCACCTTTATTCCCTTCCCTTATTTCAGGAGCGAAACTCGGGCTCACTGCTTCGCACCTTTCCGATTCATTCTCCTGTAAAGAAAGACCCTTAATTAAGAAATTGACGCTCTACCCTATTTTTGTGGCTATAATATTAAGTCAATCCTCAATCCTCTCTCTTCATTCTTTAACTAATCTTTCTCCTGTCCCTACTTCCTCCTGAGCGCTACTTTTCCTTCTTGCACTCGGTCTCTCTCATTGCTTTGTTTGCTCTTCCTTATTCTTTCCCTAGGTGTAAGTAAATAGGCTTTGATTATCTCCTTATTCATTTTCTTCTCCTTTTCCCTCTGGATCTGGAACTGCTGGCTGAACCTATTTATTCATTGTCTCTGTTCTTTCCTTTTCCTTCTTTATTCGTTCTCTTTTCTTTTCTTTCATGCTCCACTCAACTGTAAACCATTATTTCTTTCTTTCTTTCTTAACCTTTTCTTTTCTTCCCTGCCTGCTTCTTTCTCTCCTTCCCCTCGTATTCCAGTATCTTGCTTTCTTTCTTTCTTTTCGTGTTGTTGCAATGGTACCTCGGTACTAGCTTTTCCACGGAATTAGTAGATGAAAAAGTACAAGTTCTATCTGATCTAAAACTCCATTAAATTAAGAAGATAAAGCCCAAGGCTAAAGGCCGAAAGCCTCCTAAACTTTGGAAGTCTGAATACGCGCTAAAAGTATTTCCAACTTCAATTGCAAAAGGAATGAATTGACTTCGAACAACAAAAAGGGGTGTGAGCACTAACTCTGACTTTTGTGTTTTGATAGGACTATTCGTAGGGGCTGGCTGGAGTGGACAGTACTCATTATGCAAGATTGCCAAATCTCAGGCTATCCCACTTCCTTCTATCGCTCCTTGCTCGCTCCCCGGCATACCGAAAAAAGAAGAAAACCAACCCTTATTCGGATTCAAACCGATTATTCAAGCCTATCCTCTTTAGTAAGGGCCTTGTAAGGTGGATCAGAGGTTCTACTTGCATGTGTAGGATATCGATGTGGAAGTTGACTTCTTTCCCTCCAGGTAGACCGTCAAGCCTGTATGAGTAGTGAAGAAGAAGAAATGGAGAATGCAATCACCTCTACCTTTCATCTATTAAGTCCGTCTAGGCAGTATAATCGAGAATGAGCAAGACTTTGTGTTGTAGGCCTTTCCCTTGCTATCTTAGACCAGCCTAACTTGGCCCATTCCTTCTTCCTCAATGGGGAGTAATTCATCTCTCTCTCTCTTCTTTACTCCTAGTTGGGGTGGTTGGTGGGTCTTGGGTTGGTGTTTGTAGAGGGTACACGGTGTAGCAAATTGGTTATGTATGGTGATTGTAGTGAATAGGGACGAGTTGAGGGGTAATGTGATTGATTGTTGATACCTGGGTGTGTACCCACTGACCATATGGGTTTCCCCTTTCGTTTCGGAATTTTCCATTTCTACATCTCTTTCTTCCCTTTCTTTCCATTTTGTTGGTCACGATATTATGCCTAAAGAGCCTAAGCTCGATCAACCTTCACACAATTTCTTGAGTTAGACATAAACTAATATAGACAAAGGCACAGATAGTGCTTCCATCATATCTATTGAAAACAAGAGCATAAAAGTAGCTGACAGGCAGGGTAGCTGACTTGCTCTTCCTACTCCCGTATGTTCTTCTTTCTTTCTCTTTTTTTGCCAATTAGAAGGACTTGCGTAACCCCTGGCTCAAACCCACCCGTTAGAGTAGCAAGCTGGTTACTGAAGTCGAAGGCGAGAAAGGGTTAATGCGTAGAGGATTGGATGGGCTTGCTTAACCGAAGGGGGAGAAGGGAGTACGAAAGACTGATTGGAAGACAGGGCCTTTAAAAAGGATACAAAAAAAATGGAAGAGAAGGACGATGGTAAGGATATATCCATAGTAATGAGAACACCTGCTATTTTCCTTAGGCTTGAAAGTAGCAGTAACCGTCTATGCTCTCTTTGCTGGAGTTCTTTCTTTCCTTTCTGGAGTTCACGATTCTTTGATAGCTCGCTGCGTGACTTTCTGGCTGTTAAACTCTGAGAGATGTAGCTAACTAAGGCAGTCTGGATGCTAAACAAGAGCGGAGGTTTGTTTTCAACGCCTTGCCTGCAAGCTTTATGAGATTGTAGCTTTCTTCTATTTACAGCTCTAAAATGGATAGCTAGATAGGTATAGGTGGAGTCCTTCCTGACTTTGAGTCTCAACACTTATAAGTTCTTTAGTATGAAGGTAGCTTGGCTCACTTCTGATAGTAAACGTCAGTCTCATTCCCTGGGATAGGATCGGCTACTGTTGGGATCAGTCCGGCAGGAAGGAAAGCTAATCGGTTGAGCAAAGAAGGTTCTTCCACGTACTGAAAGAGTTAAAGCATTGAAATGCAGTCATGTGTCAACGCCTTTCTCCATTAAAGAAGATCGGAGTCGTGAACAGTAAAAGCAGATTCTTGGCAAAACCTTGCATCAAGAGGAAGTCCCGCACCTGAAAGTGGAATCCCTAAAGAAAGGCTCATCCCGTGCTTGGGTACTTCATTTTGGTTATTCAATCTCTCAAGAAAAAATGGTTGAATCTTAGTCAACTGAGTGAATGCAGAATGATTGATAGCTCTCTACAAGCTCTTGGCACTCTACTTAAGGAAGCGAAGCAACCACTTCTCCCCGGCACAGGCAAGAGGGATCCATTGAGAGGGCTACCCGCGTATGAGATTGAGAGAGAGGCGGGGGATGATCAAATATGGTTATACTGATTTCTTTCCAATGAGAAGGGGGAATCAGCTTCATTCAATGCCAGTATCTCTCTCAGCTGCTAGAAGATCAACTGCATTTCTATTTTGGTTTTAGTCGACCAGGAGTTCAGAATCGACAAGAGAGAAAGAGAAGACGTTCGTGCTGGGAAGCCGGGCCCTTTACATAGGCTTTTCGAAGTAGCTGCAATTGAATGAATGCGTATCAGCTGTGATTGAATCAGTAAGCGCTGCAATATCCATCTTTCTTGGTCTTCAAAGATAGCCAGGCCAGGTGAATCAAGACCTAGTTCTTTCCTACCCAGGGGATTTCTGCCCAGATAGCTCACTTTATTCGAATATATCACCTAGAGGCCGGATAAAGATAGGATACCGCTTGCCATACTGCCCCTGAGGAAGAATTCCAACTATTAATCCGACTGGAAGCGACGAGAGAGACTGCGGTGAGGGAAGAGACTGACGAACCTTGTAGGAAGGCCCAACAACTTTGTTTGACTGCAGCGGAGGATACCACGGATACGGAATACCATAGATTGACACGGAGAGAGAGAAGATCTCGGCCACTTATATCGGGGGATAACCCTGGCTTAACCCTGAATCAGCCACTGAGATCACCAATGCCTGAACTGCGTTAGAAATCACTACTGATTGGGATCGCTGAGACTCCTTTCCTTTGGAAGATAGACCAACTCACAGAGAATCTTTCAGTAGAGATAGCTAAATAGGATTACCTACCCACCTTCCTTCAGATATTCCTCGGTAAGACTCACTAGATATACTACTCTGACCCCTAGGCAACCTTTTTATGAATAGCTACCCCAATTAGACCATCCCATAACACTGATGAGCGGTGTAAAATGAGCTTAGTTCATGTTGGGCCCGACTAGCTACGGTGAAATATGTCCCTGCCTGGGTAAGCCAGTCGGTTGAGCCGGTGAAAAGCTTGGAAAAGAAGAAGAAGAAGGGGGAGCCCTTATCTAATGATATCCCACGGGTAAGCCGTTAAGTGAAGAGAATGCTATGAGTTCACAAGAGTCACTAGAAGGTGTGAATGAAAACAATCTAGCCCTGAGCAATAAGGGGTCGGAAGCAAAGGTTATTCCAATCCCGGCTTTTGTGTTGGTTGGGAAGTATGCTCTTGCGTCCACTGCTGCTAATGAAGTTCCAGCTGTCAATGTGGTTAAGTTAGACATCCTCGACTAGTGGGTATCCCCATTGATGAATGAATACCAACAGTGCGAGTATGGATGTCATCTGTAGTTATTGCAGTGTCAAATTCCTTTGCTTTCTCAGTATCTGACCTTGTAGCAGCAAATCAAAATGATCATAACATACAATAGTAGTCAAAACAAGAAATGGTACCACTATTGTTTGAAGAGGTAGAATGGGGTTTTCCGCTGTAATAAACAGTCATAGTGTCACGCTGACCTCGAGCTAGCTACGAAGAGAACTCCTGATAAGATAAGGAATCAACTACAAGGGGAATAAGATTCGGATTACCTTCTTGATCGAATATCTCAAGGCAAGAAGGAATCACTCCAGAAGCAAGATCTTCAATGATTCTTGTTGATCAAATATCTCAAACACTTGTTTGAGATTCGAATCACTTCACAAGCAAGATTGATCATGTCGAGCTTGAATGATTCTACATGCAATCTAAACTACATAGAATTGCAAACAAACTCAGCCATTGGCTAAGAAAAAGCACAAATGCTTCTTTTACTATATTTTCCAAGTCTACTTACAAATACAACATACATGGCTTTATATAGCCTCAAAATGAAACTACTAAAGGCATTCCAAGAGTTGTAACATTCATACTTAATGGCAATAATTAACCATTATGTAATTGTAACCTAAAGTAAATTAAAAGTCTTAAACTACATTAATGAAATACAATAACTCTAAATTACTCTAAATTATAACCCACCCAAAATTTATAACAATCAAACTTCATTCTTCTTCAATGTGGCATGAATTGAAACATCTTTTTGATAATTTTGACAACCTTTTCTTCACATCTCCATTGAAGGATATTGTAGGGTTGATGTCTTTTGATTCATATCAAAGAGGTTGAGTCTTTGCTACAAATTCCATTGATTATAGAATTGTAAACTAGGATGAATCTTGTCTTGCTTCAGTCTTGACTTATTCATTCCCTCGGGCAATCAGTCAAAGGTTCAGTAGGGCAGTTCTACAACTCTTTCGTTTACTTTTCTAGAAGTTAAGATCATAGAGGATTTAATTCATAAGGTAAAAAGGAGTCTGATTAATCTTGTCTTGCAGTCTTTACAGTGGTTGAATAACGAACTCAAACAGAAGGTCAGTCATATAGGAAAAGAAAAAGAGATTCTCACTGCTTTACCCTCCGTACGGAAATCAGGCAATGCAATAGAGAGGAAGGGTCAAGATCAGTATCAGTTCAATAGGACAAAGTAGGTAACTATCCGTTGTTCAATAGGAAAAGGAGTGAAGGAGAATGAGTTTACAGTTTAAAAGGGAATACTGGTTCAGGCTAATTAATGAGTGTTTACGGTTCGTTCAATCAAAGACCTACTGAATATATATGCTTTACCTTGTCTTTGAAGGGAGAGGCAATGATAGAATTGTAAGACCATAAAGAAGAAGAGGTTACGGCAAGGGAATAGAACTTTCGGATTGAGAATTCCTAAGGTAAATAGGTGAAGTAGCTCTTTGTCGGTTGAGTCTAGCTTTCCTCCCCCTGATTTCAAAGACTGTAAACTCGGGTTTCTTACCTTTCTTTCTATACAAATGAAAAGAGTCGGGCGTAAGGAGAGAGAGAGTCGCTCAGCAATGAGACTGTGATAGGGAGAGGTTCATGAAGGAGTACTTGTTTTCGCTTTCCATTTCTCTTTTATTCTTTCTTTCAGTAAATAGGGGAAGGAAGGCAGTATCGTATTCCGGTCAGGTGTAATAGATAGAAGCTAGGGTTACGGAGCAGGATCAAGAAGAAATAGAGTAGAGTCAGTCAAAGGGTTCCGTTCAGTCCAATTAATGTAATGGTGAGAGTCTTAAACCCTACTATCCTCTTTCAGGTGATCTTTGTCTTTCATTTGGTTGTTCAGTCTCATTAAGCCTCAAATACCTGTAAAGTAAGGAGAATTTATAAGGAGGTCAAGAAAAGAGAGTGTTTGTGACGCCCCGCTAGGTTTAATATATATGTATTAAAATAAAAATAACAAAATAAGGAAAAGAAAAAAAAAAAAAAAAAAAAAA
>NW_019268522.1:5966653-5996430 GCF_002738365.1 Cucurbita moschata | reverse complement strand
AACAAAATAAAAAAAAAAAAAAAAAAAAAAAAAAAAAAACTGCCCACCTCTCCTTCAATCTCTCATCCCCTCCCCTAAAATACCTCTCTCATCCTGTATCAATACTTATCAAACAAAACAGAAACAGAAAGAAAATATTGTCTCGAGGAAACAAATGCATATGATGGAGAGATGGTTAGACAATAATGACGGATAAATGGTTAGACAATAATGGAGAGATCAGAAGAAGGCAGATAATGGAGAGATGGTAGGCAGATAAACGAAGATAGATGTCATTTCAGGTTAGTAGTTTTACTTTTTCCTTTTACGAAGGATATTAGCAATTATTTAGATCTGGGTTAGAAATTTAGAAATTAACTGTTGGAATGATCTGAATTAGAAATTATCTATCTAGTAAGAGTCCTGGTAATGAAAAAAAAATAGATAGATAAGAAAAAAGAGATGAGAAATTTAGAAATTAACTATTGGAATGATCTGAATTAGAAATTATCTATCTAGTAAGAGTCCTGGTCACGAAAAAAAATAGATAGATAAGAAAAAAGAGATGAAGATAGGGAAAAGGAAGATCTGGAAAACATATCAAAAAAAAAATGAAGATTTGGAAAACAGGATAAAAAAAGAGAGAGAGAGAGAGAGGGGAAGATTAGGAAAACAGATCCAATAATAATAATAATAATAACAATACATGGGAAGAGAAGAAGATAAAAACAATACATGGAAGGAGGAGAAGATTAGATTTGGAAATAGTAAAGCCAAAAAAAAATATATATATATATATATGTGAGAATATAATAAACTGCTGAACAGGATTGAATCAAACGATTTAGAGAATTAAACTATTTAGATATGGGAGTAGACTATTTAGAGAATTAAACGATTTAGATGATTTAGATATGGGAGTAGAGTTAAACTTCTGGGAAGAAAGTAATAAAAGAATTATAGAATTAAACTCAAATTGATTAAAATAGTTAGATTTAAATTGCTTAAAATAACGAGATAGGGAGGTAGAATTGAACGGCTTAAAACAATTAGAGTTAAAAGAAGCAAAAAAAAAAACAAAAGAGAAATTTTAGGAAAGAAAAGAAAATTAGAACTGTTTGAAAATGGCAAGTACTGTTCAGGTAGCACTGTAAACAGAATTAAAATATAACATAAAGTTAGAGAATGAGAATGGAAGATATAGATATGAGAACGTACTGTTCAGGTGGCACCGTAAACAGAATTAAAATATAACATAAAATTAGAGAATGAGAATAGAAGATATGAGAAATTATTATATTTGTATCTATATGATATAAAATTAAATGTTGAACTATCCAAGCGGCTTGAAATATTAATAATCTTGACATATCTTTAATTTAAGTTTTAAGTTTTATTATTCTATATAATTTAGAAACAATGAAAACATGGAACTCGATTTTTTATTGAGGCCGTTTTGGTATTTTATACTGTTAGTTGGATTATTAATTAAAATGTGAAATACTAACAAAAGGTGACGAACGATGCGATAAGAATCAAACCTTAGCAACCTTTGGAGCAGCTCTCGAGGAATGGGAGCTTACGTTAATTAAATTAGGGAGTACTTCGGCTAAGGCCAACCAGGTAAGTGGCCTTACTATAGGATAGGCTAAAAATTGTATGAGTTATGATGATGTATGATGTATGAGTTATGATGACGTGTGGGTTATGATACCTGATGATGTGCTCAGTATATATATATATATATATTGATGAATGTCGTACTTGATATGTTTGATGCACTTTGTGGCAATATGATAAGTATGATGATTGCGTGACGTTTACCTTAATATGATGATGTTTTCTAGATTGAGCATGCTATATGATGATGAGTGCCATATTGCATCATGTCGTTAGGTCGACATAGGACACAACCCTAAGAGCGTGAAAATGATATTAATATAAATATCCACGAGTATGTGTTACCTAGAGTAACAAAGAGATGAGATAAGAGGGTTGTGTCAGAAGAGACATTATGATGGATTTAGAGGGACCTCATGCATATTGTATGTTCATAAGCATAGGGCTACTTCCCCTAGAGATGATGGGTGCGGACGCGCACCATATGATGAGCGTGAATACGCACAGGTGCGAATGCACACAGATGAGGGTGTTCATGAGGCGCATGACACTATGGGGTTCCGCTGACCTCCGGACGTCGCTACAGATTAGCTTGACCAGAGGGTCCAGGGGGTGTGCGAGCGCCCTGGGGATTCACACTCGCACGTGTGAGTCGTGTGTAGGGAAGTACTACACATCCAATTTATCCGAGACTGGAGGCCACCCCTAAGATGATTAGAGATAGGTCCCTAAATCATGATTGCATGTGTTTGCATTTGCATGGCCCCCTACAGTGGGGCCACTTACTGAGTATTCTTTGAAATACTCAGGCCGTGTGCCACATCATTTTTCAGGTAAAGGCAAGGCGCACTTGTACGGAGGACGGCGGCATCGCGAGCAGAGACTGTGGCACGTGCATAGGGTAGACTCATATTTAAATTTCTAGTCTTAAGTTAGAATAAGTTGTTTGCATTTCATTGTTTTAAATTATTTTGTATTTGTTTTTGTTTCTCTAAATTTCAGTATTTTCATATTTAAACACGTAAGACCATGGCAGTGTTTTTCAGAGGAGAAGTTGTTTTAAACGTTTTTTTGAAAATTTTCATTATCAATTATGTTCATGTAAGAGTTATATTTCCGCATTATAGATGAGCATGAGACGTTAGTAGCGACTCTGAGTATGTGGAAATTTAGGGTCGTTACAGTGTTTTACCTCCTTCAATCAGTAGTACAATAGAACAGAAAGAAAGAAAGACCTATTTACCCCGAGGGCAAAGAATAGAGAGAGATGCAGAAAGAAGAAGGTCCGCAGTTAGAGGTTAAGTAAGCAGTTTACAAGAGGAAGATGCCAATAGAATAAAGAAAGGGTGTGCAGAAAGAAGGTCTATAGTTAGAGGTTGTTCAGGAGAGGAAATAGAATGAAATCAAAACCTTTACTCAAGAATAGAGATGCAGAAAGAAGGTCCGTAGCAAAGACTCCACAAATGAAAGAAAGAAGGAGAGAGAATTGAATCAAACTTCCCCAGTAATGCTTTTTGAGAGAGAGGATAGAAGTGCGAGACCGTAAGGGAGAGGAACGAAGCAACGAGACTCATAGATAGCGAGAGGTGAACAAGAACTTCCTGAGAATAACAAACAATAACATATGGTAATAAGAAGTGAGGTGCAGTGGCGAAGAGCAACCCAGACAGACCGTAAAGTAAAGGACAGAAGAGAAGATTAACTTATTTACAGAGGAAAAGAGGTGAAAGAGATAGAGTGTTTCAGCTTTCCGTGGTTACAGTTAAAGAATAAGGAACCATAACTGAAGGTAATAGAAATAGAGTATAAGGAGTTGAGGATTTACTTACTTCCAGTTAAAGATAATTAATAAGGAGTCTTTGTCTTGTCTCTCATCTGTTCTTTCATGCCTTTCCTTATGGTTCAGGATCATTATATATTGAGAAAGAGTCAAATAGGAGCCTTCGGAGTCTCTCCCTTCAAACAAAGACTGCAAAAAAAGGTTATTGTCTTGCCCAATCCCATGAATATTTACTACTCCACTGTCAAGAAAGGGAATACTGTATAAGGCTGCTTCTTCTTTGAATGAATATTTACTCGACAAAGTCTAAAGGATAGATAATTAATCTTTTGAAGAGTTGGTCAAGAGTTAAAGAAAGTAATATCGGTTAAAGAGTTAAATCAAGTATCAAGAGTGAAAGAAAGTAATATCAGTTCAATCAAGTAATAGAATAGAGGTGAAGGAAGAAGCCACTTTTCGAGGTTCCGGGGCAGGAAGGTTAATCAGCAAATCTTTCTTGCATTTGTTTCGTCTTAGTTAGTTTACTGTGAAAGAAGAAATAGGGTCAATCAGGAGAAAGAGTGATAAGCGCCTACAATGCTGGAGTTTGCAAAACTAAAGGTCCTTCTAGAATCCTTGCAAAACGCTCACAGAGAAAGCTAACTTAACGGATTGATTCCAACCAAGAACTGGTTAGAAGATGAATGACTCTTAGATCGAACTTGGAATCTATGATGGTCACTTTAGATACCAAGACAATTCACTCTAGAATTAGCTTGATCAAAACTAATTCAATGAATCGGTTTAAACATCAAACCTAAAGCAAGGTTTGAAAAAGAATAACACCAAAAGGGTATCAAGAAACACAAAAGTTTTTTTCTGTATTCAACAAAATCTCCCAAACATGAATATTACATGCCTTTAAATAGGCCGAAAAGATAACCCAAACAAAATAAAGTTCAGCCACCAACTACTAATAAATGCTATTAAATACAAATTGAAGAATATAAGGCAATTCGTACAAACTATTAATAAATGCTATTAAATATAAATTGAAGCAAATAAGGCATTAATAAATTTCCTTAATTGGTAATTCAACTACCAAAGGCAAGTCTTCTAATTACTTTCCAATATCAGCCACTCCATTATCTTCTTGATTTGATATGCTAATGTTATAAAGATTTCTGGGCTCAAAAGTCATTGTTTCAACCGGTACACTAGCTAGCTTTTGAAGATGCAATGTATAGGCCTCTTGAATCTTCTTAACCTTGCTTCTTATAATCGATCCTTCGAGTACATGCACGTGATCAGTTGTTGGATTCATATTAAAGAGTTTACAAGCAAGAGAGGAAATTCAATCCTCAGCAACAAGCAGCAGCTTTACCTAGTGTAAGAATATAAATAGGTGACGGTGAAGTAGTTAGTTAAAGAGTCTCCCTTACTGTTACAGAATAAATAATAATAGGTGAAGGAGCCAAGCAAGCAGTCAGACAAGGCAAGGAACCAACCGGCCCGGGACATGAGAGTTTCTTCTCATCCTGCCTATTTCCCTTGTTAAAGAGTTAAATCAAGCAATATCAGTTCAATCAAGTAATATCGGTTAAGATTGGTTATAGTGTTTAATCAAGTAATATCGGTGAAAGAGTGAAATATAGAATATCAGTTCAGGCAATGGAATTGTAGAGGGGCAGGATAATGAAGAGTGAAAGAAGTCAAAGTGATATGAACCAAGAGACATCAACCATACAATATACTTCAATGAAAATGTGAAGAAAAGATTGTCAAAATTATCAAAAGATGTTTCAATTCATTCTACCTTGAAGAAGAATAAAGTTTGATTGTTGTAAATTTTGGGTGGGTTACAATTTAGAGTAATTTAGAGTTATTGTACTTTAAGACATTTTATTTACTTTAGGTGATAAGATAAGGAATCAACTACAAGGGGAATAAGATTCGGATTACCTTGTTGATCGAATATCTCAAGGCAAGAACACTTGATTGAGATTCGAATCACTCCACAAGCAAGATCGATCATGTCTAGCTTGAATGATTCTTGTTGATCAAATATCTCAAACACTTGTTTGAGATTCAAATCACTCCACAAGCAAGATTGATCATGTCGAGCTTGAATGATTCTACATGCAACCTAAACTACGTAGAATTGCAAATAGCCATTGGCTAAAGAAGAGCACAAATGCTTCTTTTACTATATTTTCCAAGTCTGCCTTACAAATACAACATACATGGCTTTATATAGCCTCAAAATGAAACTATTAAAGGCATTTCAAAAGTTGTAACATTCACACTTTATGGCCATAATTAGTCATTATGTAAATGTAACCGAAATTAAATAAAAAGTCTTAAAATACAATAACTCTAAATTACTCTAAATTATAATCCACCCAAAATTTACAACAATCAAACTTTATTCTTCTTCAATGTAGCATGAATTGAAACATCTTTTGATAATTTTGACAATTTTTTCTTCACATCTTCATTGAAGCATATTATATGATTGATGTCTCTTGGTTCATATCAAGTATGTTGAAGAAGGTAATTCCATATCTTTGATCACAAGAAGGGTACTCAATGTTCAAATCAAGGAAGAGAAATTTGAAGATCAAAGGGAAAACTTGTTCCACACAAGATGTTTGGTCAAAGGAAACCCATTCAGCTTGGTGATTGATAGTGGAAGTTGCACAAATGTGGTAAGCAGCTTCCTTTTAAAAAGACTTCAACTTTCTATCCATCCCCATCCAAAACCATACAAACTTCATTGGTTAACAAACAAAGAAGAAATTAAGGTGAACTCCCAAGCTCTTATTTCCTTTACACTTGGAAGATATAAAGATAAAGTTCTTTGTGATGTCGTACCAATGCATGCGGGGGACATCTTATTCGGCCGACCTTGGCAATATGATAGAAAGGTAACATTTGATGATTTGATGAACAAGTATACTTTTACCTTGTGTGGGAAGAAATTTACTTTAGTTCCATTGTCTCCATATGATGTACATTGTGACCAATTGAAATTGGAGAAGAAAAGAAAAGAATATGAAGAACAACCGTAGAGAGAAGAAACTAAGGTAAAGGTGAGAAAAAAAAACAATATTCAGTTCTTGTCCGGAAAGAACGAAGAATTTGATTTGAGGACAAATCCTTTTAAAGAAAGGGGGGATGATATGAATCCAACAACTGATCACTTCCATGTACCCGAATGGGCAATTACAAGAAGCAATACAAAGAAGATTCAAGAATCAAATCAAGAAAATAATGGAGTGGCTGATATTGAAAAGTAATTAGAACACTTGCCTTTGGTAGTTGAATTACCAATTAAGGAAATTTATGGAAAGTAATTAGAAGACTTTCCAAATTGAATTACCAATTAAGGAAATTTATGGAAAGTAATTAGAAGACTTTCCAAATTGAATTACCAATTAAGGAAATTTATTAATGCCTTATTTGCTTCAATTTGTATTTAATAGCATTTATTAGCATTTATTAGTGGTTGGTGGCTGAACTTTATTTTGTTTGGGTTATCTTTTGGGCCTATTTAAAGGCATGTAATATTCATGTTTGGGGGATTTTGTTGAATACAGAAAAAACCTTTGTGTTTTCTTGATACCCTTTTGGTGTTATTCTTTTTCAAACCTTGCTTTAGGTTTGATGTTTAAACCGATTCATTGAATTAGTTTTGATCAAGCTAATTCTGGAGTGAATTGTCTTGGTATCTAAGAGTGACCATCATAGATTTCAAGTTCGATCTAAGAGTCATTCATCTTCTAACCAGCTCTTGGTTGGAATCAATCCGTTAAGTTAGCTTTCTCTGTGAGCGTTTTGCAAGGATTCTAGAAGGACATCTAGCTTTGCAAACTCCAGCATTGTAGGCGCTTATCACCGGGTAAAGGGAAGGTCCACCAATGATTGATAGATAGGCCAGCCATTCCCACCCTATCCGTCTCTTTCTACCTCATTACACTAATTAGTTGTTACTGATTCATTCAAGGAAGGCATAGAACCCCACCCACTTCTTTGTCTTATTAGCGCAGATGTTCGTCAACGATGAAAGCCGCTGAACTTCAGACTCGAGTTGAGAAAGAGGGATAGGCCCTGGAGAGGAGGGCTTGATGGGACTAGGGAAGACGGCTGGATTATATATAGAGCTAGGGGCAAATCGGATCGAAGGGTTGTCCATTGGGATTGGGCATGGACGAGCACTGGGCCAACATTGATGATAAAATGTCAAACAGAGAAACTTCTCCCCATTATTAACCGGTGTAGGATTAAAGTCAAGATCAAGTCCAGGATTCGAGTCAAATCGACCTTACCTCTCATCTCAGGGTGAGGCAAGGAATTCCATCAAATGTTCGTTGTTCAATATCTCGACTGCTCAAGAAGTTGGACTAGCAGTAGCAGCTTCGCCGACCCAAAGTGGATTCTAGGAGAAGGGAAGGGTGGGCAGAGCCTTGCAGTAGCAGGGGTTTCGTTGCTGCAACGGGTTCAAACAGGACTAAAGCGAGGAGGAATTCCATACTCTGATCTTACTTACTGGGGATTCAGGCAGGCTAAGGCTTGAGAATCAAAGCATGGGCATCCGCAACTAAGAGAGAGGGAGCAGTAGATCGTCGATTGAAGAGCCAGGGCAGTCAGTAAACTTCTATTGATGAGAGATTCTACGTCAGGAACAGGGACTCCTAGCAACAAACTTATATGAAGGGCCCCCATGGAGACGCAGGAGAGGAGATGCAGAAACCCCGGATCGACCCAACAATGATATGATAGGCCAGAGGGAGAGGGGTGAATGAGCTCGACCGGTAGGGAGAGGGATAGGCTCATTCGACTAATTAGTGATTCCTGGCCCTACCTATGATAGATAGAGAGAGATGCCCCTAAAATTAGGGGATTGGTTGATCGAAAAGCTAGTACTCCTCATGAACCTCTACAACTCGGCTGTGGTTCTCTTTATTCTTGAACGAGGTAAAGCATATTCAGTAGCTCTTTGATTGAATTTGATTATGCTTCAAAGACTCTTCAAATGAAAGAAAGAGGAAGCGACTGAAGAGTAAGTCAAGATGAAACAAGAAGAAATGAAGGCGCTGCTTTACAGGAGAGGAGAGTCAAAAGGGTAAAGCTACTTCACAGGAAGAAAAGAAGAAGAGAATGAAAGCGAAAACTAGTACTCCTCATGAACCTCTACAACTCGGCTGATCTTACCTCCTTCTTATTCTTTAACTGATCTTTCTCCTTCAAGGAAAGACGAAGGAAACCTCAAACCGTCACCTCTGCTTCGCTCCTCTTTATTCTTGAACTCGGGTTTCACTCTTGAACAAGGTAAATGAGAATCAGGTAAAGCATATTCTTTCTCCTTCACCTTCAAAGACTGTAAACTCGGCATGAAGGATGGAAGAAACTGATGGAACTCATGAACCTCTCCAACAAGGGTTTAACCATTCGAGAACGAGGGAAAGCTAGAAGAACGTCTCAAACAAACCCCTTATTTCAGTTCCTATTCAATTCTAAACCTCTACAACAAGGTCTCATTGGTTCTTGAGACTTACTAGGAAGTAAAGGTAAGCTAATGATCCTATCTATCCTTGAACAAGTAAAGACTATACTCTTGGATTTCTGCTCCTTACACCTGACCTGGATGGAACCACTACAAGTGTCTTCGCTCGGATTCCTAGTTAGTTCACTCCTATACCTATCTTTTGCTTATTCCTTTACAGTAGAAGACTAAAGGGAAAGAAAGAAGGAAGGATTAATCAGACTTGCTAGGAGAGCAACTGACTCTCGAATCTGATTGAACAAAGTAACGAAAGAAAGAGTTTACGAACCTCACCACTCTACAACTACACCAAGGGTTGAACTCAATCACCTATCGATTTCACAATTCCATTTCCTTCACCTCATAAACTCGGTTTCACAATTCCATTTCCTGAACTATTGAACCTCTAAACTATTAGCTTCTCTACGAAACTACTTCACGAACCTTCACTCTTTCTTTTCCTCTCCTGTAAGAAAGATGAATGAGAGAGACTGAACTCCCAGCCAGATTGAACAAGGGAAAGCCGAAAGATTCCTTCTCCCTCCTTCACTCCTACACCTATCATACTAATAGCCTTTACAGTTCAAGAAGAAAGCGCCGAAAGCAAGACTCATTCTCCTGAACCTATCGGTCTCATAGCTTCGGTCCTCTCCCTACTTTACTTACTCATTCAGCTGAACCTTTATTCCCTAACCTTCAAAGACAAGGTAAAGTCTTTCTCCTTCACTCAATCACCTCGGCTTCACTGCTCTCTGTCTTAGCCTTTCTTTCTAGCTTTCTTTGTTTTATGCCCTTCCTTCTTTCACTCAGAGACTCGGTAAATGGAATAGGTGTTTTCATCTTCTGTCCTATTCTATTGGTCTCGTTGCTTCGCTCCTCTCTGTCTTAGCCTTTCTCTAGCTTTCTAGCTTTCTTTGTTTTATTCCCTTCTTGAACTCTTAAGGAAGCGAGGCCGAAACATTCATTCTCCTTCACTCAATCACTTTCTGAACTGTAACCAAAGACTGACGATTAATGGATAGAGAACCAACACCCTTTGACAGATGGAACTCCTTATATTCTCTGTCTCCTAGCTTCGCTCCTTTACTACCGGGAGCTTCTTGAACTGATCTTTCTCCTCTGCCTATCGGTCTCGCTATTCCATTGCCTGAACTGTAACCCCTCTTTCTTCATTCTCCTTTACCGTCGAGCTACTTACTCCGACAATTCATTCAATCATCTTCTCTTCGTTCTCGTCTCATTGGTTCTGTCTCCTTCACCCTCAAACACAGTAAAATCAGCGCTTTATATAGCTATTACAGGAAGAGTAATAGTAAAAGGAAGAAAGAATCAGGCTATTGGCTGCATCTTCCGACCTAGAGGATGATTCTTTCACTAGGTAGGGTTGAACTATTCTTCTTTCACACTAACCAAGGTAAAGCGTCTTTCTTCTTCCTGAACCGGATTGAAGAGTAAGATGCAGAAGAAACCAAAACCTTATACTCTCCTCCCTGACGATATTACCTTCCCTGAGCGAACCTGGCTCCTCTTTCTTTATTGAAAGACAAGGGAAAGCTCTGTCAGTGAGTTTGCTTCTTGAACAAGGTAAATGGGTTCACTCCTCGGGAAAGCCGAAACGAAAGATGACTGAGAGTTCCCCAGCTCTTTCTCCTCTGCCTTCTTGTCCCTATCTATTGATTCTTTCACGGTAGGTAAACTCATTCAGTGATTGATTGTTTCCCTCATTCCCTTCTTTCCCTCCTATACCTATTTATTCTGAAACTTCTCTTTCTCCCGGGGAACCTATACTATATGAGAGTTTACAGGGTAGGCCAATCGATTCTTCGGAGGTAAAGCACTCTCTTATCATTTACGAGCTAAATAGGTAGGTGTCTTTCTTTCTGCTCTATTGGACTAATTGAAGGAGGTAAAGCCCTCTCTTATCTTTTTATCGGTAAATAAATAGGCTTAGATTACCTATTCTTTATTTATGGTCTCATTGCTGCGCTCCTAATCTTTCTTTTCTCTTTCTCCTGATTCATCAAGTCAAGACTACTTATTCAGCTTTGCTCCCTTATTGAACGAGGGATGTCCCGAAGCATGTTCAGTTGCAAGAACCAGAGATGAAGCACTCTGCCTGAGTAAGAAAAGAAAGATCGACCCTCGAACCTCTAACTATCGATCGAGCTGCTTTACCGAGGTGAATGAGAAGAGGTAAGATCAGCCAGCCTAGTTACTTGAACTGGTGTTGAGAAGATCATCCAGTACTATCAGAGTACCAGATATGTATGTACCTTCATTACATAATCTGTTACTGATGAAAGGGAACCAGAGCCCTTTGATGAGGCCCTACAGTCGCAGACGGAAGTCAGAGCAAGGCAAAATTCACCACGATCTGTGAAGATGAAAAGTTCAAAGATTGGAATTGAGAAGTTCGATGGATTCGATTTCGGTTTCTGGAAGATGCAGATTGAAGATTATCTGTACCAGAAAGATCTTCACGAACCTCTATTGGGGGCGAAGCCGGATACCATGACCACGGAACAGTGGAAGCTCAAGAATCGACAAGCCTTAGGGATGATCCGGTTGACGCTATCCAGAAACGTGGCGTTCAACATTATCAAGGAGAAGACAACGTTAGGTCTGTTGAAGACGCTGTCGAATATGTATGAAAAACTGTCGGCTATGAACAAGGTGTATTTGATGCGTAGATTGTTCAATCTACAGATGTCTGAAGGTGGATCTATTGCTGATCATATAAATGAATTCAATATGATCATAAGTCAACGGAGTTCGGTGGAAATTAATTTCGAAGATGAAATTAAAGCGTTGATTTTGATGTCATCCTTACCTGAGTCATGGGATACTGTTGTTGTCGCAATCAGCAGTTCCCGAGGATCTGATAAACTGAAGCTTGATGAAATTCGAGATGTAGTTCTCAGCGAAAGTATTCGCAAACGGGAAACTGGAGATTCATCAGGTAATGCTCTCAATGTTGATCGAAGGGGAAGAAGTAAACCGAAGGGCCGAAAGGGCGATTAAGATCAAAGAACCGAGAAAAATCTCCCAATAGACCAAACGTAACGTGTTGGAATTGTGGAGAAAATGGTCACTTTCGGACAGGTTGTACAAGACCAAAGAGGAAGCAAAATCACAAATCTGGAGATGATGATGATTTTATAAATTCAGCAGAAGACATTGGGGATGCTCTAATCCTCAGCGCGGACAGTTCGATTGAATCCTGGATTTTGGATTCAGGTGCATCTTTTCATTCGTCTCCAAATAAAGAGTTGTTCCGGAATTTCAAGTCTGAAAATTTTGAGAAGGTGTATCTTGCCGACAACAAAGATCTAGAGTGATAAGCGCTTACAATGCTGGAATTTGCAAAGCTAGAGGTCCTTCTAGAATCCTTGCAAAACGCTCACAGAGAAAGCTAACTTAACGGATTGATTCCAACCAAGAGCTGGTTAGAAGATGAATGACTCTTAGATCGAACTTGGAATCTATGATGGTCACTCTTAGATACCAAGACAATTCACTCCAGAATTAGCTTGATCAAAACTAATTCAATGAATCGGTTTAAACATCAAACCTAAAGCAAGGTTTGAAAAAGAATAACACCAAAAGGGTATCAAGAAAACACAAAGGTTTTTTTCTGTATTCAACCAAAATCTCCCAAACATGAATATTACATGCCTTTAAATAGGCCCAAAAGATAACCCTAACAAACTAAAGTTCAGCCACCAACCACTAATAAATGGTAATAAATGTTATTAAATACAAATTGAAGCAAATAAGACATTAATAAATTTCCTTAATGGATAATTCAACTACCAAAGACAAGTCTTCTAATTACTTTCCAATATCAGCCACTTCATTATTTTCTTGATTTGGTTCTTGAATCTTCTTTGTATTGCTTCTTGTAATTGCTCATTCAGGTACATGGAAGTAGTCAGTTGTTGGATTCATATCATAGAGATTAAAGGAAAAGGAGATGTCTGCATAAAAACTCCGGCAGGAAATCAGTGGACATTAAAGGATGTCAGATATATTCCTGCTCTCAAAAGGAACCTGATCTCTATTGGTAAGTTGGATAGGACAGGTTATGCAACAAAGTTAGGGAAGGGTTCGTGGAAGATTATGAAGGGTGCTACGGTGGTAGCACGTGGCTCAAAATCTGGAACCCTATACATCACTGCAGGGTGTATGAACATAGCTGCTGTTGCTGAGAGTGCTTCAAATTCAAGTCTACGGCACAATAGACTTGAACCTATGAGCGCGAAAGAAATGAAGAGGCTGGCTACGAAAGGAGTTTTAGAAGGTCTAAAATCTGTTGATGTGGGTCGTTGTGAGAACTACGTTATGAGCAAGCAGAAACGAGTTAGCTTCACAAGGACCACCAGAGAATTGAAGAAAGTGCGGTTGGAAATGGAACCAAATGTGGTGCAAGGTTCCAAGACCACGAAACTCCAGAGGGGGTTGCGTCGGCCGGAAGCGTCGCTGAAACTCCAGAGGGGGTTGGGTCGGTCGGAAGCGTCGCTGAAACTTCAGAGTGGGTTGTGTCGGTTGGAAGCATCGCTGAAACTCTAGAAGGGGTTGCGTCGGCCGGAAGCGTCGCTGAAACTCCAGAGGAAGTTGCGTCGGCCGGAAGCGTCGCTGAAACTCCAGAGGGGGTTGCGTCGGTCGGAAGCCTCGTTGAAACTCCAGAGGGGGTTGCATCGGCCGGAAGCATCGCTGAAACTCCAGAGGAAGTTGCGTCGGCTGGAAACGTCGTTGAAACTCTAGAGGGGGTTGCGTCGGTTGGAAGCATCGCTGAAACTCTAGAGGGGGTTGGGTCGGCCGAAAGCGTCACTGAAACTTCAGTGGGAGTTGAGGTTGAGTTGCTGAAAGGTTCACATAATGATGTTGTAGTAGATACTCATTAAACTCCTAAGACTGTTGCTAAGAAACCAGAGGTGAAGCAAGTGGGAGTTGAGGTTGAGTTGCTCAAAGATTCACAGAGTGATGTTGTAGCGGATACTCAAGAAACTCCTGAGACTCTTGCTGAGAAACTAGAGGTGAAGCAAGTGGGAGTTGAGGTTGAGTTGCTCAAAGATTCACAGAGTGATGTTGTAGCGGATACTCAAGAAACTCCTGAGACTCTTGCTGAGAAACTAGAGGTGAAGCAAGTGGGAGTTGAGGTTGAGTTGCTGGAAAAATTCACGTAGTGATGTTGCAGCGAATACTCAAGAAACTCTTGAGACTCTTGCTGAGAAACCAGAGGTGAAGTAAGTGGGAGTTGAGGTTGAGTTGCTGAAAGTTTCACATAGTGATGTTGTAGCGGATACTCAAGAAACTTCTGAGGCTCTGGCTGAAAAATCAGAGGTGAAGCAAGTGGGAGTTGAGGTTGAGTTGCCGGAAAAATTCACATAGTGATGTTGCAGCGAATACTTAAGAAACTCCTGAGACTCATGCTGTTGGTGAGGAACCCGGTCTATCATTCAAAACACGGAAGGCAATACCATTTCACTCGGAGGTTAGTTGAAGATGGTGACGTGTTTGGAGAAGATAGAGGGTGCAAAAAATCCAGCAAACATGTTGACAAAATGTGTTGATGTTGGAATATTGAGGTTGTGCAAAACCTCAATTGGTATGGTGCAGTGAAGATGCTCATGGTCGTTTGAGAGTGAAATTCTTGGTTGACTAGATCAGTCTCCAAGTGGGAGAATTGTTAGGTTATGGAGCCTGATGCTTATTTATAGCTTGGTCAACGGTTATATCCGGTAAAGCTATATTTGGTAAAGCTATATCTGGTAAAGCTATATATGGTAAATAGCTATATATAGTAAATAGCTATATATAGTGATATGAATCCCACTTGCCTACATATCTATCTAGTTCTACCTCGAAATCAAACCCCATCCATGTAGTTCTGTCTATCTTCTGATTCCACCTTGTAAAAAACATAGTTCAATCTTTTATATCAATGTATCATACTCTCTCGACCAGGTCATCCCTCCTAAGATAAGGATCGGGATCTCTCAACGGGTCTGGACGCAGATAGGCTCCATCCGCAAAGAGATCTAAGACCTTTTTTTGAACGGACCCACGCCCCATATGGACGATGAAATTTGTCTCATCTCTTTGATTAAGTCTTTCTTAGTGGGATTTCTAGGAAGAAAGTGGGCGATGACTTCCTACTTAGAGTTGGAACCGCAAATGGTTCCTATCGGATCTATCCTATGTTAGGATCGATATTAGTCGTTAGCTCTGATACCAGTTGTTAGGATCACACAACAACGCACACGCTCAATCTAGATGAACACACGCTCAATCTAGATGAACACAAAGAATGGGATAGAGAAAATTGCAAGGAGAACTCTGGCTAAAAGGATTTTTTTTATTTTTTTTTTATTGATGACTTCAGGTATGTACAACAAGAGAGAGTACATTCTTTCTTAGGGCACAACTTGACTTTATTGCACGCATTTGGTGTGCTATTGAATAAGATTCCTATACCTATATATAAGTGGTCAAAGGAGATCCCCATCTCAAGGAGGTCCTCCACTTTGGTTGGCTAGTGGATCTTCCTCTCTCCGAATTGCAATTTTTTTGGATGATTGATAAGATAAGGACTCAACTACAAGGGGAATAAGATTCGGATTACCTTGTTGATCGAATATCTCAAGACAAGAACATTGTTTGAGATTCGAATCACTCCACAAGCAAGATCGATCATGTCTAGCTTGAATGATTCTTGTTGATCAAATATCTCAACGCAAGAACACTTGATTGAGATTCGAATCACTCCACAAGCAAGATTGATCATGTCGAGCTTGAATGATTCTACATGCAATCTAAACTACATAGAGTTGCAAAGAAACTTAGCCATTGGCTAAAGAAAAGCACAAATGCTTCTTTTAATATATTTTCCAAGTCTCTTGGTTCATATCAGATATATATTTTCCAAGTCTCTTGCTTGTGGAGTAATTCGAATCTCAAACAAGTGTTTGAGATATTTGATCAACAAGAATCATTCAAGCTAGACATGATCGATCTTGCTTGTGGAGTGATTCGAATCTCAATCAAGTGTTCTTGCCTTGAGACAATCGATCAACAAGGTAATCCGAATCTTATTCCCCTTGTATTGATTCCTTACCATATCACTCAGTCTTGAACTCGAGAAAGCATATGAAATGACTTGACTCTCCCTGACCAATTAACGAAAGACTCAACTGAACTGCATTAGCCTTTCTTTCACTAGGGTTGAACAAGGTAAGCTGTTAAAGACTCAACGCAAGATTCTTTCTACGAAACTACTGCCCCTTACTTAACCCTGATCCTTCTTTCACTCTTTCACTAGGGAGGTGGGATTCCCTTATTTTATTGTATTGGTCTCATAGGCAGCACTAAGTTTAAGTGTCAGTTATTAGCCCAGATAAAGAAGAGAAGATGAGAGTAACCCAGCATTGGCCTGGCCTTCAAAGACTCTTTTCCTCTCTCTCCCTCCTGTAACAAGGATTCATGGGACTAATTTCACTCTTGAACTAGGTAAGGTAAAGAAAGGTCAAGCTCATTCACCTCTCCCTTCTTGAACTGTAAACTATTGAACCTATTCTGGACCAGCTCTTTCTCCTTTCCTCTCCTAGACTCAAGCAAGAAGGATGAATTCGACTAACCGTATGTTCTCTTAGTCTTTGTTATTCTGAGGAAGTGATTGTTAACCTCTGCCTGATTTCACTCTTTCCGTCTGTAAAATCAGTAATAGGTGTTCTTTCCCTCTTTTACTCTCTTGCCTGTTAGAAAGAGTCATTCTCCTATTTCTTCTTTCTGTAGGTCCTTTGCTCCTTCCCCTTTCTTCACTGTCAAAGAGAAAGCCAAAAGAAAAGATTCATTTTCTTCTCCGCTCCTTCTTTATTTTATTGTATTGATCTCGTTGCCCCATTCCTGAGCTTATTCTTTCTGGTCTCATTGCGGAGCTTCTTTTCTTCACTCATTTACTCGTTAAAGCTATTTGAATGAAGAACCTGAACCGTAACCTCTATGCTCCTATCCCTCTTGGTCTCCCAATTGCATTGCCTGCCCTTGTAGGGAAAGCTGGTTCGCTTCGCTCCTGAACTACTCAATAACTTAACTTGTCCTCTTGTCCCTATTTCTTTCTTTTTTAACTGGGAAACTCGGTAAACTCTTTCACCTTTCCAGAGTCGGTAAAGCATATTCTTTCTCCGGACGGAACCAGAACCGGATTGAACTTATGAACCTCGTAAACAAGGCAAGGGTTTAACTATTAACTATTCGAGAACGAGGTAAAGCTATTTTACGGTCTCTTTCTTTCCCCTTATTCTCTTCCTATGAGATCCTTCACCTCTACAACTCGGTTTCATTGCGAAGCTCCTTCACCAATATTCCTTCCCTTCGCTACTTCCCCTTACCCGTAACCTTCTTTCAGGGTAAGCTAAGAAACTGAAAGAGAAGCTCAATCACTTCTACTTCTATTTATTCTTAAACAATAAACTGGGGGGAGAGTTTACGACCGGACTGTCCCTTCTTTCTTTGACTCCTCTACAACAAGGTCTCATGGCTGAGCCCAGTCACCTGAACCTCGTAACCCTATGAAGTCAGTCAAAGAGGAAGTGGTTGACACGAGAGCTCATTCAACTCTATTCCTTGACTTTATTGAAGGAGATAAATCACTCTCTTTTCTTGAACTCTTTCTCACAAGGTAAAGCTAGAGAATAAGATATTCCTTTACCAATTCTAAATCATCAAAGAAAGACAAGATGCATTCTACGGGGAACCTATATGACGCTGTTGCCTTATTTCATGAGTTAGCTGCTTTGAAAGACTGAACCAACAATCTGGGGGACAAGATTCTTTCTCCTATACCTTCTTCAAACACGAGGTAAACTAATGAATTGACTTGACTCTCTCTCCCTGTAAGAAAATCAGACTCTCAATTCCTTCTCTGTAACCTTTGATGATATTACCAGATTGGCAGGGTAAACTGGCCGGGCCGATTCATTCTACTTCTCTTTCTCCGTTCTTTACCTGGACTATTACTGATGAACCTCGGTAAATGGATAGGCTGGATTAGAAGAGGGTCTTGATCCTCAACCGTAACCTGCTCTTGAAAGATTAGCTGATGAACCTGAATTCATTTTGTATGGTCTCATTGCTGAGCTGCTGAACCTGACGAGAATGAAAGGAAAGAAGAAGAAGAAACAAAAAAGAGAAAGCTGAACCAACCCGACACCCTTTACTCTGCCTGAACTATCAAAGAGAAAGAACTACTCTACTCAGAGGCATTCTCCTTTTCTTTCTTTCTGGCTGGGGACTGGACTAGCTTCTCTTCTCAAGTGGGTTCATTAGCTAATTAATGGACTCCCTCTCCCCCTATCGGTTATTTGTCTCGTTGCTGAGCTCATTCGCCTCTTCTTTTCTTTTCTGTATTCTTTTACTCGGTAACCTCCTAAACTGAATCACTTGGGCTCGGCTCCTTCCTTGGGCTCTAAACAGCTTGGTTGTTTGGTTCTTTCCTTTCTTCTTCCTTCTTAACTTGCTCCGGTCGTACATAACCTGTTCTTGTCTTGTTGTCTTGCTTTCTTTCTTGAACTGGGTAAACGCATTAACCTGTCTGGTCTGTCGGTTTGTTTCCCAATTCTATTGCCTGAGCTACTATCCCTGATTGAACTGGGTAAAGCAGTTGGCTGAGAAGAAGGGAGTAAGTAGGTTGATTGAGTAAGCAAAAGGAGACTCAACAAGAATGATCCTTCTCTCCTTCCCCTTGGCTTCAGCCCTTTCCTATTAATGTCATTATCCTGAACCGTAACATAACCTGACGAAAGAGAGAGCTGCATTCTGCTTTCTTTATAGTTCTAGAATGAGAGTGCCGGAACCTCACTCCTGTCGGTCTCACAGCTTCGTTCACTCATTTAGCTTTTCTTTCTTGAATTCATTCCCTGAACCTATTGTATTCTAATTCTTCTCTTGCCTGCTTGCTTATTCATCAAGTGTTGAAAGTCACGACTCCTTATGAAAGGGAACTACTTGACTACTTTACGGAACCAATTTCTTTCTTTCTCCTTGCCTTATTTCCGGAGGTAAACTGTATTCTGATTCTGGAATTCCTTTACTCTCTCTCCTGTAAGAAAGATTAATTCGACAGAGTTGACTGTTCAGGACTATTACTGATTAACCGTAACAACCTGATTAAACTCTTTAGTACCATTTATTAAGAAATGTTATCCTCTGTTTATTTTTCGGGGTATTTATAAGGGTTTCACTATTCATTCTCCTTCACTCCTTGATTGCTTGCTATTCAGGACTATTCCTTCTTAACCTTCACTCCTTTTATTCACTATAGTAACCCAAGAAAGGCGAAACAAGACTGAGAGTTCACTCCTTCAACTTATCTCTCTTCTTCTTCTTCTTCTTTAACTCTTTTACTGGGTAAAGCGCTATTTGACGAACCTGAATGGGACCCTTCTCTTCTGGAACTCCCCTTCACCTCTCCAACTGTGGTTGAACTATCTATGTCTTCTCTCCCCTTGCCCGTAACCTTCTTTGACTCGGTAAAGCGGCTAAGTAAGCTAATGTCCTTCCTCTCTCTCCTATAAGATTCATTCGACTGAGCAGGAAGACAAGACTGCTTATTCCTGAACCTTACCCTGATTGAACTTGGTAATTAAGAGGGAACTAGATCCGTTCTCTTTGCTCCTTCCCGTTCACTGAACCGATAATGCCTGCCTTGCCCGTCTCTTCTTTCCCAGTAAATAAGGTCGGTCTGTCTCTCTTACTGCTTTGGGCCTCTCTCTCCTTTGTCTCACAGCTTCCTGCTTGCTTCTCGCCTTTCCTTTCAACTATTTATTCTGGGTCTATTTGTTCTCTTTTCTTGATCTTCTTTGCCAGTAACCGAAGAAAGACTCAATCAAGAGTTGTAGAACTGTAACTCATTCACTCCTTCCTTCTTGACCGCGGTAAAGCAGCTTAGGATTTCATGTACTCTCTTGTAAACTCATAGAACCTGGCCCCACTTTCATTGCCTGTCCCGTCCCTTCAAACAGTCTGTCTGTCTTCGTCTTCGCTCTTGGACTATGACTTCTTTTACTCGATAAAGCTGCTGAAGATTCTATTCTTCTTGAACTAGGGTTGGTTGACCAATTGCATTGGCTGAACCTTTTCCTTCATTCAAAGACTCGGTCCGGTAACTAGGTTACATCTTCTGTCCTGTCCGGTCTGTCTCTCTCTTCTTTCTCTCTTGCTTTCCTTACCCTGATGGAACTCTAAAGAAAGCAATTATGATCTTTCTGATATTCCCTTCTTGAACAATTGAACCTCTATTTTTTGATCTGATCCTTTCTACTCAACTCAAGATTCTTTCTCTTTAACTCCTACACCTATCTTGTGTGACAGATTTCACTCTTTCTTTTACCCTCTCCCCCTCTGTAAAGAGAAGGATGTAATGCGGCTTCTTCTTTTTCCTTATTCTTTCACTCTGACGGACCATTAATGAATCAATGTTATCCTCTATCTATTTTTTGCTTATGGCTATTGAAGAGGTAATTCGATCGAAAGAGACAAAACTACTGAACCTCGTAAACTATCAGTCTGTATTGGTTCTTGATCTTGAACTTGATTGAACTGTAAGTGATGAAGTAGCTAATGAATAGATTCTCCCTGATTGAACAAGGTAATGTAGAAGTCAAGCCGAAAGAAGAATGAGACAGATTTAAACTTTCACTCGGTAAGTAAATAAGTGAAGGAGCAAAGCTGTGAGATTAGACTGATAGGTTCAGCAGCTCCGTTTAAATAAAGAGCAATATACAAATAGAGTTTCGCTTCTTCCTTCCGTCGAGTCAAAGGTTCTTTGTTCTGTATAGGGTCATCTCCCTTCCCTTTCTTAGTTTCTGATGTTTTATCTGGGCGAGGCTCATTCAATTACGAGATCAAATCTCATCAAATCTAAATTATAGAAGGGAGGATGGTTTAGAATAGCCCGAGGAGATGCTTGTTCCTTTCCTTTCGTTTCTTTGATTTGAAACATTGCAGCCAACGGCAAATCAAGTCAATGCTTCATTTCATCCCATAGGTATGCTAGATAAATGTTGATCTTCTCCTTTCTTGAACTGCGGAACCGGAACCTATCCCTGTCTCTTTTCTTTGATTCAGATTCTTGACCAGTAAAGACAGACGAAACTCCACCAGATTATTTATCCTTACTGACCGAACCGAACCTTGCTTGCACTCAATAATAAAGCCGCTAATGTACTCTCGCTGATGTAACTGTAAAAGAAGAAAGCTCAACCCTTACCTTCTTGAACTCCTTTTCCTCTCCAACTATCAGCTTCTCTTCGGAACCGTAACTATGTCTTGTCTCATTGCTTCCTTTGCCTTACGGTCTCTTTTCTTTCTGTTCTTTCTCCTCTCTCTGCTGCCCACTTACTCCTGAACTACTCTGTATTCCCTTCTGACCCGTAACCTATTCAAAGAATGAATGAAATCCTTCACTGGTTGGTTACCTCCTCTCTCTCTGTCCTGTCTTCTCCTTTCTTTCTGTTCTTTCTCCCTCCTCTGTAAGATAAGAGGGATATTAATTCGACTAAACTCTTCTGCCTATTTATTCTTTCATTTAACTACAAGGTCAAGCTCTTTTTCCTATCCAACTTGTTCTCGTGGCTTCGCCCCTTTACAGTTGAATCTAGTTAGTTAGTTAGGTAATAACATAGAGTCAAAGAAGAAGAATCAGATATGATATTCCTTATAGAGTGGAGTAACTTAATTCAATCCTTCACCTTTGCCGAAACTCCTTATACAATAATATTACCTTGCCTTGCCGAGCTCGCTTTAGCTTTTAGTTTGATTCCCTTCTTTCTTTTTCGTGTAAGGTCCATTGATTATTTAATGGATGCTTTACGACTGTTTAAGTTTCATAATCGCTTTTTAGCTCTTTCAATAGGTGAAATTAATGAGAGTTTATGCTTTACGACTGTAAAGGTTTTGTTTTTAGGTAATTAATAAGGAACTGGCAGGCAGGCTTTCTTGCTGGGGCTCCTACTATTTATTTGTCTCGCCGCTTCGCGCCTCTTCTCGTCTCGTGGCTTCGCACCTTTCTTTTCCTATGGGGTTTTGTAACCTGAACAAGGACATATGGGCGGTCTCTTCTTCTTTCCTTCACCCTCTTTAACTGTAAACGTAAACTAAGACTGAACTCAAGCACAAGACTCAAGATTTGTCAGACGGAACAACAGTAAGACTCAACTAAAGAAGCATTCTCCTCCTTAACTGCTTTCTTGCTTGCTTTTACTCCTTCCCCGATATAACCTGAACTATTAATGATCCATCACAGAAAGGAAAGAAAGAGAAGCTAGCTCATTCACCTTACCCTATTTCTTCTAGAACTCTTTTCCTCTGTAAATAGGTTAAAGCATCTTATCTTCTCCTTCAAACCCAGTAAACAAAGACCTAACGAAGAGAGTTTACGAAAGATGAATGATTTCACTCCTCTCCCTTTGGTTGAGCTCTTTGACTCCTCTCTCTATTCTATGGGCGGTACCTATTCTATTGGCCGGTCTCTTTCTTTTCTGTTCTTTCCTTCACTTTCTGGAACAAGGGTTAAACTATTCAAAGACTGGGTAAAGCAGCTAATGAATTTACTCGACTCTAAGAAGAAGGATGAATTCTTCTTAACTCCTTGTGCAGTTAGTGTTTGTTAGTCTTTCCCGAACAATGAACAAAGCCTCAACCTTAAACCTTTTCCGGAACCTTCCCCGCCGCCTCGGCCGGCTTCTTTTCTCTTCGACTTCAAACACTCTTTCACTCTGAGACTCTCTCTTCACTCTACTAATTCATTTACTGTCTTGTAAACTCCCTTTCTCCCTCTGTCTAGGTCTCATTGCTTCTCTCCTTCACTCCGTAACGATTAATGATCAATCACTTGTCCCTGATTTCACTCTGTCTGAGTCTTCGCTCCTTTCCCTGTCGGTTTCATTGCAGAGCTCCTGACCTATTATATTACTTCTGTCCCTAACCTGATTTAACTGATCTTGATCCTCTCGCTATCGGTCTCGCTCGCTCGTTTCAAAAAGCATTGTAACCTCCTCTCCTGAACTATGTTATTACTTCTGTCCCTGATTTAACTTCTCTTGATCCTGTCCCTTCAGTAGTGTTTCAAGTAAAGCCGAAAGCAGAATGATCGTTCCCTCAATCACTTGTCCCTATGTATTCTTTAACTGTAAACTTCTCTCTTTTTCCTGGCAGCTTCAATTCTATTGCTTTAACCTCTCACTCGGTAAAGTTCGGCCCTTCCCCTCTGATATTACCTGACCTTGCTGCGCTAGCTTTCTTTGTTTTATTCCCTTCTTTGTCTTCGTCTTCTGACTTTGCCTCCCCCTGTGAACCTGTCCCTGATTTCATTGAAGAAGGTCAAGCTATTTTAGGGTCTCTTCTCTATATCTGCTTAATTCCATTCTTGTTATGGTTCTTTCTTTATTCTCATTCAGTGATTGATTGTTCACCTTTCACTCTTTTACTTGTCCCTTCATCAAGTCAATATCCTCAACTCAAGCAAGATTAATGA
This sequence comes from Cucurbita moschata, assembly GCF_002738365.1. Classification (NCBI taxonomy): domain Eukaryota; kingdom Viridiplantae; phylum Streptophyta; class Magnoliopsida; order Cucurbitales; family Cucurbitaceae; genus Cucurbita; species Cucurbita moschata. The sequence goes on along the minus strand of NW_019268522.1, from coordinate 5,972,994 downwards.
GACGAAACCTACACCCCCTTTTCTTTCATTTCACTCATTGACTCACAAGGTAAACTCCGAAACTACTGAAGGAACCTTCTTTCACGAGGTCTGTTTGCTCCTTCACCTTCTTGCTTTCACTCCTCTCCCTTCTGGTCGAGCTCTTTCACTCCTGACCCTTTAGTTAGTCCTATTGATTCTTGAACTGTAAACACTCAGCTCCTTATTCATTCTTGATCTTCTCCTTTCTTGAACTATAAACTAAGAAACCCCCTGATCTTTCTTCCACAGCTGAGATTCCCTCATTCTCCTCGTACGTAAACTCTCTGTCTCGCAGCTTCGCTCAATCACCTGTCCTTTACAGGAGAGAAAATGAATAGTGTTTGGAAGAGAACTTAACTGCTCTTGAAAAAGAAAGTGTTGAAAGGAAAGACGAAAGATGAATGAGCCGGAACAAACGGGAAGTCAAGACTCTTGATTCATTAGAGTTTACAGTGAAAGAAGGAAAAGGAAAGAGATTGAACCTATCCTTTCTTTACCTTAGCTGCTTCAAATCTGATTAATTCCGGAAACCCCGGTAAAATGGGCTATTTAGCTTTTTCACTAACAAAAGCTACAGAAAGAAAATCTTTTGTATCCAGTATAGGGGTAAAACATTAAAAGACCTTTTTCCGTAATAGCTGCATAGGAAAGAAAAGATTTTGTATCCACCATAGGGGTAAAACATTAAAAGAGGTTTTCCCCTAATAGCGGGAGCTTCAAGAAAAGATTTTCTATCCAGCATAGGGGTAAAACATTAAAAGCGGTTTTCCCCTAATAGCTGGAACTGAAATTAAATAAATTCTATCCCCCCCCCCCCCCCCCCCCCCCCCCCCCCCCCCCCCCCCCCCCCCCCCCCCCCCCCCCCCCCCCCCCCCCCCCCCCCCCCCCCCCCCCCCCCCCCCCCNCCCCCCCCCCCCCCCCGTATTTTAGGGGTAAAATCTAGTAAAGGTAATTCATAAGTCAATCCTCAAGATTCCTTCTTTCTCTTTCTCTATTCCGAAACTCTCTCTTCATTCTCCAGTCTAAACTCCTTATTCATAATTCTTTCTTTCTCCTTCACCTCTGTGTCTCATTGCTTGGCTCCTTGCCTTGACTAGACACCTCGGGCTCACAATTCCATTGCCTTGACTTGTCCCTTCTCTTCTTTCCCTGTCAACTGGGAATCTTAGCTCTTCTCCTTCACATCCTGGAACTCTAAAGCAATTAGATTATGATCCGGAACCTTCCCCTCTGAACCTATCTATCCTTTGTCTCGTAGCTTCGCTCCTCTCTGTCTTAGCCTTTCTCTAGCTTTCTAGCTTTCTTTGTTTTATTCCCTTCTTGAACTCTTAAGGAAGTGAGGCCGAAAGATGCATTCTCCTTCACTCAATCACTTTCAGAACTGTAACCAAAGACTGATGATCAATGGATAGAGAACCGACACCCTTTGACAGATGTAACTCCTTATATTCTCTGTCTCCCAACTTCGCTCATTTACTACCGGGAGCTTCTTGAACTGATCTTTCTCCTCTGCCTATCGGTCTCGCTATTCCATTGCCTGAACTGTAACCCCTCTTTCTTCCTTCATTCTCCTTTACTGTCGAGCTACTTACTCCGGCAATTCATTCAATCCTCTTCTCTTCATTCTCGTCTCATTGGTTCTGTCTCCTTCACCCTCAAACACAGTAAAATCAACGCTTTATATAGTTGTTACAGGAAGAGTAGTAATAGTAAGGGGAAGAAAGAATCAGGCTATTGGCTGCATCTTCCGGCCTGGAGGATGATTCTTTCACTAAGTAGGGTTGAACTATTCTTCTTTCACAGTAACCAAGGTAAAGCGTCTTTCTTCTTCCTGAACCGGATTGAAGAGTAAGATGCAGAAGAAACCAAAATCTTATACTCTCCTCCCAGACGATATTACCTTCCCTGAGCGAACCTGGCTCCTCTTTCTTTATTGAAAGACAAAGGAAAGCTTTGTCAGTGAGTTTGCTTCTTTCACAAGGTAAATGGGTTCACTCCTCGAGAAAGCCGAAACGAAAGATGACTGAGAGTTCCCCAGCTCTTTCCCCGATTCTTTCTTGTCCCTATCTATTGATTCTTTCACGGTAGGTAAACTCATTCAGTGATTAATTGTTTCCCTCATTCCCTTCTTTCCCTCCTATATCTATTTATTCTGGAACTTCTCTTTCTCCTGGGGAACCTATACTATATGAGAGTTTACATGGTAGGCCGATCGATTCTTCAAAGGTAAAGCACTCTCTTATCTTTTACGAGGTAAATAGGTAGGTGTCTTTCTTTCTACTCCATTGAACTGATTGAAGGAGGTAAAGCCCTCTCTTATCTTTTTATCAGTAAATAAATAGGCTTAGATTACCTATTCTTTATTTATAGTCTCATTGCTGCGCTCCTGACCTTTCTCTTCTCTTTCTCCTGATTTATCAAGTCAAGACTACTTATTCAGCTTTGCTCCCTTATTGAACGAGGGATGTCCCGAAGCATGTTCAACTGCAAGAACCAGAGATGAAGCACCCTGCCTGAGTAAGAAAAGAAAGATCGACCCCCGAACCTCTAACTATCGATCGAGCTGCTTTACCGAGGTGAATGAGAAGAGCTAAGATCAGCCAACCTAGTTACCCCTTGAAAGAATAAATAGTCAAAGGAAGGAGAATCTTGTTGAGTTGAGGATTGACTTCCTGTTCAGGAGAATGAATCTTGAGTGGAGTGTTTACAGTCGTTGAATAACGAACTCGAACAGAAGGGAATGGAATTGTGAGACCTATAGGTGAATGAGGGAATCAGTCTTTCCCCTGCAACCTCACTGAAATCCTACTTACTATCCTCGTCTTTCCAGCCTTATTAATGCAATGGAACTCAATCACTGGAGAATCAAATTCAAGATTCCTTCTCCGGAACCTCTCCAACTCGTCTTCTTCTGAAACCAAAGACTTTATTCCCTGAGCTACTGAACCTTTACAGGATAGTAAAGAAAAGAAAAGAGACTGACGAAAGCAAGATGCATTCTCCGATTCCTTCTTGAACTGTAAACTAATGAACCGGATTGAACTTTGGAACCTATGGATTCTGGCACAATAAAGTCCTGGACTATTACTTCTTGAACAAGGTAAACAGGAGGATGATTCTTGAACTCGGGTTGAATTAGGTAAGCTGGATGAGATGGACTCTCCCTATTTCTTCTTGAAGGAGGTAAATAGGTTCATTCATCTTCCGTCCTGGCCTGTCCTTTACTTAACTTACAGTCTGTTCTCTTTTCTCGAACTCGGGAAAGAAAGCCGAAACTCAAGATTCTTTCTACTTCTTGAACAAGGTAAAGTAGCTGGATGAGAACCTTCTTGATCAGCTCTTTCTCTGATTCCTTCTTTCACATCACAGTAACCTCGGGAAAGCATATTCAATTCATTGACTGACCCCCCATTCACTATACTAATGAATTTACTCATTCTCCCTGAACTGTAAAAGATCAATACTCAAGAGAAATTAGACTGATGGAACTCTAAAGAAAGCAATTATATTATGATCCGGAACAAGAAGTCAAGCCGAAAGCAACCACCCTCTCCTCTTCTCATCTCGCGTCTTCGACCCTTCACCTTGTAAACTCGGTTTCACGTCTTCAACCCTTTTCCTTCTTTCACTCACGAGGTAAACTCCGTTTCCTTTTTAACAGCTCTTACACCTATCCAACTCATTGCTTCGCTCCGTAACCTGTCCCACTCGGTAAAGCTGCTTCGCTCAATCACTGAACCTTTACAGGAGAGAGAATCAACCTCAACCCTCTCCTCCCTTTTCTCGGTTTCATGTCTTCGACCCTTGTTCCTATCCCCTTTCCTGTCGAGTAAATAAAAAGAAAGCCAAAAGAAGAAGAAATGAAGGAGTTAGCTGCTGCTTTGAAAGCCGAAACATTAATTGGAACTGAATCACTTGTCCCCGGTTCCTTATCTCACAGCTTGGTTCTTTCTCTGGACCCCCTATTCCCTGCCTGACCGTAAGGAGGTAAAGGAGTTAAGTCGAATGAGAATGAATGCGACTGAACTCCGGAAGGAAAGACGAAACCTCAACCCTCCCCCTTTGGTCTCGCGGTTTCACCTCTTCGCCCTACGGGTCTCAGAGTTTCACCCCTCTCCTCCTTTTTCTTGTCTGTCTGCTTCGCCCCTTTACCTCGTAAACTCTTTAAAGTGTCTTCGTCTTCTCTCCTGCACCTGAACCTCTATTCCATTGCCTGCCCCCCCTACCTTTACAGTCTTGTCGAGTCAAATGAAATGAGATTAAGCGAAGCTGCTTCCCCTTTCCTTTACTGTTCTAGGATAAATTCATATTCAATTCCGAACCTTTATCAATCCCCTTTCTTTTCCTTATACGATATTCCCTGAACTTGCCAGGAGGAGGAGTGAATTCATTAGCAACTTTACAGTGGAGCTACTTGACTTACTCCTATTAATTCTCCAAACTCGTATCCTTGTCGGTAAAAGAAAAGAGATTCATTCGACTTAACTCCTTCTTTTACAGTTCAAGAAAGAAGGTAGAGTCAGTCAATTCCTTGTCCTTGTAGCGACTTCCTCGTAACCTATTGCTATTTCTTCTTTCACTCGGTAAGAAGTAGTAGGTAGCTAGTTTTTTGATTGAAGAGGTAATGCATAAAGAAGGAAAGACTCTTACCTTACCCTTACTTAATTATCTTTTATAGTGTTTGAAGTCAAGTCAAAACGAAACTTTACAGTAAGGAAAGCCGAAACTCAAGATGAAAGTTCACTCCTCTTGATACGATAAGGAATCAACTACAAGGGGAATAAGATTCGGATTACCTTGTAGATCGAATATCTCAAGCCAAGAACACTTTGTTTGAGATTCGAATCACTTCAGAAGCAAGATCGATCATGTCTAGCTTCAATGATTCTTGTTGATCAAATATCTCAAACACTTGTTTGAGATTCGAATCACTCCACAAGCAAGATTGATCATGTCGAGCTTGAATGATTCTACATGCAATCTAAACTACATAGAATTGCAAACAAACTCAGCCATTGGCTAAGAAAAAGCACAAATGCTTCTTTTACTATATTTTCCAAGTCTACCTTACAAATACAACATACATGGCTTTATATAGCCTTAAAATGAAAAAGGCATTTCAAAAGTTGTAACATTCACACTTTATGGCCATAATTAGCCATTATGTAAATGTAACCGAAATTAAATAAAAAGTCTTAAAATACAATAACTCTAAATTACTCTAAATTATAACCCACCCAAAATCTACAACAATCAAACTTTATTCTTCTTCAATGTAGCATGAATTGAAACATCTTTTGATAATTTTGACAACCTTTTTTTCACATCTTCATTGAAGCATATTGTATGATTGATGTCTCTTGGTTCATATCATTCTCCACTTCTTCAAGAGGATTCGTCCTCGAATCTATTTGTGAAACTTTGCTGCAAAAAATAAGTTATGGAAATACAAAGGACCTCACAACACTCTCTCACGTGTATACACTCAAGGAATTTTAGGCCACTCTGTTTGCACTCATTTACACAAATGAAGCTCTCATTCTCACCTCTCAAAATTTTAAATAGAGCAAAGATTGAATTTTGAACTTTGGGTCGATTAAAAACTAAAAAGATGAAAATAAATAAAAATTAAATTGAGAAGAAACGCAAAGGAAACATATATCCGATCTTGAGCCTGAAGCTCTGATACCAAATGATAAGATAAGGAATCAATACAAGGGGAATAAGATTCGGATTACCTTGTTGATCGAATATCTCAAGCCAAGAACACTTTGTTTGAGATTCGAATCACTCCAGAAGCAAGATCGATCATGTCTAGCTTCAATGATTCTTGTTGATCAAATATCTCAAACACTTGTTTGAGATTCGAATCACTCCACAAGCAAGATTGATCATGTCGAGCTTGAATGATTCTACATGCAATCTAAACTACATAGAATTGCAAACAAACTCAGCCATTGGCTAAGAAAAAGCACAAATGCTTCTTTTACTATATTTTCCAAGTCTACCTTACAAATACAACATACATGGCTTTATATAGCCTTAAAATGAAAAAGGCATTTCAAAAGTTGTAACATTCACACTTTATGGCCATAATTAGCCATTATGTAAATGTAACCGAAATTAAATAAAAAGTCTTAAAATACAATAACTCTAAATTACTCTAAATTATAACCCACCCAAAATCTACAACAATCAAACTTTATTCTTCTTCAATGTAGCATGAATTGAAACATCTTTTGATAATTTTGACAACCTTTTTTTCACATCTTCATTGAAGCATATTGTATGATTGATGTCTCTTGGTTCATATCACCTCT
>NW_019268522.1:5933081-5966643 GCF_002738365.1 Cucurbita moschata | reverse complement strand
CCTATACCCATTTATTCTTGAACTCAGCCTTGAACTCAGTCAAGCTATTTGAAGAACCGTTACAGTCGAGAGAAAGAAAGAAGGGAGAGTGTAGAGTCACTTCATTAGCAAGCAGAAAGACTTAACTCAAGATTTTAGAGACAGAACAGGAAGTCTATACTAAACTAGAATTATCCTGACCCCTTTTATAGAGAATGAGAATGAAAGAAGAATAAGAAATCAAAGAAAGACTGTAAACACTCAACCAACGAAAGAAAGAAGAATTAGACTGAACTATGGAACCTTTACAGGAGAAGGAGTAGAGTCAATTCATTCAATCCTGAACTTGACTGTGAAAGAAGAAATGAAGGAGTTAGCCGCTTTGAAAGACTCAAGCGAAACCCAGGCAGAATTATAAAGACTCGGTAAAGCTATTACCTGAACCTGATCTCACGCTTTCTTTTCCTCTCCCTTAACTGTAATCAAGACTCCTTATGAATAAGACTGAACTGCTGAACCAGATTGAACTCGGTAAAGCTATTCCTTTTCCTTCTTGAACTCCTCTCCTTCTCTTTTCTGTTCGCTCGTGAACCTCCCCTCTTTACTCTAGTCTTTCTCCCTTTCCTGATTGAACTCCGTAACCTCTATGACCTGACCTTATTTCACTCTTTTTTTACTCTTTTCCCTGTAAGAAAGGGAAGCTCACTCCTTTTCGTCTATGCCCTAACCAGAAGGAGGTAAACTCGGATTGGTCTCACTCAATCACCTATTTATTCTTGAACCTATTATGTAGACTCCATCACTACTTCTTGAACCTGATGGAACTCTGGAACAAGGTAAACTGGGGGATTCTTCTTTGACTGGGGTTGAACTATTCCATTGCCTGAACTACTTCACTGAACGAGATTGAAGAGTAAACTGATTGTCCTCTCCCTTTGGTCTCGCTCTTTCACTCCTCTCCCTTTGTTTGACTCTATTCTCTTCCCGGATTGAAGAGTAAAGAAGGGAAACTGTAGGATCCGCTCCTGAACCAGATTGAACTTCTCTTTCTCCTTCACTTTCAAGCAAGTCAAGACGAAAAGATGAATGAGACTTCGCTCGCATATTCAATCCTGTCCCTGATTGTCCCTATGTTATTCTTGACTTTAACTGTAATGTAAACTACGCCGAAAGAGAAACCCATCACCTCGATTCCCTGAACTGAACTACTTCACAAACCAGGTAAAGCATATGAACTAGATTGAACTCGGGAAAGCATATGAAATGAATTGACTCCCCCCTCCCCGAACTGTAAACTCATGAACCGATATTACATTACCAGAAGTTATTGTGAATTCGTTATGAGACTTAACTACTTCACCTTATATGCTATTACCTTCTTTCATTCAATCTGGAACTAGAGAGTAAAGAAAAGCAAAGAGATAGTTCAACTGGAACCCTCTTTCACTCTTTCCCTCGGTCAAGCTAAATTCATTCATCCTCTCCTGAACCTGAACGGAATGCAAGAAGAATCAGACACTCTTTCACTCGGTAAAACTAAATGAATTCAATCCTCTCCCTCTTTCTTGGTCTCACTACTTTGCTCCTGAACCGGAAGTCAAGACTGAAGCAAGACAAGATGAATTTGAAACATTAATGATCCTGAATTACTTACCTGATTGAAGAGGGTAAACTGGACGACTATATTCTTCTTTTCCTCTCCTATAAGTAAGCAAATGAAAGGATGTTCGAAAGATTAATGATCCAGAACTTCACTCCTGTTCCTATTCTCTCGTGAACCTCTATTCTCTGAGCTACTTCATTCCCTTTGCTCCTTCACCTCTATTTTATGTCTCATAGCTTCGCTCCTTTCTTTGACTATCTATCCTTTAGAGCCGGGAAAAGAGATGAATTCGACTGCAAATATATATACTAAACCAGGAAGTCAATACTGAAGCAAGACAATGTGTTATGTTCTTTAAGTCATGTTTGATTCATTCTCCTTTACTGTGTTTTCAGGGAAGTGTTGAAAGGAAAGACGAGACTCTCTATGAATGAGAGAGAACTCAATCACAAGGTAAGGTAAACTAGGTAAGCTGGATGAAAGGGCAAGCTTCGGAACCAGATTTCACTCAAAGACTCTCCGATGAAAGAAAGATTGATTCACCTATTGATTGAAACACTAATCTTTCTCATTCACCGAATTGGAACATTGACCTCGGTCTCTTCTCGCTACTTACTCCTGTTCCTATTCTCTCTATTTTATTACCTGATTTCACCTATTTATTCTAACACTCTGTCTTCGTCTGAGCTCCTTATACTCCCTGACCAGATTGAACTGTAGAAGAAAGATGAATGTTTACTCCGAAACCTATTGATTGATTCGTTCTCTTTTTCTTTTCCTGTAAGAAAGATGAATGAGACTGAACTGTCTGTAAATCCTCAACATTCTTTCTCGTTCACTGTCAGTCAATCCTCAAGATTCCTTCTATCTTTACCCTATTTTTGGGGATAAAAGAGTCCATTTTCCCTGATGGAGTTGTAAGAAAAGAGAAAGGTCAATACGAAAGATGAATCAGCCAGATTGAACTCGTAAACTATCAGCTTCTCTGAGGGGAGGAACAAACAGCGGTTGCAACAACCCATTCATTCCGTTCGTAAACTACCAGCTTCTCTCCTACACTTGAACCTCTATTCTCTGAGCTACTTCACGAACTAGATTGAACTCAAAGACTCTCCTGCCTGTATGTAAGAAAGAACAGATGAGAGAGACTGAACCTATCCCACTAATAAATAGCCTTTACTGTTCAGGGAGAGGAAAGAAAAGCAAAGAGAAGAGACCGAGTTAAAGAAGGTTACGGTTTGAGGTTGATTCTCCCTTCTCCCTATTTATTCACTGTAAACTCTCATTAAGCTTGATTTCCCCTTTCCTTCCTTCTTCTTTTCTTTGATTTACTCTACCTCTCAAGTTCAGGTAATAACTAGATAGAGTCAAAGGTTCCGGTTCATGAGCAAATCTTTCTTTCATCAGTCTCAGAATCAAAGGAAAGCAAAGATCAGAGACCGAGTTCAAAAAAGACCCATTCTATTCCATGTTACCGAGTTCAATCAGTAATAGTCTGGCCAGGCAATGTAATTTCAGTTTACCTCGTGAAAGAAGGAAAAGGTTTAAGGTTGAGGCTTTTTCTTATGATTTAGAATTGTAAAGGAGTCTCCTTCCTATTCATATTATCTAGAAAATAAGTATTCTATATGTATGGTCGGGAGAAGGTCTTAAATCAGACTGCATGGAAGGAATAAATGCCTTATTTATTATTCCCATTCCCATTCTATGCAATTGGCTCGTAAGCACTAGAAATAGATGGCCTTAGGACAGAAGCTAGTTGCTCACCCCCACAAAACCTCTGGGCACAGGAAAAGAACTTGAGAAGGCCGTAGTCAAAGGGAAGTCAGTCACTCTCTATACTCTTATTGAACTTGGTGTCATGTCGACATCCCCCCCGCTTCTATCAAACAAAGAGAACGAACCCATGTGTAAAGGCTTAGGCTACTCCCCTATCATCAGCTGTTCTTGCCACCAATCAACTTTTCCAACATTGATTTGAGATTGAAAGAATTTTATCAACACATAAATTTCGACATATTTGATTTGAGTATGAGAATCAATCCTACTACTTCTGGTCCTGAGGTTTCCACATGCTTGAAAAAAAGAACTTGGGACGTATCGCTCAAATCATTGTGATATGAACCAAGATACATCAATCATACAATATACTTCAATGAAGATGCGAAGAAAAGGTTGTCAAAATTATCAAAAGATGTTTCAACTCATGCTACATTGAGGAAGAATGAAGTTTGATTGTTGTAAATTTTGGGTGGGTTACAATTTAGAGTAATTTAGAGTTATTGTATTTTAAGATTTTTTAGGTTACATTTACATAATGGCTCATTATGGCCATTAAGTATGAATGTTACAACTCTTGGAATGCATTTAGTAGTTTCATTTTGAGTCTATATAAAGCCATGTAGGTTGTATTTGTAAGAGACTTGAAAAATATATTAAAAGAAGCATTTGTGCTTTTCTTTAGCCAATGGCTAAGTTTCTTTGCAATTCTATGTAGTTTAGGTTGCATGTAGAATCATTCAAGCTCGACATGATCAATCTTGCTTGTGGAATGATTCGAATCTCAATCAAGTGTTCTTGTCTTGAGATATTTGATCAACAAGAATCATTGAAGCTAGACATGATCGATCTTGCTTCTGGAGTGATACGAATCTCAAACAAAGTGTTCTTGGCTTGAGATATTCGATCAACAAGGTAATCCGAATCTTACTCCCCTTGTAGTGATTCCTTATCTTATCACATTAGTCAGGTACTAGATGTAGCTTTTCCCCCGGGATGCCTAATATTTACAACGCTTTGATAGTGAAAGTTCAGGATACTTACTGTCGGTCAAGAAATTAATGTGACTTGTGAAGTACAACAATAGCAATTATTAGGAAATCATCGGGTTAGAGAGCTATGAGTGCTACAGATGGTCTAATGAGAGGAATGGAAGTGGTTAACACGAGAGCTCCTCTCCCTCATTTACCTATTTATTCCTTCAAACCCAAACAAGGTAAAGTAAAGCTGCTTCGCTCATTCACCTGAACTGATGTTCCCTAACTGATCGGATTGTGAGTTATTCAACCACTGTAACCAAAGACTCAACAAGATTCTCCTTTTCCAATATTACCTTCCCCGATCCCGAACCTTTATCATTCTCAATCACTACTGAACCCTCACCTCGGCTTCTTTACTTATGCTTGAAAGACTGAACCAATGAAAGAAAGAGACTGAACTACTGACCGAACTCAAGGACTCTCCTGTAATGTAAGAAACAAGCAAGAATGATCTGGAACCCTCTTTCACTCTGTCTGAGTCTGAACTCCTTTACCTAAAAGTGTTGAAAGTCAAGACTCTACTCTCGATTCATTCTCGATCACTACTGAACCTGAACCGGTATTACCTGAGCTACTGAACGAGGGAAAGACTATTCACTATCTGATCCTTTCTTGAACTGTAAACAAAGACACAAGCAGCATTATCCTGAACAGTCAGTCTCGACTCAACTCCTTATGAATGAGAGAGAGTTTCCGGGACAGGAAGGACGACTATTATACTTCTTTCTCAAGAGATAGGAAAGAAAGAATCTAAAGCAAGGGCTTCGAACGCTGTTAGGACAGAGAAATTTGAAAGCTAGGACGGCTAAGAATACGTAATCAATTACCAGACGGACGGACTGGCTAGTCCACTTGTACGTAGAAGTCGAATTACCCTGATTGGAGTTCCAATAGGGGCTAGTACAGATTCCCTAACGAACAAATGCAATACATGGAAGGCTTACGGATGTAGTACAGGACGGCTTTACCAACTTTTGTAGTATAGGCAGGCTATGGAGTCTTTCGTTCTCTGAGAGCGCATGATTCGATTCTGATTTAGAGTAGGATTCTCGATTCCACTCCGAAAGAGATGCGACTTCCCATCCTGCTGGGCTTTATCTGTTCGCTGAGCACAACAGAATATAGAGGAATGTCAATCATTGAAAATTGGAATGAAAGAAAGATAGCCTTGCAGCAGCCGTAGACATTTGACTAAAACGAAAAATGAAAGACCAAAGGGCGTAAAGCCAAGTCTCGACTAAGACCTCGGATGGGATATTCTGAGGTTTAGTGATGGGATATTTTTTTCCAGGAGTACAAGTAGTTGATCTACCTGACTCCGCGATCACTGAGGGAGGGTTGGGTAAAGCCTAATGATCCGAACCCTTTCTTGTGGAATCTGGAGAAGAAGCTTTCGTGGAATATAACTAACTCTTAAGAAGGCAGTGGCAATCTCTTTTTTGAATAAACAGCCGTAGGCCTCGCCGACTGACCTTTCTTTCTTTATCGGCCCTTCTATCCTATCGAGTATGAAGAAAATGGGTACACCCCAGCTTAAACCAGGCTTTCCACTAAATAGAAAAAGAAGCCATACAGAAGAACATGGATCGAACTCATCCTTGGTTGAAAGATATCGTCCTTAGCGTTGCGAAAGGAATGTTCTGTTTTGAGTTGGAGCACCTTATTAATTCAACTAACTGTCCTTTCAAGCAAGAGTTGGTTTAGATCAATGAATGAGAAGGAAGAGAGTGAATAGGGCACAGGAAATTCAGTCATCCAGGTTCGGAGCGGGAAGCAGGCATTCAGGCTTTGAGGCAATGAAATTGTTAGCTTTCATTCATTCAGTCAGCTTGGTTCTTGGCTTTGCCATTTCCTCTCTCAAGCACTACTTGAAATAAAAGTGCAAGATTAAAGACTGATTTAAAACCTCGATGTCGCCGAGTCAGTTCTTATCGCCCAATCCGCAGCAAGCTCATGCCTGAGTCATGGGACATTCCTTTCTTCAGTTGAAGCAAGTCATTTTGCTTTCTTTCCTTCTCTTTCGGCGGGCTAACTAGAAAAGTACGCATTCAGCTATGGTGGACTAGGACGACTCTTTTCATTGGTTTGGCATTGAGTAAGCGCGGCACTTAGAAAAGAGAATCCCGGAAGACGAAGATTTCCTTCTCATAATCTGATTTTATTCTCTTTCTTTAGAAAGAGTGACCTGGCTTCGATTCAAAAGCTGTAGCTTGTTCCGAAAAGAAAAGAAAGAGACTGTAGCCCACCCAATATTTGCTTACTGAGAGACCTTGTGCAAAGGGTAAAAGGAAGAAGAGGTTGATCACCTCTTTAAAAGGAGATTCACTAGCAGACTCAGACTGATACAAGGAAGAGTTGTACTTAGACTCTGACTCGGTTTCAGACTCGGACTCTGGTTCTGACTTTAGATGCATGGGTCTAGACTCTTCCGCGAGTACCAATTCTGGAGTGGAAGACCGAATCAACCCTATTGGCTCAATTTCCCATCTTCAAAGACATAAACATTTTCAAAGAGAGATGCATCCATGTTCTCTTGCCAATCCTTTTCCATCAGCTGGACCGGCTCACAGTCTTCTAGCTTGAGGCTGGTATTGAAGAAGATTTCAACCCCCGACATTCATTCTCTTTTAAGTAGTAGGGCAATACCAAGGCTCAGGAAAGCCCCAAAAAGGAAATCTGCCCCTTGACAAAGTAACCATTAAGGGTTTTAAAGTAGGAGCGCATTTTCCAATCAAAAGTCTCACCATTCTTTTTGGCCAAGACCCAACTTTGGATTCTTTCCTCTCACTCCCTTTGATCTTTCCTTCGAATGAGTGTATCCTTTCCCGTATAGAGGTAGGGTATTCTGGTATTTCTGTTATGCCTTGCTGATTCTTCCCTAACCGCAAGCATGGGAAGTAATCAATCATCCTCATGATGTTATGTTAGTCACTGCGTGATTTGCATATGGATAAAAGTAAAGACCAATGAGCTCCTTACTATCCACATAGTCAAAAACCTGAACTGTGTCGAGATCAAACCCGGATAAAGAGAAAGCGGCAAAAGAAGCCTCGGGTTGCCTTTCTAGTACTGAGTGGGGCATTATTGCCCTTGCCATGTTTTCCATGCAAATCCCTTGGCTGGTTACCACCGAAGTTCTGAGGGGGAATTTTTGTTTCAGGTGCACAGAGGATGGCCCCCCTTTGGTTTGGTGCAACCAAAGTCTATCTGCCAAGTAACAGATTAGATTAAAACATGCAGGCTCGATGAAATTGAGTACTGTACTGTCAAAGTAGTCTGAATTTGGTTGGAAAGAATTTTCATGCTCTCTCCCCGATCATGCGGTCCAATGCTCACATCCAAGGTGGCTACACCTAAGACCTCTCTTTTTGTATTCTCATATGACTTAACAATCAGGTCAGAAGGAGTGAAAGATGATGCCTCAAGCCTCAGTTGCAAACTTTAATGGAGAGATTCAAAGCTGAGTCATTGTCTTTGAGTACCATTTGACTGACTTTCTTTCTTTGTAGGGTTTTCCACAGGCCATTACTCTAATGTACAGTGCCTTGAAGTGAGAACTTCTACCTGAAGAAAGGTCTTTGTCAATGAAGTGGCGGCTGTCCTAATAGCATTCATCAATGTTGCCACCAATGTTTCTAGCGAAGTCTTACTAGGTACCTTGGCACTGATTGTGTGCTTTACTCAAGGCTTGGCACTGGTTGGTATGAGGACTGTATAAGACTCCAGATCTAGATATTAGCTTGAGTCTTTTTTAGTTAGTTGTTTGAGGATAAGATCCTCTTCTTTCTGGCGTTGGTTGGATCAAGCTTGATTTTCGGGATTGGTACTGCCTTCTATTTCTAGTGATGGCATTGAGCAGTCTTCCTCAATAAAATCGTTGAGGTCAAGCACCATACAATGATTGTCACTAGGTGCTGGTAAGTCATCTAAGTCCATTTTGTCTATGAAGAAATCCCAGTCTATGGTCATGACGTCAGTAAACTCATCCCAGTTCATGTCTATGTCCATATTTTCCTTCTGACGGTCTTGTTTGTTCTTCAACATCTGGACCCCAACCCCATCCTGTTGGAATGATGGATTCCAATGGTATGCTCGCATGAGGTGGTGCAGTGTAGAGCACACCTTATTGTTCAATTTCCCCGAGGGCTGTCCCATCTACCCTTTCTGCTTCCTTTCTTCATGAATGATTATAGTTAGGTATAGTCAATCTCATCATCATCCTCGAGGTAGCCTCGTGCTTAGGAAGTGTATTGGCAGTAACACTTGACTTAGTAGGTGATGGTGGAATTATGGATCCATTCATTATCTATGAGATCCTGGACCACTCTTCTGAGAGTTCTATACACATCAGTCTTGTGCCCTTTCCCCTGATGGAAGTCACAGTCTTCCTCTTTGTTCCTAAGGCTTTCGATTCTAGATTCGGAATAATTCCTTTCTTTGCGTCATGCTATCTTGTATACCAAGCCCAACGGCGTGCCTAGCTCTGTGTAGGGCTGTTTGTCCGGTTGTTGAGCATGGATATTGGGGAGATGATAAGCGCCTACAATGCTGGAGTTTGCAAAGCTAGATGTCCTTCTAGAATCCATGCAAAACGCTCACAGAGAAAGCTAACTTAACAGATTGATTCCAACCAAGAGCTGGTTAGAAGATGAATGACTCTTAGATCGAACTTGGAATCTATGATGGTCACTCTTAGATACCAAGACAATTCACTCCAGAATTAGCTTGATCAAAACTAATTCAATGAATCGGTTTAAACATCAAACCTAAAGCAAGGTTTGAAAAAGAATAACACCAAAAGGTTATCAAGAAAACACAAAGGTTTTTTCTGTATTCAACCAAAATCCCTCAAACATGAGTATTACATGCCTTTAAATAGGCCCAAAAGATAACCCTAACAAAATAAAGTTCAGCCACCAACCACTAATAAATGCTATTAAATACAAATTGAAGAATATAAAGCAATTCATACAAACTTTTAATAAATGCTATTAAATATAAATTGAAGAATATAAGGCAATTCATAAATTGTCTTAATTGGTAGTTCAACTACCAAAGGAAAGTCTTCTAATTACTTTCCAATGTCAGCCACTCCATTATTTTTTCGATTTGATACTTGAATCTTTGTATTGCTTTTTATAATTGCCCGTTCGGGTACATGCACGTGATCAGTTGTTTGATTCATATCATCCCCCTTTCTTTAAAAGGATTTGTCCTCAAATCAAATTCTTCGTTCTTTCCGGACAAGAACTGAATATTGTTTTTTTTTTTCACTTTGTTTTTTTTTCTCACCTTTACCTTAGTTTCTTCTCTCCACTGTTGTTCTTCAAATTCTTTTCTTTTCTTCTCTAATTTCAATTGGTCACAATGTACTTCATATGGAGACAATGGAAGTAAAGTACATTTTTTTCCACACAAAGTAAAAGTATACTTGTTCATCAAACCATCAAATGTTACCTTTCTATCATATTGCCAAGGTCGGTCGAATAAGATGTCCCCCGCATGCATTGGTACGACATCACAAAGAACTTCATCTTTATATCTTCCAAGAGTAAAAGAAATAAGAGCTTGAGAGTTCACCTTAATTTCTTCTTTGTTTGTTAACCAATGAAGTTTGTATGGTTTTGGATGGGGATGGACAAAAAGTTGAAGTATTCTTACAAGGAAGCTGCTTACCACATTTGTGCAACTTCCACTATCAATCACCAAGCTGCATGGGTTTCCTTTGACCAAACATCTTGTGTGGAACAAGTTTTCCCTTTGATCTTCAAATTTCTCTTCCTTGATTTGAACATTGAGTACCCTTCTTGTGATCAAAGATATGGAATTACCTTCTTCAACATACTCATCATCATATGCTGCGGTTTCTTCCACAAGCTACGAATCATGATCCTCACATTCATCATCTGAATCAAGTATACCATTCCTTATCACCATAACTTTTTTATTAACACACTCTTTGCTCATGTGTCCAAACCCTTTGCACTTCCAACATTGAATAGAATTAGACTTCTCCTTTACCGTCTTTGAAGCTTCATTCTTTTTACCAATGGAACTCTCAGCCTCCACTCTTTTAGCAGCTACAAGCTTTTCTTTTGGTGACATTGATTCAATTCTATTCACAAAACTATCATTGTTCCAAGTTTTAGAATTTGAAAAGGTGTTAGTTCGTGATGTGTACCTTTTTTAATGCTCTTTTTCTTCCTTCAATTGGTCTTCAATTTTGAGAGCATAATGATACATGTCTTCCAGATATGGTGGTGGATTTCTGTCAACAAGATGAGCAATTTCTCGATTCAAACCTCCAAGGAATCTAGACATGGTATCTTCTTCTTCTTCTCTAACATTTGCTCTTTCCATCATAGTTTCCATCTCTTGATAATATTCCGCCACACTTTTTGTTCCTTGCCTCAAACCTTGCAATTTAGTTTTCAAATTTCTTTCATAATGTTTTGGAACATACCTTTTTCGCATGGCTTCTTTAAGTTCTTCCCATGTCTCTATTGGATCCTCCTCTTTTCTTCTTCTCTCGGATTTGAGATGTTGGTACCAATCACCGGCATGATTGGTAAATTCGGCAATAGCAAGTCTCATCTTCTTATTTTCACTTTAGGTGTTGCAATCAAACACATGCTCTATCTTTCTTTCCCACTGCAAGTATGCCTCAGAATCTGCCGTTCCACAAAATGGTGGGATTTTGAGTTTAACTCCTCCATCTCTATCTTCATGTACTCTTTCCATCCATCTAGGTTGCATAATAGTTGCATGGTTATTTCTTCCTCTCCATCTACCATCAACTTGTCTTTCTTGTACTACTATACCTTCATCTTCTTATAATGTTCGTTCTTGTCTTTGTTGTTGCGCCCTTCTTTCTTGTCTATCTTCCATCATCATTTCCATCATACCTTGAATTGCTTGAAGAATGGTTGTATTAAGATCTGGTACTGGTGGTACTGCTTCTCCATTATGTGACATTTTGTTATCAAGGGACCTCACCACACTTCTCACAAAAATTTCACTCAGGGACACTCGTGTTTAACACTCAAAGGTAGGCTTTTGGTACTAGGTCAAGAATGTAAAGGCTGGTTTTTTTTTTTTTTGGTGCAATCTTGCTTTAAGCTTGATTATAACCAATTCAACGATCAATTCTAACAAGCTAAGACTAGTATCTCAAGGATCAAGAGCTTGAAAATAAATGATAAGAACTGAATATATATATATATATATATATATATATTTCTCTCATAACTGATTTTTTTTTCTTTTTTTTTTTCGATAATCTGAAAGAGAAAAAAAAATTGATACAAAAAAAATAACAATAAAAATATTTCACCTCTAGAGCGGCCAAAGAACGTCGACCAAATGCTCTGATACCAAATGATAAGCGCCTACAATGCTGGAGTTTGCAAAGCTAGATGTCCTAGAATCCTTGCAAAACGCTCACAGAGAAAGCTAACTTAACGGATTGATTCCAACCAAGAGCTGGTTAGAAGATGAATTACTCTTAGATCGAACTTGGAATCTATGATGGTCACTCTTAGATATCAAGAAAATTCACTCCAGAATTAGCTTGATCAAAACTAATTCAATGAATCGGTTTAAACATCAACCTAAAGCAAGGTTTGAAAAAGAATAACACCAAAAGGTTATCAAGAAAACACAAAGGTTTTTTCTGTATTCAACCAAAATCCCTCAAACATGAGTATTACATGCCTTTAAATAGGCCCAAAAGATAACCCTAACAAAATAAAATTCAGCCACCAACCACTAATAAATGCTAATAAATGCTATTAAATACAAATTGAAAAATATAAAGCAATTCATACCAACTTTTAATAAATGCTATTAAATATAAATTGAAGAATATAAGGCAATTCATAAATTGTCTTAATTGGTAGTTCAACTACCAAAGGAAAGTCTTCTAATCACTTTCCAATGTCAGCCACTCCATTATTTTCTCGATTTGATACTTGAATCTTCTTTGTATTGCTTCTTATAATTGCTCGTTCAGGTACATGCACGTGATCATTTGTGAAGTCTAAGCATTGTAATTCCCGGAATTACCTATACCTGTTTGAGGTGTTAGAGGCCTTTAGGCAATTTGAATTAGCTCGCTAACGCAAGGCTAGAAAGCCAACAAAGAAGCAAGGCAAAGTGGAGCTCATCTATTCATTTCCCTCTTACGAGCCTATGCTCAGGATGTTCTTCGATCCCAGCAAGTTCTTCGATACGATACCCTTCAACCGAAGAGATATGAATCCAACAACTGATCACGTGCATGTACCCGAAGGACCGATTACAAGAAGCAAGGTTAAGAAGATTCAAGAGGCCTATACATTGCATCTTCAAAAGCTAGCTAGTGTACCGGTTGAAACAAGGACTTTTGTGCCCAAAAATCTTTATAACATTCGCATATCAAATCAAGAAGATAATGGAGTGGCTGATATTGGAAAATAATTAGAAGACTTGCCTTTGGTAGTTGAATTACCAATTAAGGAAATTATTAATGCTTTATTTGCTTCCTTTTATATTTAATAGCATTTATTAATAGTTTGTATGAATTGCCTTATATTCTTCAATTTGTATTTAATAGCATTTATTAGTGATTGGTGGCTGAACCATATTATGTTAGGGTTACCTTTTAGACCTATTTAAAGGCATGTAATACTCATGTTTGGGAGATTTTTAGTCGAATACAGAAAAAACCTTTGTGTTTTCTTGATACCCTTTTGGTGTTATTCTTTTTCAAATCTTGCTTTAGGTTTGATGTTTAAACCGATTCATTGAATTAGTTTTGATCAAGCTAATTCTGGAGTGAATTGTCTTGGTATCTAAGAGTGACCATCATAGATTCCAAGTTCGATCTAAGAGTCATTCATCTTCTAACCAGCTCTTGGTTGGAATCAATCCGTTAAGTTAGCTTTCTCTGTGAGCGTTTTGCAAGGATTCTAGAAGGACCTCTAGCTTTGCAAATTCCAGCATTGTAGGCGCTTATCATGTATGTTATATTTGTAAGTAGACTTGAAAAATATAGTAAAAAAAGCATTTGTGCTTTTCTTTAGCCAATGGCTAAGTTTCTTTGCAATTCTATGTAGTTTAGATTGCATGTAGAATCATTCAAGCTCGACATGATCAATCTTGCTTGTGGAGTGATTCGGATCTCAAACAAGTGTTCTTGCGTTGAGATATTTGATCAACAAGAATCATTCAAGCTAGACATGATCGATTTTGCTTGTGGAGTGATTCGAATCTCAATCAAGTGTTCTTGACTTGAGACAATCGATCAACAAGGTAATCCGAATCTTATTCCCCTTGTATTGATTCCTTATCATATCACATCAACTGAGGAAAGAACGAAAAGGGATTCCTTCCTTCTTTTCTTTTACTGAGGGTTGTTAAAGAATCTCAAGACTAAGCCAATGCCCCTTCCACGACTAAGACACAAACGAACCTGGCCACTAGGGGTTCTTACACGAGAATTGATTACCTTCAGGCCGACTAGTTGCATTAGTCAAACCTACACGCTACCTCTCCGCTTCCTCATGGAAGAAAAGAAGGAATAGCAAATTAGGCAATTATCGATTCGACTGCTTGAACTGCTAATATCAGGCTTGCACGAGGAGAGAGCTAGACGGACTAGGGGAATGCGGCAAAGGCTGAAGCGGCCCCCTTTTCTTTTGGGACGGAAACCTTCATAAGCTAGACCTTCAGTTCCCTACGTCTGAATCAAGTGTATTGGAGAGAAAGCTCATTACGATCCTATGATTCCGGACCCTTTCATGCTCTAAACGGGAAGTCTAGTGGTGAACGATCATCTACTTCTAATAAAGAGTGGTTTCTTCTCCTGGACGATGAGCTTCTCTTAGTCATAGTGGGGTGCTACTCACTAGTGGCCTTTCTTTCAGAGCTGCACATTCCTCCACTTCTCAGCTTTTTTCTTTCACAACTCCCCTTCCTGTAAGACTATTTGCCGGTTTGTCGCTTCGTCGGAAGCCAGAAGCCAGAAGACAGAAGCCAACCGAGTCAGGTCGACAAGAGGTGTAATCACTGGCCGTTTTGATCCTTTGGAACAACTCTTTGAATTTCTAAGGAAGGAATTATTGTCGGAAGAAGGCAAGCTAAGGCTGGAAGTAGTGTTCTCATTGTTGGCTCTTTAATCAATCAATCATTTTTTTGTCAAATATTCCCCTCTCTCGAGGAGAAGAAGCAAAAGTGATTAACTATACCACAACCTTCAAAAATTATACCAGCACAAACAGGGAACTTACCAAGCAAGGGCATTCCGAGACCACTGCTATCAATCAGAGGGAATGGAATAAGGTAACCTATAAGCTTACAATCTTTGTCGTCTAGCAAAATCCCTTCGGCTAAGAAATTCTGGGCGCTTGCTAAGGCCTTGTTATGAATCACTGGCTAGACACAGAAATCCGTGCGATTTGGCTCAAGGAAGGTGATAAGATAAGGAATCAACTACAAGGGGAATAAGATTCGGATTACCTTGTCGATCGAATATCTCAAGGCGAGAACATTGTTTGAGATTCAAATCACTCCAGAAGCAAGATCGATAAGGTCTAGCTTCAATGATTTTTGTTGATCAAATATCTCAAACACTTGTTTGAGATTCGAATCACTCCACAAGCAAGGTTGATCATGTCAAGCTTGAATGATTCTACATGCAACCTAAACTACATAGAGTTGCAAAGAAACTTAGCCATTGGCTAAAGAAAGCACAAATGCTTCTTTTACTATATTTTCCAAGTCTGCTTACAAATATAACATACATGGCTTTATATAGCCTCAAAATGAAACTATTAAAGGCATTCCAAAAGTTGTAACATTCATACTTAATGACCATAATTAGCCATTATGTAAATGTAACCTAAAGTAAATAAAATGTCTTAAAATACAATAACTCTAAATTGTAACCCACCCAAAATTTACAACAATCAAACTTTATTCTTCTTCAATGTAGCATGAATTGAAACATCTTTTGATAATTTTGACAACCTTTTCTTCACATCTTCATTGAAGTATATTGTATGATTGATGTCTCTTGGTTCATATCATTCTCCACTTCTTCAAGAGGATTCGTCCTCGAATCTATTTGTGAAACTTTGCTGCAAAAAATAAGTTATGAAAATACGAGGGACCTCACAACACTCTCTCACGAGTATACACTCAAGGAAATTTTAGGACACTCTTTTTACACTCAGTTACACAAATGAAGCTCTCATTCTCACCTCTCAAAATTTTAAATAGAGCAAAGATTAAATTTTGAACTCTGGGTCGATTAAAAACTAAAAAGATGAAAATAAATAAAAATCAAATTGAGAAGAAACGCAAAGGAAACATATATCCGATCTTGAGCCTGAAGCTCTGATACCAAATGATACGATAAGGAATCAATACAAGGGGAATAAGATTCGGATTACCTTGTTGATCGAATATCTCAAGCCAAGAACACTTTGTTTGAGATTCGAATCACTCCAGAAGCAAGATCGATCATGTCTAGCTTCAATGATTCTTGTTGATCAAATATCTCAAGACAAGAACACTTGTTTGAGATTCGAATCACTCCACAAGCAAGATTGATCATGTCGAGCTTGAATGATTCTACATGCAACCTAAACTACATAGAGTTGCAAAGAAACTTAGCCATTGGCTAAAGAAAAGCACAAATGCTTCTTTTGATATATCTTCTAAGTCTTATTACAAATACAACATAGATGGCTTTATATAGCCTCAAAATGAAACTATTAAAGGCATTCCAAAAGTTGTAACATTCACACTTTATGGCCATAATTAGCCATTATGTAAATGTAACCGAAATTAAATAAAATGTCTTAAAATACAATAACTCTAAATTATAACCCACCCAAAATTTACAACAATCAAACTTTATTCTTCTTCAATGTAGCATGAATTGAAACATCTTTTGATAATTTTGACAACCTTTTCTTCACATCTTCATTGAAGTATATTGTATGATTGATGTCTCTTGGTTCATATCATTCTCCACTTCTTCAAGAGGATTCGTCCTCGAATCTATTTGTGAAACTTTGCTGCAAAAAATAAGTTATGAAAATACGAGGGACCTCACAACACTCTCTCACGTGTATACACTCAAGGAATTTTAGGCCACTCTGTTTACACTCAGTTACACAAATGAAGCTCTCATTCTCACCTCTCAAAATTTTAAATAGAGCAAAGATTAAATTTTGAACTCTGGGTCGATTAAAAACTAAAAAGATGAAAATAAATAAAAATCAAATTGAGAAGAAACGCAAAGGAAACATATATCCGATCTTGAGCCTGAAGCTCTGATACCAAATGATAAGATAAGGGAATCACTACAAGGGGAGTAAGATTCGGATTATCTTGTAGATCGAATATCTCAAGCCAAGAACACTTTGTTTGAGATTCGATTCACTCCAGAAGCAAGATCGATCATGTCTAGCTTCAATGATTCTTGTTGATCAAATATCTCAAACACTTGTTTGAGATTCGAATCACTCCACAAGTAAGGTTGATTATGTCAAGCTTGAATGATTCTACATGCAACCTAAACTACATAGAGTTGCAAAGAAACTTAGCCATTGGCTAAAGAAAAGCACAAATGCTTCTTTTACTATATTTTCCAAGTCTGCCTTACAAATACAACATACATGGCTTTATATAGCCTCAAAATGAAACTATTATAGGCATAACAAAAGTTGTAACATTCACACTTTATGACCATAATTAGCCATTATGTAAATGTAACCGAAATTAAATAAAATGTCTTAAAATACAATAACTCTAAATTATAACCCACCCAAAATTTACAACAATCAAACTTTATTCTTCTTCAATGTAGCATGAATTGAAACATCTTTTGATAATTTTGACAACCTTTTCTTCACATTTTCATTGAAGCATATTGTATGACTGATGTCTCTTGGTTCATATCATTCTCCACTTCTTCAAGAGGATTCATCCTCGAATCTATTTGTTAAACTTTGTTGCAAAAAATAAGTTATGGAAATACGAAAGACCTCACAACACTCTCTCACGAGTATACACTCAAGGATTTTTAGGCCACTCTGTTTGCACTCATGTACACAAATGAAGCTCTCATTCTCACCTCTGAATTTTTTTTTAGAAGAGCCTAAATTGGATTTTTTTATTTTGGGTCGATTAAAAACTATAAAGATAAAAACAAATTGAAAAGAAACGCAAAGGAAACATATATCCGATCTTGAGCCTGAAGCTCTGATACCAAATGATAAGATAAGGAATCAACTACAAGGGGAATAAGATTCGGATTATCTTATCGATCGAATATCTCAAGGCGAGAACATTGTTTGAGATTCAAATCACTCCAGAAGCAAGATCGATCATGTCTAGCTTCAATGATTCTTGTTGATCAAATATCTCAAACACTTGTTTGAGATTCGAATCACTCCACAAGCAAGATTGATCATGTCGAGCTTGAATGATTCTACATGCAACCTAAACTACATAGAGTTGCAAAGAAACTTAGCCATTGGCTAAAGAAAAGCACAAATGCTTCTTTTAATATATCTTCTAAGTCTTATTACAAATACAACATAGATGGCTTTATATAGCCTCAAAATGAAACTATTAAAGGCATTCCAAAAGTTGTAACATTCACACTTTATGACCATAATTAGCCATTATGTAAATGTAACCGAAATTAAATAAAAAGTCTTAAAACACAATAACTCTAAATTATAACCCACCCAAAATTTACAACAATCAAACTTTATTCTTCTTCAATGTAGCATGAATTGAAACATCTTTTGATAATTTTGACAACCTTTTCTTCACATCTTCATTGAAGCATATTGTATGATTGATGTCTCTTGGTTCATATCATTCTCCACTTCTTCAAGAGGATTCGTCCTCGAATCTATTTGTGAAACTTTGCTGCAAAAAATAAGTTATGGAAATACAAAGGACCTCACAACACTCTCTCACGTGTATACACTCAAGGAATTTTAGGCCACTCTGTTTGCACTCATTTACACAAATGAAGCTCTCATTCTCACCTCTCAAAATTTTAAATAGAGCAAAGATTGAATTTTGAACTTTGGGTCGATTAAAAACTAAAAAGATGAAAATAAATAAAAATCAAATTGAGAAGAAACGCAAAGGAAACATATATCCGATCTTGAGCCTGAAGCTCTGATACCAAATGATAAGATAAGGAATCAATACAAGGGGAATAAGATTCGGATTACCTTGTCGATCGAATATCTCAAGCCAAGAACATTGTTTGAGATTCGAATCACTCCAGAAGCAAGATCGATCATGTCTAGCTTCAATGATTCTTGTTGATCAAATATCTCAAACACTTGTTTGAGATTCGAATCACTCCACAAGCAAGGTTGATCATGTCAAGCTTGAATGATTCTACATGGAACCTAAACTACATAGAGTTGCAAAGAAACTTGGCCATTGGTTAAATAAAGCACAAATGCTTCTTTTACTATATTTTCCAAGTCTGCTTACAAATATAACATACATGGCTTTATATAGCCTCAAAATGAAACTATTAAAGGCATTCCAAAAGTTGTAACATTCATACTTAATGACCATAATTAGCCATTATGTAAATGTAACCTAAAGTAAATAAAATGTGATACGATAAGGAATCAACTACAAGGGGAATAAGATTCGGATTACCTTGTAGATCGAATATCTCAAGCCAAGAACACTTTGTTTGAGATTCGAATCACTCCAGAAGCAAGATCGATCATGTCTAGCTTCAATGATTCTTGTTGATCAAATATCTCAAACACTTGTTTGAAATTCGAATCACTCCACAAGCAAGATTGATCATGTCGAGCTTGAATGATTCTACATGCAACCTAAACTACATAGAGTTGCAAAGAAACTTAGCCATTGGCTAAAGAAAAGCACAAATGCTTCTTTTGATATATCTTCTAAGTCTTATTACAAATACAACATACATGGCTTTATATAGCCTCAAAATGAAACTATTAAAGGCATTTCAAAAGTTGTAACATTCACACTTTATGACCATAATTAGCCATTATGTAAATGTAACCGAAATTAAATAAAAAGTCTTAAAATACAATAACTCTAAATTACTCTAAATTAACCCACCCAAAATTTACAACAATCAAACTTTATTCTTCTTCAATGTAGCATGAATTGAAACATCTTTTGATAATTTTGACAACCTTTTCTTCACATCTTCATTGAAGCATATTGTATGATTGATGTCTCTTGGTTCATATCATTCTCCACTTCTTCAAGAGGATTCGTCCTCGAATCTATTTGTGAAACTTTGCTGCAAAAAATAAGTTATGGAAATACAAAGGACCTCACAACACTCTCTCACGTGTATACACTCAAGGAATTTTAGGCCACTCTGTTTGCACTCATTTACACAAATGAAGCTCTCATTCTCACCTCTCAAAATTTTAAATAGAGCAAAGATTGAATTTTGAACTTTGGGTCGATTAAAAACTAAAAAGATGAAAATAAATAAAAATTAAATTGAGAAGAAACGCAAAGGAAACATATATCCGATCTTGAGCCTGAAGCTCTGATACCAAATGATAAGATAAGGAATCAATACAAGGGGAATAAGATTCGGATTACCTTGTTGATCGAATATCTCAAGCCAAGAACACTTTGTTTGAGATTCGAATCACTCCAGAAGCAAGATCGATCATGTCTAGCTTCAATGATTCTTGTTGATCAAATATCTCAATGCAAGAACACTTGATTGAGATTCGAATCACTCCACAAGCAAGATTGATCATGTCGAGCTTGAATGATTCTACATGCAACCTAAACTACATAGAGTTGCAAAGAAACTTAGCCATTGGCTAAAGAAAAGCACAAATGCTTCTTTTGATATATCTTCTAAGTCTTATTACAAATACAACATAGATGGCTTTATATAGCCTCAAAATGAAACTATTAAAGGCATTCCAAAAGTTGTAACATTCACACTTTATGGCCATAATTAGCCATTATGTAAATGTAACCGAAATTAAATAAAAAGTCTTAAAACACAATAACTCTAAATTATAACCCACCCAAAATTTACAACAATCAAACTTTATTCTTCTTCAATGTAGCATGAATTGAAACATCTTTTGATAATTTTGACAACCTTTTCTTCACATCTTCATTGAAGCATATTGTATGATTGATGTCTCTTGGTTCATATCATTCTCCACTTCTTCAAGAGGATTCGTCCTCGAATCTATTTGTGAAACTTTGCTGCAAAAAATAAGTTATGGAAATACAAAGGACCTCACAACACTCTCTCACGTGTATACACTCAAGGAATTTTAGGCCACTCTGTTTGCACTCATTTACACAAATGAAGCTCTCATTCTCACCTCTCAAAATTTTAAATAGAGCAAAGATTGAATTTTGAACTTTGGGTCGATTAAAAACTAAAAAGATGAAAATAAATAAAAATTAAATTGAGAAGAAACGCAAAGGAAACATATATCCGATCTTGAGCCTGAAGCTCTGATACCAAATGATAAGATAAGGAATCAATACAAGGGGAATAAGATTCGGATTACCTTGTTGATCGAATATCTCAAGCCAAGAACACTTTGTTTGAGATTCGAATCACTCCAGAAGCAAGATCGATCATGTCTAGCTTCAATGATTCTTGTTGATCAAATATCTCAAACACTTGTTTGAAATTCGAATCACTCCACAAGCAAGATTGATCATGTCGAGCTTGAATGATTCTACATGCAATCTAAACTACATAGAATTGCAAACAAACTCAGACATTGGCTAAGAAAAAGCACAAATGCTTCTTTTACTATATTTTCCAAGTCTACCTTACAAATACAACATACATGGCTTTATATAGCCTCAAAATGAAACTATTAAAGGCATTTCAAAAGTTGTAACATTCACACTTTATGACCATAATTAGCCATTATGTAAATGTAACCGAAATTAAATAAAAAGTCTTAAAATACAATAACTCTAAATTACTCTAAATTAACCCACCCAAAATTTACAACAATCAAACTTTATTCTTCTTCAATGTAGCATGAATTGAAACATCTTTTGATAATTTTGACAACCTTTTCTTCACATCTTCATTGAAGCATATTGTATGATTGATGTCTCTTGGTTCATATCATTTTCCACTTCTTCAAGAGGATTCGTCCTCGAATCTATTTGTGAAACTTTGCTGCAAAAAATAAGTTATGGAAATACGAAGGACCTCACAACACTCTCTCACGAGTATACACTCAAGGAATTTTAGGCCACTCTGTTTGCACTCATTTACACAAATGAAGCTCTCATTCTCACCTCTCAAAATTTTAAATAGAGCAAAGATTGAATTTTGAACTTTGGGTCGATTAAAAACTAAAAAGATGAAAATAAATAAAAATCAAATTGAGAAGAAACGCAAAGGAAACATATATCCGATCTTGAGCCTGAAGCTCTGATACCAAATGATAAGATAAGGAATCAATACAAGGGGAATAAGATTCGGATTACCTTGTAGATCGAATATCTCAAGCCAAGAACACTTTGTTTGAGATTCGAATCACTCCAGAAGCAAGATCGATCATGTCTAGCTTCAATGATTCTTGTTGATCAAATATCTCAATGCAAGAACACTTGATTGAGATTCGAATCACTCCACAAGCAAGATTGATCATGTCGAGCTTAAATGATTCTACATGCAACCTAAACTACATAGAGTTGCAAAGAAACTTAGCCATTGGCTAAAGAAAAGCACAAATGCTTCTTTTGATATATCTTCTAAGTCTTATTACAAATACAACATAGATGGCTTTATATAGCCTCAAAATGAAACTATTAAAGGCATTTCAAAAGTTGTAACATTCACACTTTATGACCATAATTAGCCATTATGTAAATGTAACCGAAATTAAATAAAAAGTCTTAAAATACAATAACTCTAAATTACTCTAAATTAACCCACCCAAAATTTACAACAATCAAACTTTATTCTTCTTCAATGTAGCATGAATTGAAACATCTTTTGATAATTTTGACAACCTTTTCTTCACATCTTCATTGAAGCATATTGTATGATTGATGTCTCTTGGTTCATATCAAAATGTCTTAAAATACAATAACTCTAAATTATTCTAAATTGTAACCCACCCAAAATTTACAACAATCAAACTTTATTCTTCTTCAATGTAGCATGAATTGAAACATCTTTTGATAATTTTGACAACTTTTTCTTCACATCTTCATTGAAGTATATTGTATGATTGATGTCTTTTAGTTCATATCAGAAGGTGGTGATCTTCACTCTTCATGCTGTGAACCATTTCTATCTAGTACTTGCTTGGCTCAGCTAACCTAGTCACTACTTCATCTCCTATTCGAGTTTGCAATCGGCTCAACGAATCTCATTGAATTCGAATATCACTGTTGAGGTAGCTGGGAAGAGGGATGGTCCTTTTTTCAGGCACATTGGAGCAGATGTTACCCAAGCATGCCTAAAGTTATTCAGGAGTAAGAAGATGTTTCACTCAACTTTCTTATGCCTTATTCCCGGAATTTAGAATTCGAGGCTTATATAAATAAATCCCTGCTAACTGACTGAGATCTGAGAGGGATCTTTGACTACTCTCTTGTTGGAACCTCATCAGACAGCATTTGTTAAGGGCAGGAGCATCGATTGAGAATGTGATTTTGTGCATTTATTTGCACATTCACTGGTTCTCTATATTTCCTTTCCATAGAGACAGAAAGAAAGCCTATGACTCACTGTCTTGGGATATGGTGATGGGGTTTTTGAGAGATGAATTTTCATGAGAGGTGGTTGGCTGCTTGCATCTTCTTTGAGATCTTTATTAATTACCTTAGATTTTTCAAAGTCTGAGGAAGGGTCCATACCTTTTGACTTTGCTGAGCCCAGAGCTACAACCTTGGGTGTGCTGGCAGCATTGAAAAACCAGATAAGCATCCTCCTTTGATATCTTTCAAACTTTTGTTAGACTGATGTCTTGTTATTTGCGAGAAGCAGCTAGTGCACTAAAAAAAAGTAATAGGGGAGGGGCTCGAGCAGCTTTAGCTGGTAAAAAGTGGTTAGCCCCAGTCGTAAAGGGAATTAGGTCCCGTTGTGACAATGACCTTTAATCCTATGGATTCTTTTGCCTATCATAGAGGCCAAACATACAGCATACGAGTCGTTGTCTACGAATGCCCATAAAATCACTGTGGAATATTCAGAAAAGAAGAGAGAAATTCTTTCTCACTCACCGCAAGCTCTATATTAAAATCTCTCTCTGGGTCCTACCAGTTCGCTAAGTGGACTTGCATCAAAAAAGCCGGCCATTAACACCTCACTTATTCTTGTCTTCCAGAAAAGAAAATGATGGAGGATTCTTATTCAAAACTTAGTGGGAACCTTGATCCTTGATCTTTGCTACGGAGGAATCAGTCCATAATGAAATACGCCTTTTTACCTAACAAAAAAGATAGTCCGAAAGTCATCGGATAAGGTTTCATCATCCTAGTGCCAAGCTTTTAGGCAAAGGCGAAAAAAGGCAGTAATAAAGAACCTCTCGTCAGTCTATTAGCATAAGGAGCGGCCGAAGCTATATCATCATATATCATTAGTGGTCAATATATTCTAATACAACCGGACTCAAGGAATGGTCTTCATTCGGAATTCGGAGATCCATTCTATAGTCACCCGCCAGCCTAATCTCTTGTTTTTGTTTTTTTAGCTTCAGGCCATTTCCAAATCATCGGTCCAGCCAGGAGTCTGTAACTAGGATTCAAATGATTCAAATCCTGGACTATTCTTAATAGTTGAGTAGTAGTAAATAAGAAATAATACTAGTTCCTGGTGATAACCAGTCCCTATCCTTGTTGAGGAGCCTTTGCTTGCATTTCTTTATTTGCTATCATTCCCCTGTTTTCGAAGGCTTAGAACAAGACTGAAGAATATCAGACTGATATTTAATTGGATTAGCCCGCAAGCCAGCCTATTGAGATTTAGTTACCTGAGAGTAAGTAGGATTTACTACCGGTTGATTGAGTTCGTGCCCACGGGCCCATGCTGAACTCCCTTTCGAGAACTGAGAAGAGTTAATGCTGAAGGTAAATGTTAGGAGTAATTTGGCTGTTTTATGTATTGAGATTATGTAAAGCTGCCCATAAGGGTTGACAAGATAAGGAATCAATACAAGGGGAATAAGATTCGGATTACCTTGTTGATCGAATATCTCAAGGCAAGAACATTGTTTGAGATTCGAATCACTCCAGAAGCAAAGATCGATCATGTCTAGCTTCAATGATTCTTGTTGATCAAATATCTCAATGCAAGATGCAAGAACACTTGATTGAGATTCGAATCACTCCACAAGCAAGATTGATCATGTCGAGCTTAAATGATTCTACATGCAACCTAAACTACATAGAGTTGCAAAGAAACTTAGCCATTGGCTAAAGAAAAGCACAAATGCTTCTTTTAATATATTTTTCAAGTCTAATTACAAATACAACATACATGGCTTTATATAGCCTCAAAATGAAACTATTAAAGGCATTCCAAGAGTTGTAACATTCATACTTAATGACCATAATTAGCCATTATGTAAATGTAACCTAAAGTAAATAAAATGTCTTAAAATACAATAACTTTAAATTACTTTAAATTGTAACCCACCCAAAATTTATACCATCAAACTTCATTCCTCTTCAATGTGACATGAATTGTAACCTCTTTTGATAATTTTGACAACATTTTCTTCACATCTTCATTGAAGTATATTGTATGAATGATGTCTCATGGTTCATATCACAACTAGTAGGCTTAGTTGAATAAAAGCCCTATTAGCTACAGCAAGACAGTAACGTAAGTTAGAATCGGTCTATTGTTGTACACGTCCGACTAAGATAACTGAAAGTAGAGTATAAAGCATTGGCATAAAGTCAGGATAGTTTCAAGTCAGCGGAAAGATCAATCCTCTACCTGGGCGCTAGAGTCGAAGCCATATATCCATATATTCAGTATGGGATAGACTTCGTCTCTTTATTGACTGATAAATGTCCTCTTTATCTTCCCACTTCCTATAACTTATAACTAGTGCAAGCCCTGAGGCTAGGAAGTAGAAGTAGTAGTCTGTCTTACTACACCGCCCGAGTTTGAAGCATCAACTCTTAACTGATCACGTGGGAACATAGGAAGGAAAAGTTGAGAAAGCCAAATCACTTCCCCATTGGATTCAATGCCAAATCCTTACCCCGTCTTTACCTCTGGTAAATCTATTCCAAAACCGGGGATTCCATATCTCTGACTTCCATAGGCTGAATTTCCCCATCTCTCCAGCATCATTTAAGGAAGGCCTGGAAGCAGCTGTTGAATTAACTGAAGTGGGATCCGGTCTGTAAGGAAGTTAGTTAGTCTAATTGACACAAGCCTATTTATTTTGAGTCTTCGTGCCCGGCTTCAGTCCTCTATCAGACAGTTAAGAGGCAATGGTTGAGGTGACTGTTCTATTGTATGATTTAGATTTATGGCTTTGACTTTGAATGAGAAGGGAGGAATGAATCTCTTTCAAATAGCAGGCCTACTGGATTCGTATTGTTTTCTATTCTCCCGTCCTTTCTTTCCCCCTGGCTATCTCCTGAGGTAAGTAAGGACTATAGTCAGAGTCAGGGGCGTACCAATGAGTTAATTTATGAGCTAAGGCTGCTTAGACTTTTAGAGTTTCTCACTGACTAAGATATTGATGTTGCTGATTTCATCCCGAGTTGAAGAGTGAAGTAGCCACGGGCTAATTAACATTTCATATTGAAGTTCGCAACTGAGCTAACGTCCAACATAACATCCCTAGTAAGAAAGATTGAATCATGGTATAGGCTGCTTGAGAAGAGGCTCCATATCTATATCATTCTAAGTATATGAAGATGAAGTAGAGGTAGTCGATCACTAACCCAACTCTTCGCCCCCAACCGAGCATGGCAAAAGGCTCTCTTAACTAGATGAAAGTGCCATCAAATTACTTATATTCTATTTCTAGTATTTATTAGTAGTATATAGTATTAGTCAGAATACCCCCAATAAATGGCGGATAAACTGTGTGTATCAAATTAGCTTTCTCGGGATGCGGGCTCTAGACTTCGGTCTTGGAAAAGAACCTTGCATCGGGCTTTAGCCACATCAAAGGAACGAAGGTTAGAGGCCAAAAGGCTGAAGGGTATTTCCTCTTTCTATAGCAAAGGTAACTCGTAGGACAGGTTACAGATGGCAAATAAAAGAAAATATCCATGCAAACGGGAACGATCACGTTTTGCACTTTCTATCATTACTTATATTTTCTATTATAGGGCAGAAAAGAGTGAATTACCAAATTGTGAGTTCACCGATTCTGGGACTTAGTGACTCTACTTTGAATCCTTTGAATCCAAGGCAACCGAAGGAAGGAAGCTCTTTAAATGGGGGCATGGCGTACAAGGAGCGAGAGTCCTTTTCCCATCCTCTTCCAATAAATAGAAATAGTGAAATGCAAATTGACACAAGATTCGTATATTCTTTCCATTCCAACGGAGAGGGCTTTATCGGAAGCTTTGTGATATGAACCAAGAGACATCAATCATACAATATGCTTCAATGAAGATGTGAAGAAAAGGTTGTCAAAATTATCAAAAGATGTTTCAATTCATGCTACATTGAAGAAGAATAAAGTTTGATTGTTGTAAATTTTGGGTGGGTTATAATTTAGAGTTATTGTATTTCAAGACACTTTATTTAATTTCGGTTACATTTACATAATGGCTAATTATGGCCATAAAGTGTGAATGTTACAACTTTTGTAATGCCTTTAATAGTTTCATTTTGAGGCTATATAAAGCCATGTATATTGTATTGGTAAGGGAGACTTGGAAAATATAGTAAAAGAAGCATTTGTGCTTTTTCTTAGCCAATGGCTGAGTTTGTTTGCAATTCTATGTAGTTTAGATTGCATGTAGAATCATTCAAGCTCGACATGATCAATCTTGCTTGTGGAGTGATTCGAATCTCAAACAAGTGTTTGAGATATTTGATCAACAAGAATCATTGAAGCCAGACATGATCGATCTTGCTTCTGGAGTGATTCGAATCTCAAACAAAGTGTTCTTGGCTTGAGATATTCGATCTACAAGGTAATCCGAATCTTACTCCCCTTGTAGTGATTCCTTATCGTATCACTTTGGTAGCTGTAGCTAGGTTTCTACATGTGGTAGCTCCACGTAGAACTGAAAGTCGAGTGATACGTGGAGGAAGTAGAATCGAATGACAAGGAGAGGAAAGTCAGTAGTGGAGCGATAGGATTTCTTTGATACTGGCTCTTTCTTTATTGCTATCTAACGCCTTTTCTGATCATTAGATGGAAGATGAAATTCTCATCATTAAACGTTGTTGGTTTATCAGTCAGAATCTCGCTAATGGGATCTAGTCCATGAAAGACCTCTCTCCCTACCCTACCTCTCCTCTGCTTCTCCTCTTTCCGCTTACGCTGCTTTTCGTGCAACTGTAAGAGCTTAGTTAGTTTGTTCTCCTACAATGCTTTTCTAAGACTGCCTCTACGGGGGGATTTGTTAAGAGCTCAAATTGGTTCATTACTATCTATAAATTCTCCCTCACTAAAGAGCATAGAAGAAAGATATTAAACAACCATTCTTCTATTAATATCCCAAATTCTTTTGCATGAAAATAAGTGGTCAATACTCCCCTCTGTCCTAAAAGGAGGATTTCAGGGCAAGAAAGTGCCTATTTAGCCTACTTACTGCTTGACCTACTTACTGAATGCTAAATGCCAAAGCAAGGAAAGACTCTATTCCATAGCTTCTGCTTATCCTCGCTTGCCCACTGCTTAGCACGCATACATGTTCTTCTTCTTCTATCGGATTAGTAAGCCAAAACAACGCGATGAATCTTTTGTATCGAACGAAAGCCTCATATCCCCTAGCGGAAGCCTTAATCCCGTGGAGTAGGCTCTTCCATAAAAGCAGAGTTTACAATATGTATATGTATAGTAGTTTACTAAGAGAAAAGAGGCAATGGAATTCTGAGACCGGCGAATGAGCGAAGCCAAGTAGAGGTAAGTCAACTACTTAACTAGTCCGGAGCAATGTCCCTATGCTATCTTCCTGTATCGAGGCAAGTCTGCTATCTTCGCCTCGTTGTCTGCTTAGTCTTTCTTTTCTTGACAAGAGAAAATCAGTCCTTACTGACCATATTCCACAATTTCGTTTGTGGCTGGCTCTACTAGGTTATCAAGTTCAAAAAGAAAGAAAAAAAAGAGAGTGAAAGGGTCGACCGTTAAGGGATCTCTTTGACATTATAATAAAGAGAAGATTCTTCTATACCTCGCGACATACATGTAATATCTAGAAGTATCTCTAGTGTAAGGGATCTCTTTTTCTTATAACTGCTGTTGTAATTCCTGTATTATATTATATATTCTAAGTCAGAGGCCAATAGAAGATTCATTTTATAACCCTATTAAATCAAGCCCTCACTTGTGTGACGGAATGTAGTCATTCGTCAAAAAATTCTTTCTATATATAGCTATCTAAGTGGATGACTTTCAGGTTGTTCTTCGGCAGGGAGAGAACGAATTCTTTGTTGAAGCATGTGACCTTTGGGTGACTTGTATCAGAAGACGAGTTAGCCTTCCTTCAGATAAAGATATTAGGCAGGATGAAATTCCCCTTACCATGTCTTCCTCAGAAGAACTCTGAATTTAGATATTACTAGTGTATAGCATTAGCATTCATTAAGCTATATATGTTTTGAAAAGCCAGCGCCAGTTGATTAAAGTCAATGTTTGGTTGGTTGGCTAAGATCGTTTCGGAAAGCTCGAGAGTACACTAAGGGAGATTTCCTTAGAGCTTAGAAGCAGCTAATTCAATTGACAAAAATAGAAGCTTACATGGAAAGCACCTCTCACTTTGATGAGCCATTTATCCTCGACTCTTATTAGGTTGTATATTCAGAATCTGAAAGCAGGAGATATTTACGCTGTTTAGAGCTCATTCTTTTTACAGACAGAATTACAACAAGTTATATGGAATTCCCTAGCTAAGCAAGGCCTGGTATCGGTATCCTAAATTAGGATAAATAGCTTATTAGAGGTTGGGGAAGGGAAAAAGAATTAGGCAATCAAATGCTAAAATGAAAAGAACTCTCAGCCAACTAATTAACTGGTACAAAAGAGAAAGAAAGATAGGGATGGAATCCACTCGCTTAGCTCGTATTCTTTTATTTCACTTGCATGGAAAGGAAAGCAACTATTGAATTATAGATGTAGATAAAGATATAATTCTTGGTTGACCTTGGTATTAGCATTTTTCCAAGCAGGAAAGAAAGAGCGAGCCGGTTCCTTAGGAGCAGGGTTTCTTTTAAATACCCGAAAGAGGATGAATGCCTAATGCTAATTCAAAACTAGTTGGTATCGTTAATAGTTGATAGTTGCTGGATAAGGATAGGAAGGAACTCCACTCTTTTATCCGAAAATAGAAAACCTGGAAAGAAGAGAAAGTGCTAGCATCAATGGCCTGCCAGTTTATCCGACTTGCTTTGAAATTCCTTTAACTGCAGTTTCTAGTTGCTAATTTAGTGATAAGCGCCTACAATGCTGGAATTTGCAAAGCTAGAGGTCCTTCTAGAATCCTTGCAAAACGCTCACAGAGAAAGCTAACTTAACGGATTGATTCCAACCAAGAGCTGGTTAGAAGATGAATGACTCTTAGATCGAACTTGGAATCTATGATGGTTACTCTTAGATACCAAGACAATTCACTCCAGAATTAGCTTGATCAAAACTAATTCAATGAATCGGTTTAAACATCAAACCTAAAGCAAGGTTTGAAAAAGAATAACACCAAAAGGTTATCAAGAAAACACAAAGGTTTTTTCTGTATTCAACCAAAATCCCCCAAACATGAGTATTACATGCCTTTAAATAGGCCCAAAAGATAACCCTAACAAAATAAAGTTCAGCCACCAACCACTAATAAATGCTAATAAATGCTATTAAATACAAATGGAAGAATATAAGGCAATTCATACAAACTTTTAATAAATGCTATTAAATATAAATTGAAGAATATAAGGCAATTCATAAATTGTCTTAATTGGTAGTTCAACTACCAAAGGAAAGTCTTTTAATCACTTTCCAATGTCAGCCACTCCATTATCTTCTTGATTTGATATGCTAATGCTATAAAGATTTTTGGGCTCAAAAGTTTTTGTTTCAACCTGTACACTAGCTAGCTTTTGAAGATGCAATGTATAGGCCTCTTGAATCTTCTTAACCTTGCTTCTTGTAATCGGTCCTTCGAGTACATGCAAAGGGTCAGCAGTTAAATTCATATCATCCTCCCTTTCTTTAAAAGGATTTGTCCTCAAATCAAGGTCTTCATTCCCTACATCAAATGGAGTCAAATCAGCCACATTAAAAGTTGAACTTACATTGTACTCACCTCTGAGATCTAGCTTGTATGCATTGTCATTGATCCGCTCTAGTACTTGAAAAGGACCATCTCCTCTTGGTTGAAGTTTTGACTTTCTTTGACTTGGAAACCTTTCCTTTCGTAGATGGACCCAAACCTAGTCACCTTGTTTAAAAATCAATTTCTTTCTTCCTTGGTTCTTGCGCGTGACTAGTTTTTTATTTTTGTTTTCAATTCTTTCTTTTATGTCTTTGTGAATTTTTTTTATGTATTCGGCTCTTGAAGAAGCTGCATCATTAGCAAACATATTAGGTGGCAAAGGCGATAAATCTAGAGGAGTTAAAGGATTAAATCCATACACAACCTCAAACGGTGAACACTGAGTGGTACTATGTAATGCTCTATTGTATGCAAATTCCACAAAAAGTAGAGTCTCTTCCCAAGACTTAAGTAAGGCTCCTAATGTTCTATTAACGACCTCAGTTTGTCCATCGGTTTGGGGGTGACATGTTGTAGAAAATAGAAGCTTAGTTCCCAACTTTCCCCACAAAACCTTCCAAAAATGGCTTAAAAATTTTACATCCCTGTCACTACCAATGGTTTTGGGAATACCATGCAATCTAACCACTTCCTTAAAGAATAGATTAGCTATATTGGTAGCATCATCTGTTTTGTTACATGGAATGAAATGTGCCATCTTACTAAACCTATCAACCACCACAAAAATGCTATCATAGTGTCTTCTAGTCTTTGGTAATCCTAGAACAAAATCCATGCTAATGTCAACCCATGGTTCACTAAGAACATCTAAAGGTGTGTAAAGACCATGTGGTTGTGTCTTAGACTTAGCCTCCTTACATTTAAAACATTGCTTGCATACTTTGTTCACATCTTTCCTCATTTTCAACCAATAAAAATGTTCACACAACATGCTATATGTTTTAAATTCTCCAAAATGTCCCATAAGTCCTCCCCCATGAGCCTCCTTCATAAGTAACTCTCGAATAGAACATCTAGGGATACAAAGTTTACCCTTCCTAAAAAGCATATCATCGAACACCATATGATCTTGCACATGCTTCCCTTCTAAACATTGCATATACACATCATAAAATTCAGATTTTTCAACTTTGTACAATTCAATCATGTGTTTAAAACCAAGAATTTTTGCAGTAAGGGAAGAAAATAAAGCATACCTTCTTGTTAATGCATTTGCGACCACATTATCCTTCCCCTTTTTGTAATGGATTACATAAGGAAACGTCTCAATGAATTCCACCCATTTAGCATGTCTCCTATTTAGCTTTGTTTGGCTTTTTGAGGTGCTTCAAACTTTCATGGTCCGTATGAATAACAAACTCTTTTGGCCACAAATAATGTTGCCAAACTTGCAAAGCCCTCACAAGTGCATATAACTCTTTGTCATAAGTCGGATAGTTGAGTTGTGCTCCATTAAGCTTTTCACTAAAGAACATGATTGGCCTTTTTTCCTGCATTAAAACAGCCCCTATGCCTATCCCACTTGCATCACATTCAATTTCAAAAGATTTATCAAAATTAGGTAAAGCAAGACAAGGTGCATTGGTTAATTTATCTTTCAGTTCATTGAATGAATTCTCTTGTTTTTCCTTCCATTCAAATTTCACATGCTTTTTAACAAGTTCATTCAATGGTGATGCTATACTACTGAAATCCTTAATGAATCTCCTATAGAAACTAGCCAAACCATGAAAAGATCTTACCTCGGTTGCATTTGTGGGTGTTGGCCATTATCTAATAGCTTTTACCTTTTCTTCATCAACTTGTACTCCCTTCTTTCCAACTAAGAACCCTAGGAAGTTGACTTGGTCTAGACAAA
Organism: Cucurbita moschata; assembly: GCF_002738365.1. Taxonomy (NCBI): domain Eukaryota; kingdom Viridiplantae; phylum Streptophyta; class Magnoliopsida; order Cucurbitales; family Cucurbitaceae; genus Cucurbita; species Cucurbita moschata. The sequence continues at coordinate 5,933,927 of NW_019268522.1, read as the reverse complement.
AACTGCACTTTTTGCAGTAGGCATAAAGCTTCTCTTCTCTAAGTATAAACAAAATTTTCTTAACGTGCAAAATATGATCATTCAAGCTTTTTGAGTAAACAAGGATATCATCAAAGTATACAACAACAAATTTTCCAATATAGTCTCTCAAAACATGATTCATTAGCCTCATAAAAGTACTTGGTGCATTTGTAAGGCCAAATGGTATAACGAGCCACTCATAAAGCCCAAACTTTGTTTTGAAAGCCATTTTCCACTCATCTCCCACATTCATTCGAATTTGATGATAACCACTTTTAAGATCTATTTTTGAAAACAGATTAGCACCATATAATTCATCCAACATGTCATCCAATCTAGGAATAGGGTGTCGATACTTTACCGTGATCTTGTTGATGGCTCGACAATCAACACACATCCTCCACGTACCATCTTTCTTGGGTACCAAAATCACAGGAACTGAACAAGGACTCATGCTTTCTCTAACATATCCTTTATCCATGAGTTCTTCCACTTGTCTCTGAATCTCCTTAGTCTTGGTGGGATTGGTCCTATAGGCAGCCATATTTGGAAGAGTTGCCCCAGGTACGAAGTCAATTTGGTGTTCAATCCCTCTTAGAGGGGGTAACCCCGTACATGCATCTTCATGTGGAAATATGTCATTGAATTCCTGCCAAAGAGACTTAAAAGCACTTGGCAAAGCATCATCAGTTTTTGGTTCCATTGCTAAACACATTCCTTTGCACATAAGTACAAATTTTGGTTCTTGGGCTAACATATTCCTCATTTTTCCCATTCTTATAACCAAACTCACATTTTCTCTCTTTTCTTCAAAATCATTTTTTT
>NW_019268522.1:5929553-5933071 GCF_002738365.1 Cucurbita moschata | reverse complement strand
TAAACATTGCATATACACATCATAAAATTCAGATTTTTCAACTTTGTACAATTCAATCATGTGTTTAAAACCAAGAATTTTTGCAGTAAGGGAAGAAAATAAAGCATACCTTCTTGTTAATGCATTTGCGACCACATTATCCTTCCCCTTTTTGTAATGGATTACATAAGGAAACGTCTCAATGAATTCCACCCATTTAGCATGTCTCCTATTTAGCTTTGTTTGGCTTTTTGAGGTGCTTCAAACTTTCATGGTCCGTATGAATAACAAACTCTTTTGGCCACAAATAATGTTGCCAAACTTGCAAAGCCCTCACAAGTGCATATAACTCTTTGTCATAAGTCGGATAGTTGAGTTGTGCTCCATTAAGCTTTTCACTAAAGAACATGATTGGCCTTTTTTCCTGCATTAAAACAGCCCCTATGCCTATCCCACTTGCATCACATTCAATTTCAAAAGATTTATCAAAATTAGGTAAAGCAAGACAAGGTGCATTGGTTAATTTATCTTTCAGTTCATTGAATGAATTCTCTTGTTTTTCCTTCCATTCAAATTTCACATGCTTTTTAACAAGTTCATTCAATGGTGATGCTATACTACTGAAATCCTTAATGAATCTCCTATAGAAACTAGCCAAACCATGAAAAGATCTTACCTCGGTTGCATTTGTGGGTGTTGGCCATTATCTAATAGCTTTTACCTTTTCTTCATCAACTTGTACTCCCTTCTTTCCAACTAAGAACCCTAGGAAGTTGACTTGGTCTAGACAAAAACTGCACTTTTTGCAGTAGGCATAAAGCTTCTCTTCTCTAAGTATAAACAAAATTTTCTTAACGTGCAAAATATGATCATTCAAGCTTTTTGAGTAAACAAGGATATCATCAAAGTATACAACAACAAATTTTCCAATATAGTCTCTCAAAACATGATTCATTAGCCTCATAAAAGTACTTGGTGCATTTGTAAGGCCAAATGGTATAACGAGCCACTCATAAAGCCCAAACTTTGTTTTGAAAGCCATTTTCCACTCATCTCCCACATTCATTCGAATTTGATGATAACCACTTTTAAGATCTATTTTTGAAAACAGATTAGCACCATATAATTCATCCAACATGTCATCCAATCTAGGAATAGGGTGTCGATACTTTACCGTGATCTTGTTGATGGCTCGACAATCAACACACATCCTCCACGTACCATCTTTCTTGGGTACCAAAATCACAGGAACTGAACAAGGACTCATGCTTTCTCTAACATATCCTTTATCCATGAGTTCTTCCACTTGTCTCTGAATCTCCTTAGTCTTGGTGGGATTGGTCCTATAGGCAGCCATATTTGGAAGAGTTGCCCCAGGTACGAAGTCAATTTGGTGTGGTGGGATTGGTCCTATAGGCAGCCATATTTGGAAGAGTTGCCCCAGGTACGAAGTCAATTTGGTGTTCAATCCCTGGTCCTATAGGCAGCCATATTTGGAAGAGTTGCCCCAGGTACGAAGTCAATTTGGTGTTCAATCCCTCTTAGAGGGGGTAACCCCGTACATGCATCTTCATGTGGAAATATGTCATTGAATTCCTGCCAAAGAGACTTAAAAGCACTTGGCAAAGCATCATCAGTTTTTGGTTCCATTGCTAAACACATTCCTTTGCACATAAGTACAAATTTTGGTTCTTGGGCTAACATATTCCTCATTTTTCCCATTCTTATAACCAAACTCACATTTTCTCTCTTTTCTTCAAAATCATTTTTTTTTTCTCTCTTGGTTTTCACTCATCCTCATTTTTCCCATTCTTATAACCAAACTCACATTTTCTCTCTTTTCTTCAAAATCATTTTTTTCTCTCTTGGTTTTCACTCATCCTTTGCCCCTCGCTTTTCTCTTTTTTTTCACTCTTATCTCTCTCTTTTACCTTAGTTTCTTCTCTCCACTGTTGTTCTTCATATTCTTTTCTTTTCTTCTCTAATTTCAATTGGTCACAATGTACTTCATATGGAGACAATGGAAGTAAAGTAAATTTCTTCCCACACAAAGTAAAAGTATACTTGTTCATCAAACCATCAAATGTTACCTTTCTATCATATTGCCAAGGTCGGCCGAATAAGATGTCCTCCGCATGCATTGGTACGACATCACAAAGAACTTCATCTTTATATCTTCCAAGAGTAAAGAAATAAGAGCTTGGAAATTCACCTTAATTTCTTCTTTGTTTGTTAACCAATGAAGTTTGTATGGTTTTGGATGGGGATGGACAAAAAGTTGAAGTCTTTTTACAAGGAAGCTGCTTACCACATTTGTGCAACTTCCACTATCAATCACCAAGCTGCATGTGTTTTGATATGAACCAAGAGACATCAATCATACAATATGCTTCAATGAAGATGTGAAGAAAAGGTTGTCAAAATTATCAAAAGATGTTTCAATTCATGCTACATTGAAGAAGAATAAAGTTTGATTGTTGTAAATTTTGGGTGGGTTATAATTTAGAGTAATTTAGAGTTATTGTATTTTAAGACTTTTTATTTAATTTCGGTTACATTTACATAATGGCTAATTATGGCCATAAAGTGTGAATGTTACAACTTTTGGAATGTCTTGATAGTTTCATTTTGAGGCTATATAAAGCCATGTATGTTATATTTGTAAGCAGACTTGAAAAATATAGTAAAAAAAGCATTTGTGCTTTTCTTTAGCCAATGGCTAAGTTTCTTTGCAATTCTATGTAGTTTAGATTGCATGTAGAATCATTCAAGCTCGACATGATCAATCTTGCTTGTGGAGTGATTCGGATCTCAAACAAGTGTTCTTGCGTTGAGATATTTGATCAACAAGAATCATTCAAGCTAGACATGATCGATCTTGCTTGTGGAGTGATTCGAATCTCAATCAAGTGTTCTTGACTTGAGACAATCGATCAACAAGGTAATCCTAATCTTATTCCCCTTGTATTGATTCCTTATCATATTAGGTTTCCTTTGACCAAACATCTTGTGTGAAACAAGTTTTCCCTTTGATTTTCAAATTTCTCTTCCTTGATTTGAACATTGAGTACCCTTCTTGTGATCAAAGATATGGAATTACCTTCTTCAACATACTCATCATCATATGCTGCGATTTCTTCCACAAGCTGTGAGTCATGATCCTCACATTCATCATCTGAATCAAGTATATCATTCCTTATCACCATAACTTTTTTATTAACACACTCTTTGCTCATGTGTCCAAACCCTTTGCACTTCCAACATTGAATAGAACTAGACTTCTCCTTTACCGTCTTTGAAGCTTCATTCTTTTTACCAATGGAACTCTCAGCCTCCACCTTTTAGCAGCCACAAACTTTTCTTTTGGTGACATTGATTCATTTCTATTCACAAAACTATCCTTGTTCCAAGTTTTAGAATTTGGAAAGGTGTTAGTTCGTGATGTGTACCTTTTTGAATGCTCTTTTTCTTCCTTCAATTGGTCTTCAATTTTGAGAGCATAATGATACATGTCTTCCAGATATGGTGGTGGATTTCTG
>NW_019268522.1:5925039-5929543 GCF_002738365.1 Cucurbita moschata | reverse complement strand
TCCTCATTTTTCCCATTCTTATAACCAAACTCACATTTTCTCTCTTTTCTTCAAAATCATTTTTTTCTCTCTTGGTTTTCACTCATCCTTTGCCCCTCGCTTTTCTCTTTTTTTTCACTCTTATCTCTCTCTTTTACCTTAGTTTCTTCTCTCCACTGTTGTTCTTCATATTCTTTTCTTTTCTTCTCTAATTTCAATTGGTCACAATGTACTTCATATGGAGACAATGGAAGTAAAGTAAATTTCTTCCCACACAAAGTAAAAGTATACTTGTTCATCAAACCATCAAATGTTACCTTTCTATCATATTGCCAAGGTCGGCCGAATAAGATGTCCTCCGCATGCATTGGTACGACATCACAAAGAACTTCATCTTTATATCTTCCAAGAGTAAAGAAATAAGAGCTTGGAAATTCACCTTAATTTCTTCTTTGTTTGTTAACCAATGAAGTTTGTATGGTTTTGGATGGGGATGGACAAAAAGTTGAAGTCTTTTTACAAGGAAGCTGCTTACCACATTTGTGCAACTTCCACTATCAATCACCAAGCTGCATGTGTTTTGATATGAACCAAGAGACATCAATCATACAATATGCTTCAATGAAGATGTGAAGAAAAGGTTGTCAAAATTATCAAAAGATGTTTCAATTCATGCTACATTGAAGAAGAATAAAGTTTGATTGTTGTAAATTTTGGGTGGGTTATAATTTAGAGTAATTTAGAGTTATTGTATTTTAAGACTTTTTATTTAATTTCGGTTACATTTACATAATGGCTAATTATGGCCATAAAGTGTGAATGTTACAACTTTTGGAATGTCTTGTAGTTTCATTTTGAGGCTATATAAAGCCATGTATGTTATATTTGTAAGCAGACTTGAAAAATATAGTAAAAAAAGCATTTGTGCTTTTCTTTAGCCAATGGCTAAGTTTCTTTGCAATTCTATGTAGTTTAGATTGCATGTAGAATCATTCAAGCTCGACATGATCAATCTTGCTTGTGGAGTGATTCGGATCTCAAACAAGTGTTCTTGCGTTGAGATATTTGATCAACAAGAATCATTCAAGCTAGACATGATCGATCTTGCTTGTGGAGTGATTCGAATCTCAATCAAGTGTTCTTGACTTGAGACAATCGATCAACAAGGTAATCCTAATCTTATTCCCCTTGTATTGATTCCTTATCATATTAGGTTTCCTTTGACCAAACATCTTGTGTGAAACAAGTTTTCCCTTTGATTTTCAAATTTCTCTTCCTTGATTTGAACATTGAGTACCCTTCTTGTGATCAAAGATATGGAATTACCTTCTTCAACATACTCATCATCATATGCTGCGATTTCTTCCACAAGCTGTGAGTCATGATCCTCACATTCATCATCTGAATCAAGTATATCATTCCTTATCACCATAACTTTTTTATTAACACACTCTTTGCTCATGTGTCCAAACCCTTTGCACTTCCAACATTGAATAGAACTAGACTTCTCCTTTACCGTCTTTGAAGCTTCATTCTTTTTACCAATGGAACTCTCAGCCTCCACCTTTTAGCAGCCACAAACTTTTCTTTTGGTGACATTGATTCATTTCTATTCACAAAACTATCCTTGTTCCAAGTTTTAGAATTTGGAAAGGTGTTAGTTCGTGATGTGTACCTTTTTGAATGCTCTTTTTCTTCCTTCAATTGGTCTTCAATTTTGAGAGCATAATGATACATGTCTTCCAGATATGGTGGTGGATTTCTGTCAACAAGATGAGCAATTTCTCGATTCAAACCTCCAAGGAATCTAGACTTGGTATCTTCTTCTTCTTCTCTAACATTTGCTCTTTCCATCATAGTTTCCATCTCTTGATAATATTCCGCCACACTTTTTGTTCCTTGCCTCAAACCTTGCAATTTAGTTTTCAAATTTCTTTCATAATGTTTTGGAACATACCTTTTTCTCATGGCTTCTTTAAGTTCTTCCCATGTCTCTATTGGATCCTCCTCTTTTCTTCTTCTCTCAGATTTGAGATGTTGGTACCAATCACCAGCATGATTGGTAAATTCGGCAATAGCAAGTCTTATCTTCTTATTTTCACTATAGGTTTTGCAATCAAACACATGCTCTATCTTTCTTTCCCACTGCAAGTATGCCTCAGAATCTGCCGTTCCACAAAATGGTGAGATTTTGAGTTTAACTCCTCCATCTCTATCTTCATGTACTCTTTCCATCCTTCTAGGTTGCTTAATAGTTGCATGGTTATTTCTTCCTCTCCATCTACCATCAACTTGTCTTTCTTGTTGATAAGCGCCTACAATGCTGGAATTTGCAAAGCTAGAGGTCCTTCTAGAATCCTTGCAAAACGCTCACAGAGAAAGCTAACTTAACGGATTGATTCCAACCAAGAGCTGGTTAGAAGATGAATGACTCTTAGATCGAACTTGGAATCTATGATGGTCACTCTTAGATACCAAGACAATTCACTCCAGAATTAGCTTGATCAAAACTAATTCAATGAATCGGTTTAAACATCAAACCTAAAGCAAGATTTGAAAAAGAATAACACCAAAAGGGTATCAAGAAAACACAAAGGTTTTTTCTGTATTCAACTAAAATCTCTCAAACATGAGTATTACATGCCTTTAAATAGGTCTAAAAGGTAACCCTAACATAATATGGTTCAGCCACCAATCACTAATAAATGCTATTAAATACAAATTGAAGAATATAAGGCAATTCATACAAACTATTAATAAATGCTATTAAATATAAAAGGAAGCAAATAAAGCATTAATAATTTCCTTAATTGGTAATTCAACTACCAAAGGCAAGTCTTCTAATTATTTTCCAATATCAGCCACTCCATTATCTTCTTGATTTGATATGCGAATGTTATAAAGATTTTTGGGCACAAAAGTCCTTGTTTCAACCGGTACACTAGCTAGCTTTTGAAGATGCAATGTATAGGCCTCTTGAATCTTCTTAACCTTGCTTCTTGTAATCGGTCCTTCGGGTACATGCACGTGATCAGTTGTTGGATTCATATCATCCCCCCTTTCTTTAAAAGGATTTGTCCTCAAATCAAATTCATCGTTCTTTCCGGACAAAAACTGAATTTTTTTTTTCTCACTTTTTTTTTTCTCACCTTTACCTTAGTTTCTTCTCTCCACTGTTGTTCTTCAGATTCTGTTCTTTTTTTCTCTAATTTCAATTGGTCACAATGTACTTCATATGGAGACAATGGAAGTAAAGTAAATTTCTTCCCACACAAAGTAAAAGTATACTTGTTCATGAAACCATCAAATGTTACCTTTCTATCATATTGCCAAGGTCGGCCGATAAAGATGTCCCCCGCATGCATTGGTACGACATCACAAAGAACTTCATCTTTATATCTTCCAAGAGTAAAAGAAACAAGAGCTTGGGAATTCACCTTAATTTCTTCTTTGTTTGTTAACCAATGAAGTTTGTATGGTTTTGGATGTGGATAGACAGAAAGTTGAAGTCTTTTTACAAGGAAACTGCTTACCACATTTGTGCAACTTCCACTATCATCAATCAGCAAGCTGCATGGGTTTGCTTTGATCAAACATCTTGTGTGGAACAAGTTTTCCCTTTGATATTCAAATTTCTCTCCCTTGATTTGAACATTGAGTACCTTTCTTGTGATCAAAGATATGGAATTACCTTCTTCAACATACTCATCATCATATGCGGCGATTTCTTCCACAAGCTGTGAATCATGATCCTCACATTCATCATCTGAATCAAGTATACCATTCCTTATCACCATAACTTTTTCATTAACACACTCTTTGCTCATGTGTCCAAATCCTTTGCACTTCCAACATTGAATAGAACTAGACTTCTCTTTTACCGTCTTTGAAGCTTCATTCATTTTACCATTGAAACTCTCAGCCTCCACTCTTTTAGCAGTCACAAACTTTCCTTTTGGTGACATCGAATCATTTTTATTCATAAAACTATCCTTGTTCCAAGTATTAGAATTTGAAAAGATGCTAGTTCGTGATGTGTACCTTTTTGAATGCTCTTTTTCTTCCTTCAATTGGTCTTCAATTTCGAGAGCATAATGATACATATCTTCCAGATATGGTGGTGGATTTCTGTCAACAAGATGAGCAATTTCTCGATTCAAACCTCCAAGGAATCTAGACATGGTATCTTCTTCTTCTTCTCTAACCTTTGCTCTTTTCATCATAGTTTCCATCTCTTGATAATATTCCGCCACACTTTTTGTTCCTTGCCTCAAACCTTGCAATTTAGTTTTCAAATTTCTTTCATAATGTTTTGGAGCATACCTTTTTCTCATGACTTCTTTAAGTTCTTCCCATGTCTCTATTGGATTCTCCTCTTTTCTTCTTCTCTCGGATTTGAGATGTTGGTACCAATCACTAGCATGATTGGTAAATTCGGCAATAGCAAGTCTCATCTTCTTATTTTCACTATAGGTGTTGCAATCAAACACATGCTCTATCTTTCTTTCCCACTGCAAGTATGCCT
>NW_019268522.1:5889060-5924755 GCF_002738365.1 Cucurbita moschata | reverse complement strand
TTCACCTCTAGAGCGGCCAAAGAACGTCGACCAAATGCTCTGATACCAAATGATAAGCGCCTACAATGCTGGAATTTGCAAAGCTAGAGGTCCTTCTAGAATCCTTGCAAAACGCTCACAGAGAAAGCTAACTTAACGGGTTGATTCCAACCAAGAGCTGGTTAGAAGATGAATGACTCTTAGATCGAACTTGGAATCTATGATGGTCACTCTTAGATACCAAGACAATTCACTCCAGAATTAGCTTGATCAAAACTAATTCAATGAATCGGTTTAAACATCAAACCTAAAGCAAGGTTTGAAAAAGAATAACACCAAAAGGTTATCAAGAAAACACAAAGGTTTTTTCTGTATTCAACCAAAATCCCCCAAACATGAGTATTACATGCCTTTAAATAGGCCCAAAAGATAACCCTAACAAAATAAAGTTCAGCCACCAACCACTAATAAATGCTAATAAATGCTATTAAATACAAATTGAAGAATATAAGGCAATTCATACAAACTTTTAATAAATGCTATTAAATATAAATTGAAAAATATAAGGCAATTCATAAATTGTCTTAATTGGTAGTTCAACTACCAAAAGAAAGTCTTCTAATCACTTTCCAATGTCAGCCACTCCATTATCTTCTTGATTTGATATGCTATTGCTATAAAGATTTTTGGGTTCAAAAGTCTTTGTTTCAACCTGTACACTAACTAGCTTTTGAAGATGCAATGTATAGGCCTCTTGAATCTTCTTAACCTTGCTTCTTGTAATCGGTCCTTCGGGTACATGCAAAGGGTCAGCAGTTGAATTCATATCATTTAGCCAAGGTTCTATTTAAAGCTAGTTACGTATGTACGAAAGTTGAAGCTGAACGATGGACTGTAAAGTGAAAGTTTAAGTAATGCTTTCAAGCGAAGGCTATCATTGATAGATAAGGGAAGATCCGACACCGAAGAGGAATTCACAGAAACAGATATTCTCATATGCGCGTTAGCGGCTTAATAACCGTGGACTGCATTAAAGGGGACTTGGTAGGACAGCATGGGATGGCCCTTCTTGAACTAACCGGAAAGAAGTAAAGAAGTACAGATTTTCTTGCTAGGTTCAATGAAGTTTGAGATGATGCACAATTTCAACATTGACAAAAAAGAAAGACTATCGAGAAAATCTCTGTGGTTGTTTATAAATGCTGCACACTCCTTAAAGAAAAGTCGTTGCTTGCATATCTTAGTAGGAAATTGGAACTGTCTCTGATTTCAAAGGCGAAGCAGCTACGTAGTTCGGTTCGAAAGCCGAGGTGCTGCTTCCAAGCAGGGGTTCTAGCATCCCTTACTAAAAGAGTAAGCGAGCGGTTCGCAACTAATTTAGTCCGAGTAGCAAATAGACAGTGTGAATCATTCATTTAGTAAGCCCCTTCATCCTGACTGGCAAAGATGGGTTTCCTAACCTACCTATTTTCTTTCGAATCTGAAGGTCGAGCAGAAGCAGATGTGGAATCCTATCTCGTTGTTGCATCGGTTTAATTTTGTGCTTTTTTAGACTCTACCTTCCTTGTAGTTAATCTACGACCAAAGCGGAATCAGCGGACTCAATAGTCGTTATATCTTTCAGAGGTCTCTTGTTGGTTCTGAGTAAGATGCTATAGGCCTTCATCCTTCGATGTGGAACCCTTTCTTTCGTTTAGCTGCTAAGGCCTAAACTCTCTCGGCCCGAGCTTCCCCCGTACTAGCAGCATGAATTGGCTTTTATGACTCGCTCCTTTTGGAAAGAGATCGATTAATGTAGTTATAAGGCTTAGCCATTTATCTGAATGAGAGTTTTTCTTAGAGCGGGATTCCACCTTTCAGCTATTTCTTACAAGGTCTTCATTCAATAGCTGCTCTCTTGTCGGATGCCCTAGAGAATAGACCATATTCTCCGTCAGGCTTTTCACGGTCAACGAAAACTGGGATATTTATTCATCTATGATATGGTTATGGTTTATATGGTATGGTTCCTACAGGGCTCAATCCAAACTTCCATAGGTCTCTTAACTGCTTTTTCGGGAAAGAGATTGATAGAGGATCTACGCTTTTGAAGAGGGCGCCGGCAAGAGGCTAATCAAAGAATAGATTGATTGCATTCATACATATTCTTTCTGCTTAAAAAAGATGAATCTTAACTCATCGAACACGGTAGGGCTTGGCACACTAACGCAATTACGACCGATACGAGACTGAACTCAATCACTATTGAACTGGAACAGTAAGAAAAGAAGCAACGAAACAAGAATGAGACGAAACTAAACAAGAATGAGACTGGACTACTAAACCTGAACCTGAAAGTGTTGAAAGGAAAGACGAAACGAAAGAAGAAGAAATGAGAGTGAACTGGAAGGAAAGACTCTAGATTCCTTCTTGATCTTGATCTTCTCCGAAACTCTCGATTCATGAAACAGTAAACACGACTTATGAATGATCGTTCACTGTCAGGAAAGACTATCGAAGAAGAAATGAGAGTGAACTGGAAGTCAATCCTCAAGATTCCTTCTTGATCTTGATCTTCCCCTGAAAGTGTTTCAAGGAAAGACGAAAGATGAATGAAACAGTAAACACGACTTATTCGTTAGAGCTCACTGTCAGTCAAGACGAAAGCAAGACAAGATCTCCTTTACAGTTCAAGAATAAAGGGAGACGAAACAAAGACAAAGACGACTTATGAATGAGAGTGAACTGGAAGGAAAGACTTAAGATTCATTCTATCTTTACCCTATTTCAACAAAGACTATTTATGACTGAGAGTTCACTGTCAGTAAATCCGAAAGATGAATGAGAGTGAACTGTCAGGAAGAGAATCAGGTCAAGCTCAATCACCGGAACCTATTTCTTCTTGAACTGATCCCTTATTCATCAAGTGTTGAAAGTTAAGACGAAACTAAAGAGTCATTCTCCTTCACCTATTGATTTCTTCTTTCTCCTTCATAGTCAGGAAAGCTTTTTGACGGTCATATAACTATACTAAGCAGTGTGCAGTTATTGCATTAAGGAAGGAAAGACATTCAAGAACAAAGAAGAGACAAGACAAAGAGAAAGCCAAAAGATTTATTCTCTTCTCCGTCACCAGATTGAACAAGGTAAGTAAAGCTCATGAACCTATCCAACTCATTGCAGAGCTCAATCACCTATCGGTTTCATTGCTTCGCTCCTTTCCCTGTTGGTAAAGCTGCTTCGCTCCTTCCCTTCCCCTGCCCCCTCACCTCTAACTACTGAACCTGATGTCATTCTCCTTTTCCTATTTCTTCTATCACTGTAAAAGATCAATACTCTTCATTCTGGCATATTCAATGAATTTACTCGCCCTTGAGGAACTAGGTGAGAAGTACCTACTCATAGATTGGGTTGCCTACCAACTTAGTTAGGCCCATCAAGACAAAGAGAGCTCTTATTCCTTTCTGGAGAACAAAGCACGGAGAAGACACTCGTTTTTCACTTCCTATCAAAAGTACTCAAAATGGAGCGAGTGAAAGAAGAAAGAATTTAGCGGGGGCCCCCAACCACTACGATATTGGGCTCTTCGATGAGTTCCACGAACCAGACCCATAAAGCAGCATCATAGGTGCAACGCAGGAAGGAACTTCCTTTGCAAATACCATTTGAAAAAGTACTAGATATATATATTTAAACAAAAATGTAAACTAGCAAGTCTTCCAGGGTTTGAAAGAAGAAAAAGAACGTACCCAACGTTATGATTACGAACAGACTGCCCCATTCGGCAGAGAATCAATCACGGGCCTTTCAGAGCAAGGTTCCTTAGACTATTGTTCTCATCAAATATACCAAACTTCAGTGAAGCAAGGATTGTGGCCACTCTCTGACTGGGGATGCATGATGAAGAGAATCCACCAAAGTCCTTATGCTAGGATGGAGCCCAAGATGGGTAAACCTTTACTATAATCAGATAGTTGGGTTAATAAGAAGAAATAAATCCCAAAGGAAATGTTGAAGGAATTCAAGGAGAAAGAGCTCAGTCGTCAGAGCAAGTATATCTATCTTGTATCACAGGGGTTTGAACAAGAAGAGGGACTGGCGGGGGAAACCCAAGCTAAATTGGGAAAGGTAAGACAAGAGAATGGAAGGTCTCTTTTTCACAAAGACCCTTACAACAGGCAATGTGTGGGTGGATCTAAGGGATGTAAACATGGAGGAATGAAATAGAGGCCAGTGGTACGAATCAATGGTTGAAAGGATAGGGAGAAAGCAATAAGTGAAAGCAGGCGTGAAGAAATACCTACTTTCTCATCTTTTTTGAGCCTGCATACCTCTAAGCCAAAGAAGAAAGAAGAGGGAATAAAGGAGAAGAGGAAGAGTCAGTTTGACCTTAACTTTATACTAGAGGAAGTATCAAGATCAAAAACTAGAGGCAAGGTTATAGCCTGATGATGGGGAAAACCCAAGGGGGCAAAAACAAGAGATATTCTACGAAAGTAGGAGAAAAGGGGCAAGCTTACTCAATGTGTGGAGAACCAAGAACCCTGAGGTAAAGGACTATGCTACGTGGCTCTCCCAATGGACTCCTTTGCCTTCCCTTCACTGTTGGGCTATTGGGAGGAGAAAGGCTGGGGGTATTCATATACCTGTTATTCTGTGGGAAAGAGAAATTTCGAAAGGAAGTCAAGGCATAAGTAGGAAAGTGGAAGCTGTCCAAGGTAAGATCAGAGTGGACACATTCCAGCTGGCTTTTTGTGGGGAAGAGGAGTATTGGTAAACGAGAGATTAAGTGGGAAGTATAGAAGAATAGAAGAGCGGTCGATTCCCCGCTAGGCAATTAGCCGTATTTTGATGCAAAAGAAAAGGACCAATTCAGAATAGAAATCCACCTATGCCCTCCTCATCTTCTCTTCCTATTTCTAAGGAAGACTTCGACCCCTTTCCAATTTCCCAGAGATTCCTTGATTCTTTGTTCTACCCACCACTGGAGTCTTGCTTTTTTGTGTGTGTTGTCTGAAAATGTGTTTGATTTGCCTCACCTATAATCATTTCTACTCTTCTTTGTATTTATCAAAGCTCATCCCCTAATTAATCTCCGTCGCATATCCTACTCTTTAATGTCTTACGCATCTCAGTTAGCAATTAGAAAAAATATGAGAAGTAAGGGAAGACTCATCCTTCGCGACTCCCTTCTCTGATTTTGACTGAACATACTGCCACTACACCCAAGTGGGGTTAATCGGCACTCCCACTCTTGGACTAGGGAGATCCCCTATACATCCTGTTTTCGTGCCTCTCCTTCTCTCTCCCCCCTAAACGGATTATCAAAGAAAAAAGCCCCGCTTCCATTGCCATTGGGTCCCCTCTCTGATAAGAAAATACATCTTTAGTATCGTCAAATGATTCTATTCGTAGGAAAGCCTCGAAACGTGATGGCCCTTAATATATTAATAATAAAAAGAATGGGACGCTGTTTTGGAAGCAAAAAAGAGATGGAAGGAATTCAAGCTAGCAAAGGGGACTAAGGTAGGGGACGAGAAAGGTAAAGAGAAGGGGCCGTCGTTGGTGGGTAACAGAGCTTTCCTATCAACGATCTTTCTCGGTGTATAAGCAAGGCTTAGCCAAGTATCGCATAAGCAAGAAAGCCAATAGACCTTGTTGAATAGCCTGTACGAAAAGACTGTTGAAGAGGATTTGCCTAGAGTCTCAAATACATATATCAATCTTGTATGCAAGTTGGCGCTTTCGCTTTCAATCAATCTCGCTCATCTGGTTTGCCCGGTCAAATTAGCTCTCCTGCCTGTGTATCCCATGCCCGGTGCCCTTGATCTGGCTGATGGGAGAGATACACCAATTCCTTGATTTCAATATGTTGTATCCTGGGAGTTCTCTCTATTCAATGGATCATTTCCTTCCAGGGGTGAAGGTCATCTGTCTGATCTATATGGCGTTTATATGGGGTTAGATTGAATTAGCCAAAACAGGAGTTTATATAGCCTTTCTTTGACAAAGAAACTAGCTACTCGTCTTGGGCGAAAACCTTACGGCAAGCCTCTGGAGAGGGCAACCCTTGACGTGGGGACTACTCTCTCTTGGGGTCTTTGGCTTTACTCATTTAGGGCTTGTTTGGCAATTCCTGGTGGCAAAGTGGGCGGGGCAATCATATGCTCGGCGAGGAAAGCGCTAGATATAAAGACTACGATCTCTTAGAGCTATTTGATTCTTACTACATCGATGAGAAAAGGGGGAGAAAAAGAAAAAAGACTTGGAAGAGAGACTGACTGACTAGGCCTCTCTTCTATCTGACTGATAAAGGGAAGAAAGCAACCATCTAATCCATTCCTTGCTTAGCTTACGGGCTTGATTGAAGAGGTTATTGTACCATTAGCCTACGATTGTTGGCATATTAGACTACGGGCTATAACTAGCTTGAATTGATTGCCTGCCTTGAATAGCTTACTAATAGATACTAGTAGGAACTACAAACAGCTATCAAGACAGATCCACTAGATGTTCTATGCTTTCAGATCAAATCATCCATTGGTAGCCCAACAACGCAGACGAAGTTCCGATACCACTAGCCGTCTCATCTTGATATCCCCTAGGAGCCCCAGAAAGAATGTTTTACTCTTTCGTGAGCCTAACCAAACAACGGAAGATAATTCGAAGATGAAAATCACATTGGCGCATTAACGGCCGGGAAGAAAGTCACTCAAAGTACAGGCTGAGAACGAACACATTCAGAAGTTAATAAGGAAGAGCCCACACCTACTCAGGATATCTAGTCTCATAGGGGACATAGCCACTCGAGGTTACAAACCTGACTCAAATACCTGTTACTTAAGTTAAGTAAGGTAGCTTCCTCCTAAAAGCAGGAACGAGACAACCCCGACTCTGACTGCACATGAGTTCCATAGCACTAGCCGCCTAAACTCAACAGCCAAGAACAGCTTACTACTAGCTACTTAGCTACTAGGCTCGGAAGCAAACTCACTATTGACACGAGGGGAAGGAGAATGAACCAAACAAACACCTATTTACCGAGAATAAGAAAAAAGAGACTGAACTGGAAGGAAAGAAAGATAAAAGATTAATTCGACTTAACTACTGAGCCTCTCCCTATTTTTTAGGCCATTTATTGAGGTAAACAGGAGGATGATTCTTTCATTTCACTCTTTTACTCGACTGTAAGAAAAGAAGAATGATATGGAAATCAACCCAAGGGAAAGTATGGAAATTCCTTGGTCGTGGTTCATATCATTCTCCCCCTCTTGAGAAGGATTCGTCCTCGAATCCAAGCCATCACCTACATCAAAAGGACTCAAATCAACAACATTAAAAGTTGCACTAACACCGTACTTACCTGGTAAATCAATTTTATAAGCATTGTCGTTGATGCACTCAAGAACTTGAAAAGGTCCATCTCCTCGTGGTAAAAGCTTAGATTTTCTTTGAGTAGGAAATCTTTCTTTTCGGAAATGCACCCAAACCCAATCTCCTGGCTTGAAGATGACAATCTTACGTCCTTTATTAATTCGGGTGGCAACCTTGGAATTTTGTTTCTCAATTTGTTCTTTTACTTGCTTGTGCAGTTTATGAACAAACTCAACTTTGGCATTTGCATCAAAATTCACAAATTCTTTTGACGGTATAGGTAACAAGTCAATGGGGGTTAAAGGATTAAAGCCATAAACAATTTCAAAAGGTGTGCATTTAGTAGTGCTATGAACAACCCTATTATATGCAAATTCTATAAATGGCAAACAATCCTCCCAAGTCTTAAGATTCTTATCAATAATAGCCCTAAGCATAGTAGTCATGGTTCTGTTAACAACTTCAGTTTGTCCA
Source organism: Cucurbita moschata (assembly GCF_002738365.1). Lineage (NCBI taxonomy): Eukaryota > Viridiplantae > Streptophyta > Magnoliopsida > Cucurbitales > Cucurbitaceae > Cucurbita > Cucurbita moschata. The sequence goes on along the minus strand of NW_019268522.1, from coordinate 5,916,949 downwards.
TCCGTTTGAGGATGACAAGTAGTTGAATATACGAGCTTAGTTCCTAGCTTACCCCATAAAACACGCCAAAAGTGGCTTAAAAATTTGACATCACGATCACTGACGATGCTTTTAGGAATGCCATGCAATCGTACAACTTCTCTAAAGAACAGGTCTGCAATATGTTTTGCATCATCAGTTTTGTGACAAGGAATAAAATGAGCCATTTTACTAAATCGATCAACCACAACAAAGATGCTATCATAACCTTTCCTAGTCCTAGGTAAACCTAAAACAAAATCCATTGATATATCAATCCAAGGACCATTAGGAACTGGTAATGGTGAGTATAAACCATGTGGTTGAAGCCTAGACTTAGCTTGTTTACATGCTATGCAACGAGCACAAACTTTATAAACATCATGTCTCATTTTAGGCCAAAAAAAATGTTCAGAGAGCATATCATAAGTTTTAGAAACTCCATGGTGTGCCATTAAACCACCTCCATGAGCTTCCCTCACAAGTAGCTCACGTATGGAACAAGATGGTATGCAAAGTTTGCCTTTTCGGAACAAAAATCCATCTAACAACAAGTATTTATCCACAATGAGTCCTTTTTCACAACATTCAACAAAAGGAGCAAAGAACATGTCATGTTGATAGAAATCCTTTATGTGTTCAAAACCCAACAACCTAGCATTCAAAGTATTGAGGAGGACATACCTTCGTGATAAAGCATCTGCAACAATGTTGATATGAACCAAGAGACATCAATCATACAATATACTTCAATGAAGATGTGAAGAAAAGGTTGTCAAAATTATCAAAAAGATGTTTCAATTCATGCTACATTGAAGAAGAATGAAGTTTGATGGTTGTAAATTTTGGGTGGGTTACAATTTAGAGTAATTTAGAGTTATTGTATTTTAAGACTTGTTATTTAATTTCGGTTACATTTAAATAATGGCTAATTATGGCCATAAAGTAGGAATGTTACAACTTTTGGAATACCTTTAGTAGTTTCATTTTTTAGGCTATATAAAGCCATGTATGTTGTATTTGTAAGGTAGACTTGGAAAATATAGTAAAAAGAGCATTTGTGCTTTTCTTTAGCCAATGGCTAAGTTTCTTTGCAACTCTATGTAGTTTAGGTTGCATGTAGAATCATTCAAGCTCGACATGATCAATCTTGGTTGTGGAGTGATTCGAATCTCGATCAAGTGTTCTTGCGTTGAGATATTTGATCAACAAGAATCATTGAAGCTAGACATGATCGATCTTGCTTCTGGAGTGATTCGAATCTCAATCAAGTGTTCTTGACTTGAGACAATCGATCAACAAGGTAATCCGAATCTTATTCCCCTTGTATTGATTCCTTATCATATCATTTTGGTATCAGAGCTTCAGGCTCAAGATCGGATATATGTTTCCTTTGCATTCTTTTTTTCAATTTGATTTTTATTTACTTTCATCTTTTTAGATTTTAATCGACCTAGAGTTCAAAATTCAATCTTTGCTCTATTTAAAATTTTGAGAGGTGAGAATAAGAGCTTCATTTGTGTAAACGTGTGTAAAAAGAGTGGCCTAAAATTTTCTTGAGTGTATACTTGTGAGAGAGTATTGTGAGGTCCTTTGTATTTCCATAACTTATTTTTTGCAGCAAAGTTTCACAATTAGATTCGAGGACGAATCCTCTTGAAGAAGTGGAGAATGATATGAACCAAAAGACATCAACCCTACAATATCCTTCAATGGAGATGTGAAGAAAAGGTTGTCAAAATTATCAAAAAGATGTTTCAATTCATGCCACATTGAAGAAGAATGAAGTTTGATTGTTATAAATTTTGTGTGGGTTATAATTTAGAGTAATTTAGAGTTATTGTATTTCATTAATGTAGTTTAAGACTTTGATATGATAAGGAATCAATACAAGGGGAATAAGATTCGGATTACCTTGTTGATCGATTGTCTCAAGTCAAGAACACTTGATTGAGATTCGAATCACTCCACAAGCAAGATCGATCATGTCTAGCTTGAATGATTCTTGTTGATCAAATATCTCAACGCAAGAACACTTGTTTGAGATCCGAATCACTCCACAAGCAAGATTGATCATGTCGAGCTTGAATGATTCTACATGCAATCTAAACTACATAGAATTGCAAAGAAACTTAGCCATTGGCTAAAGAAAAGCACAAATGCTTTTTTTTTACTATATTTTTCAAGTCCACTTACAAATACAACATACATGGCTTTATATAGCCTCAAAATGAAACTACTAAAGGCATTCCAAGAGTTGTAACATTCATACTTAATGGCAATAATTAACCATTATGTAATTGTAACCTAAAGTAAATTAAAAGTCTTAAACTACATTAATGAAATACAATAACTCTAAATTACTCTAAATTATAACCCACCCAAAATTTATAACAATCAAACTTCATTTTTCTTCAATGTGGCATGAATTGAAACATCTTTTTGATAATTTTGACAACCTTTTCTTCACATCTCCATTGAAGGATATTGTAGGGTTGATGTCTTTTGGTTCATATCAGACTTTTAATTTACTTTAGGTTACAATTACATAATGGTTAATTATTGCCATTAAGTAGAAATGTTACAACTCTTGGAATGCCTTTAGTAGTTTCATTTTGAGGCTATATAAAGCCATGTATGTTGTATTTGTAAGTAGACTTGGAAAATATATTAAAAGAAGCATTTGTGCTTTTTCTTAGCCAATGACTGAGTTTGTTTGCAATTCTATGTAGTTTAGATTGCATGTAGAATCATTCAAGCTCGACATGATCAATCTTGCTTGTGGAGTGATTCGAATCTCAAACAAGTGTTTGAGATATTTGATCAACAAGAATCATTGAAGCTAGACATGATCGATCTTGCTTCTGGAGTGATTCGAATCTCAAACAAAGTGTTCTTGGCTTGAGATATTCGATCTACAAGGTAATCCGAATCTTATTCCCCTTGTATTGATTCCTTATCATATCATTTACAAGGGGAATAAGATTCGGATTACCTTGTAGATCGAATATCTCAAGCCAAGAACACTTTGTTTGAGATTCGAATCACTCAAGAAGCAAGATCGATCATGTCTAGCTTCAATGATTCTTGTTGATCAAATATCTCAACGCAAGAACACTTGATCGAGATTCGAATCACTCCACAAGCAAGATTGATCATGTCCAGCTTGAATGATTCTACATGCAATCTAAACTACATAGAATTGCAAAGAAACTTAGCCATCGGCTAAAGAAAAGCACAAATGCTTCTTTACTATATTTTTCAAGTCTTTCTTACAAATACAACATACATGGCTTTATATAGCCTAAAAAATGAAACTACTAAAGGTATTCTAAAGGTTTTAACATTCCTACTTTATGGCCATAATTAGCCATTATTTAAATGTAACCGAAATTAAATAACAAGTCTTAAAATACAATAACTCTAAATTACTCTAAATTGTAACCCACCCAAAATTTACAACAATCAAACTTCATTCTTCTTCAATGTAGCATGAATTGAAACATCTTTTTGATAATTTTGACAACCTTTTCTTCACATCTTCATTGAAGTATATTGTATGATTGATGTCTCTTGGTTCATATCATTCTCCACTTCTTCAAGAGGATTCGTCCTTGAATCTATTTGTGTAACTTTGCTGCAAAAAATAAGTTATGGAAATACGACGGACCTCACAACACTCTTTTACACAAATGAAGCTTTCATTCTTACCTCTAAAATTTTTTAGTAGAACCCAGATTGGATTTTTTTATTTTGGATCGATTAAAAACTAAAAAGATAAAAAAAACAAATTGAAAAGAAACGCAAAGGAAACATATATCCGATCTTGAGCCTGAAGTTCTGATACCAAATGATATGATAAGGAATCAATACAAGGGGAATAAGATTCGGATTACCTTGTAGATCGAATATCTCAAGCCAAGAACACTTTGTTTGAGATACGAATCACTCCAGAAGCAAGATCGATCATGTCTAGCTTCAATGATTCTTGTTGATCAAATATCTCAACGCAAGAACACTTGATTGAGATTCGAATCACTCCACAAGCAAGATTGATCATGTCGAGCTTGAATGATTCTACATGCAACCTAAACTACATAGAGTTGCAAAGAAACTTAGCCATTGGCTAAAGAAAAGCACAAATGCTCCTTTTACTATATTTTCCAAGTCTACCTTACAAATACAACATACATGGCTTTATATAGCCTAAAAAATGAAACTACTAAAGGTATTCCAAAAGTTGTAACATTCCTACTTTATGGCCATAATTAGCCATTATTTAAATGTAACCGAAATTAAATAACAAGTCTTAAAATACAATAACTCTAAATTACTCTAAATTGTAACCCACCCAAAATTTACAACAATCAAACTTCATTCTTCTTCAATGTAGCATGAATTGAAACATCTTTTTGATAATTTTGACAACCTTTTCTTCACATCTTCATTGAAGTATATTGTATGATTGATGTCTCTTGGTTCATATCAAATGTTCTCCTTACCTTGTTTATATCTTATGACATAAGGGAATGTTTCAATAAATTCTAACCACTTAGCATGTCGTCTGTTGAGTTTATTTTGTACTCTCAAATGCTTTAAACTTTTATGATTCGTATGAATAATGAACTCCTTAGGCCAAAGATAATGTTGCCAGGTTTGCAATGCACGAACCAAAGCATAAAGCTCTTTGTCATAAGTTGGATACCTCAAAGATGCACCAGTCAACTCTTCTATTCCTCGAATTAGTCTTTCCATGGTTCGTTGTTGTGCTTCTCTCAATCGTGCATCAGTAATGTCAGTATTGTCGTCTTGATTTTCCATGCTACAAAAGAAAGGTAAAAGAAAAAAAAAAAGACCTCACAAGCGCTCCCTCACGTGTATTCACTCGTAAATGTAGTTTACTCGTGTTTAGCACTCAACACTCGAAGCAATGTGTCACTCCCTTACAAACTCACCCTCACAATTGAGCACACACAAATCACACTCCAAAAAGACAAATTGGGATGTGAGACAAGCTATGTTATAGAGCTAAGTGCAATTCAAAGTGAATAGACAGCACACTCAACACATAAACAAGGGTATTGAAGGAGCAATCCGAATAACGACAAAGAAACGAATTAAAAAAAGAAAATGATTAAGGACTAATTTAGACGTAGTAACATATGAGAGTTACATATAATAATCAAGAGGAAAAAAAGAAAGACATTTAACATCAATATGCTTTTTTTCTTTCAATGATTTTTTTTTCTTCTGATTGGCAAAATCTAATCAATTTACCAGCAAGAAAATTGATTTAGAAAATCTTAAAGAAGAACAAAGTGTTGATAAGATCCAAATCTAACACTTTAAAGAACATAAGATTTTTTTTTTTTTTTTGTTATATATTTTTGTGATAGAACATGAACATTCTACACAAACTGAGAAAAAAAAATTATAAGAGAATTAAAAGAGATAAGCGCAATGAAACATATATCCGATCTTGAGCCTAAAGCTGATATGAACCAAGAGACATCATTCATACAATATACTTCAATGAAGATGTGAAGAAAATGATGTCAAAATTATCAAAAGAGGTTGCAATTCATGTCACATTGAAGAGGAATGAAGTTTGATGGTTATAAATTTTGGGTGGGTTACAATTTAGAGTAATTTAGAGTTATTGTATTTTAAGACATTTTATTTACTTTATAGGTTACATTTACATAATGGCTAATTATGGTCATTAAGTATGAATGTTACAACTTTTGGAATGCTTTCATTTTGAGGCTATATAAAGCCATGTATGTTGTATTTGTAAGGAGGACTTGGAAAATATAGTAAAAAAAGCATTTGTGCTTTTCTTTAGCCAATGGCTAAGTTTCTTTGCAATTCTATGTAGTTTAGGTTGCATGTAGAATCATTCAAGCTCGACATGATCAACCTTGCTTGTGGGGTGATTCGAATCTCAAACAAGTGTTTGAGATATTTGATCAACAAGAATTATTGAAGCTAGACATGATCGATCTTGCTTCTGGAGTGATTCGAATCTCAAACAAAGTGTTCTTGGCTTGAGATATTCGATCTACAAGGTAATCCGAATCTTACTCCCCTTGTAGTGATTCCTTATCGTATCAAAAGCTCTGATACCAAAATGATATGGAAATCAATCCAAGGGAAAGAATGGAAATTCCTTGGTCGTGGTTCATATCAAAGAAGGTCAAGCTCTGGGGAACCTATGGATTCTTGAACAAGATCAAAGAAAAAGAGAACTACTCCTGCCTGATTAATGAGACTTATGAACGAACCTTCTCTTCTTGAACTTACTCTTCTGTAACAAAGATGAATAAGATAGAACAGTAAGGAAGGACTCTACTCTCGACTCATTATCCTCTCCCGTAAGGTCACTTGCCCCTAAAACTTGTCCCTGATTTCACTCTAAAGCTATTATGATCAGCTTTTCCGATATTCCCTTTCTTTCTTTCACTGTAACCACTCAACTCCTTAGTCATTCTCCTTCACTACTTGTTCCGTACTACTACTACTTCTTCCGTTATTCTTGAACAATAAACTCGGGAGGGAGAGGAAATTCATTTCATATGCTTTCCCTGGATCCACGTGTTCCTAGTCAAATGGATTAATAAGGGGGCGGGCAGCACCACTATAAAGAAAGAAGCCCGGCCACACACACCTCTCCTCCTCTTTTTAACCGACTAAAGCTGGATCCATTACACGGCTAGAATCAGAGAAAGATTGAGAAAGAAACCCCAACAACCTTGTTTGTGTACTGTAACCCTATCTGACTCATAATAAGAATTAGTAGCGGGGAAGGTATGTATATAACTCAGCGGTAGAGTCTCGCGTGGTTCCCAATACGAACGAGTCGCTTCTAGCCCTCTCCTGTTCCTTGCCAATATGCCTATTTATTTTCCGATTGATGTAATATGGACTTAGCTTCTTATTCCGAAGAAAGATGGAGACTGACTGCCTCAAAATCGTTTCGAGTGACCAAACAAAACGAAAGACCCCTCATTTCTTTAGATCAAAAGGTAACCTTCTCTTCTTAGTCATTGTCAATTAGTCTTAAGGGATTGACTGATTTTATCCGTAAATTGGATTCTAATTCAATTTGTGACGAGCATAAGTAGAAAGTTCATATTCTTCAGTCATTAGTCATTGAGAAACAATTTGTTGGACAATATTCAACGTAGTTACCACAAAATATACGGATCCCTAAATCCATTCCATACTGTAATTAAGCAATTGTTTCTTTCAAATATCTGTTTCCAATTTCCATTCAACAACGAGGAGATCTATAGAACATAGATGAACACATACTTCACAAGCAATGCATTTCTCATCAAATTAAAAATGGATTCGACCGCGGCTCCGATGCGATTCATTTTGCGTGAGGATATGGAATAGCTAGAAGCAAACGATTTGCATGGAATAAAGTAATCATGAAACCCTGACCAATGTACACCTTGCAGCTCGTACTCTTTGTTGACCATACCATAATGAATGAACCCAGTTACCATAGGGAACATATTTTTATATCTCTAAAGAATTGGTTCTTTCTTTCTTTCTCTTGTTTGAGCAAGTCTATATGATATGAACCAAGAGACATCAATCATACGATATACTTCAATGAAGATGTGAAGAAAATGTTGTCAAAATTATCAAAAGAGGTTGCAATTCATGCCACATTGAAGAGGAATGAAGTTTGATGGTTATAAATTTTGGGTGGGTTACAATTTAGAGTTATTGTATTTCATTATTGTATTTTAAGACTTTTAATTTACTTTAGGTTACAATTACATAATGGTTAATTATGACCATTAAGTATGAATGTTACAACTTTTGGAATGTCTTTAATAGTTTCATTTTGAGGCTATATAAAGCCATGTATGTTGTATTTGTAAGGAAGACTTGGAAGATATATTAAAAGAAGCATTTGTGCTTTTTCTTAGCCAATGGCTGAGTTTGTTTGCAATTCTATGTAGTTTAGATTGCATGTAGAATCATTCAAGCTCGACATGATCAATCTTGCTTGTGGAGTGATTCGAATCTCAAACAAGTGTTTGAGATATTTGATCAACAAGAATCATTGAAGCTAGACATGATCGATCTTGCTTCTGGAGTGATTCGAATCTCAATCAAGTGTTCTTGCCTTGAGACAATCGATCAACAAGGTAATCCGAATCTTATTCTCCTTGTAGTTGATTCCTTATCGTATCACTATAATATCTACTAATATAGTATTCCTTTACCGTGAAAAGAGTTGAAAGGAAGTTGTTTGTTTGTTTTGTTAATAATGGATTAAGGAGAGATATAGGTAAAAGAAATTTCCATCCGAGGGGGTATTGAATAGTTGGTCTATTCTTAGTCGGGGTAAAGTCCATCTTCTTGCTATAGAAATGAACAAAAAGAAAGAAGTTTTAGCCTAATCTAATAAAGAGACTAATTGTCATTCCAAAGACTGCCTGAATACGCTTTATTTATTTATTTCAATTCATAAGATGGAGATATCCCACCCACCGAAGTAAAGAACCGTTACAAATAACGAAGAAACTAATTTAGATAGGAAGCAAGCAAGAGAAAATCAACTAAATTTGATACCCGAAGGAAGACTCGGTTTGATAACCCGCTACTAATTCTTCTTCTGCTTCTGGTAAATCAAAAGGTAATCTCTCGCATTCTGCTAAGGAAGAAAGACACAAAATAACAAACCCTATAGGTATAGCCGCCAGAAATTCCCTTGATTGAGCCTCAACTATATCAACTGTACTCGAACTCTTCTATAACCATAGTCGGTAATACCATCACTGTTCTCATCGCTATTACAAAACCGTACATGAGATTTTCCCCTCATCCGTGGCCATAAATCAATCTAAGGAGCGTGTCGGTTTATCTTGCTGGATATGTCTTTGTTTGTGGAATAGTATATATAGGAGGATCAAAATCTATCGTGTAGCGGCAAATGCACCCAATATCATTCTGTCTGTTCTAATAATCAAGAATAAAGGGTACTTCTTCATTGATCTCATCCTTTAATAAAAGGAAATTGGCTATTCCATCATTCATTCGGACACGGATTCTATCTCTATGAATAGGGAGATAGGAAAGAAATGAATATAGGAATAGATGGAGATTAAGTAAGAAAGAAGAAGAAATCTCTTTTTTTTTTTTTTATTGGATTCTTTCCATTTGACTTTTTCGTTCCTATTCTTCTTTCTGAAAAAAAAAAGGGACTTACTAAATCAGGGATTATTTCGTTTACGCTAGTTATTTATTTAATGGATGGATAGTGCATACTCTGGATCGGAATCGTGGGGAGCCTGATTCTCTACAAACTTCAAGCCCCAATTCCTATTCTTTTGATATTATGCATGTCCTTCTCTCTCTTTTGGATAATTTGGAAAATGTCCATGACTAATCCTTTGTATATCTTGGTCTTTCTAACCATCCACTCATTTTTGCTCAATCGGCCGTGTTATGGTAATACATATATGGTCTGGTATTACATCCAAATAATAGTGAAAACTCAATCCAATTGATCTTTTGAGTCCGCGACAGGATAACTAGTCAACCAATCTTGGTTGGGATAAAGGCTCTCTTGCGCCTATCTTTCTTCCTACTTCACTCTTTTATACATGGAAAATCAGACTCAATATTTTGACTGCTCATTTTACTTTCTATAAGCTGTTTTCTTTCACTCATATAACTGTCTTAGTTCATTAATCCGAATAATGAATATCAAAATGAGGATATCTATCTATCTATGCCCCTTTTCTCAACAACAACAAAGTGGGAGAAGTTTCTGTCTCAACGAATCACATGTACAGATATTGATAATACACATAGAGTGTAATGGAATGGTATTTCGTAACGAATTGATTGAGCAGCAGCTCGTAGACCACCTAAAAAGGAAGGAATCTTTCTTATTGGATCCATATCCTGGAAGTCCCATGGGAGCAAGACTTGAAATGGCAATCCATAAAAAAACACCTGTATGCGGATTTGCTAAAACAAGGCGATAACCAAAAGGAATTACTGAATAGCTTAGTCAAATGGATATGACTGCTATGGATGGATGGTCCGATACTGAATAAACGCGTATCACCTTTAGATGGAAGGAAGCAGATTTTCTTTCAAAAGTGGTTTTGTACTGCTTGAAGAACATGCAAAGGACCAGCATATTCAGGTCCAATCCGTTGTTTATAACCATACAATTACTAGTACGCCGATTGTGATTCCCAATACAATAGTCAAAATAGGGACAAGCACCTATAGAATTCCTTTCATAATTCCAATCTGTACTTCTCCCCGGTTAGACGCAGTATCCTTGGTTTCAAAAGGGATTGGATAAGGCTCACATTACTGCCACTTCACCAGAAGATCAAGGCCATGTCGAAAAATACCAGAGGCACTTCCTCTTAGCCATTCACTAGAGTTCTTTAAAAAGAAAGGGAGGAGGAGGGGTAGAGCAAGATTCGCGCATCCAGTTGTCCGGTCAAAAAGAAGAAGGGTCGTGCCCAGTCCCAAACTGTTCTTACGTTCTTTCGGGAATCAGATGATGGATGAGAGGACCAAGGCTAGATGATCGTGTCATTCTCTATACGCTTGAAAAACTGTCGTATTCGAGATCTTTCTTTTTGCCTTACTCCAGTGGAAAGTGGAATGAACCCAGGTTTGAAAAACTGATGTTGCAGGTGCCACTTCAACAGGAGATCGAAGAAGAATGATTTCGGCAGCTGAGGCTTTGTGCCTGACTACACTCACTACCTTTTAGCGTGAATGGATAAAGAAAGGCCCTCAACAAAGAGCTCGGTACCAAACAGGCACAGCTAAAGAATAATTGTGCACTCAAAGGAGCATGTCATCGAAGAGTTTACAACATTCATTCTCGAGCGGGGAGCGAGTTCAAGACCAAACAAAGCCAGAGCATCTCTTCCTTTTCGCCTTGCCTCGAGGGCTTACGGGTACGTGGGCACAGTTGAACAAGGCTCGTATGAAGATACAGGTTGAGTATCAGAGGTTGAAAAAGGCCAGACCATAAAGAAAAAAGTCAAAAAGAAGAAGAGAAAGAACCATAGCCAGAAGAACAAAGGAACTTTACATTCAGTGTTGTGTAACAAAGAAAAGACAGAGATCTCGGACGAGACAAGCTTGTCAGGATTAAAGAGGGATTAGATTAGCAGACTATGGATGTGTCAAGACGTCGAGTAAAGTCTCCGGCATCTCCAAAAGTGGGGTGGTTAGGTTCGAGTCTGAATCGATCGGGTGGTCCAATCTATCTAATAGTAGTATATATATTTAGGGGTGAGAAAAGCGAAATCTCTGGCATCTGGCTCCTTCCACCCACGCAAGACGACTAAGATCAAATGGTTTACAATAATGCTAAGAAGAAGATCGAGACCATTCTTTTTGAGACAAAGGGCTTGACTTCTATCGGGTCAGCGTCGAGGAAGAGTACACCAACTCCAGCTATGTAAAAAGAGAGTGAAAGGGGCGAAGGACTGAGACCGACAGGCGAAGAGGCGAAGGCATGAGACCAATAGGGAGAGGGAATGGAATTGTGAGACCGGCAAAGAGGCGAAGACCTAGAATCACGAAGATGTCGAGCGCTATGCCATACGATCTCAGGATTGCTTCGATTCCTTGACGCTATGTGGGAGAACTCAACCAAGCAATCGGCATCAGAGGATTCCATTTTTGAGAGAAAGCAAGGAGAGTGGGAAAGCTAACCTACCCTTCTGTTTGTTGAATCTGACCTTCGTCCAAGAGTTCTCAGGCTTCTACGCGAAGAACGTGCTTTCTGACATCGAGTGCTATGCCAAGAGATCACTACTTTCTTTGATAGGGTCGTCAGTTCCATTGGTCATTCTTCAAGAGAAGTCCCAAAACTGAACTAGTCAATTGAGAGGATCATTGCTAACCCATTGGCTGAATCGAGATCGTCTCGCGCGTAAGAGGGCATTTTCTGAATGAGAAGATTCTCTTTCTACACTGAACGAGATATCCTGCCTCTTCCTTCCTTGCCCGCCTCAAAATATTCCTTCCTTTCCTGATGGGACTCGCATTGATTTCAATTGATTGAATCTGTTCTGGTCTTCGCTGAATGAGGCTTTCCAAGACAAGTAGACCTTAGTTACCCGCTTATTGGGACCTGCAAGAAGCTGAGTTTCTTTGCTTTGTCACATTGGAAAAAGAAAAAGTCAAAGCAGCAGACCATCCATCTCATTATACATCTGACGAGAGATTTTGGAAGAAGGTTCTGTTTCACACATCTTGGCCAAGCAGTAAAGGAAAGAAATGCTTTGTCGGTTGAAGGTGCTCTCTTCCTTCTCTACTCCGTCACATAATAGGAGAGAGGCTCACTCTTCATCCATAGTATCCTCTGTATCTTATCTTATGCATCTTCTGTCTCCTCTCTTGGTTTCAGGGAGCCTGTGAGAGTTCCGTTGCTTTGGCGGAGGGAAGTGGGTGGGCTTCATTCAATGTAATGCTTTGTTTGTTGGTTGGTTGGTTGGTCCGGTTTTTCGGTTTAGTGTGTAGGAAGGTGTCGTTGCCCTTTCCTTTCAGGAGACATGTTGTAATGTTCAGTGGAAAGATTAATGGATATGGAGTCGATGATCAATCCGACGTTCAATCCTTCTAGAGATGGTGATCTGCCTTGTTAATATCTCTTCTATGCTGAGAATCATCTCTTTGTTTTTACCCATCCATTTTGATTGACCTTGCTTGACCGGTCATTGCTGTCAAATCTGGCCCCAGCCTCGTTGGCCCCCCAATTCTCAAGGCCACCCTAGACAAGTGGTTTTCGAACCCACATTTGGAAAAGTTCTGTTAGGTTCTTAGCAGCAGTCGTCGACTTTTTCTTTTTTTACTTCACATAGCTTTTCGTCTCCTTGATAGCTGGAAGTTCTCCAAAAGTATGAAAAGCAGGAGGACTTTGTACCATCCATTCCAGTGTGGTTGAATTCTGTTCAACAGCCCAAGGACTTGGAGCACATCTTTTGTTATTTCCACTGCTTGAAGTGATTGTGACGACCACGAAGAAACGACGAATCCCAACTACGAATATATAAGAGCCAAAACTGCTAAGGGCATACCATCCCGCGTAAGCATCTGGATAATCTGGAATATGTCGTGGCATACCCGAAAGCCCTAGGAAATGCATGGGAAAGAGGGTCGAATTAACCCCAAAAAAGTGATCCAAAAATGGATTTGCCCTAAAGTCTCAGGGTATGTCCGACCAAAGATTTTACCCACCCAATAGAAAGTACATAATGGAAATGCACAACCACATAATAAGTATCATGTAGAGCAATGTCTAGCCCTGAATTTGCCGGGACTATTCCAGTGAGTCCTCCTATGGTGAACAAAAAGATGAACCCTACAGCAAATAACATGGGGGTTAGAAGATGAATGGCTCTTAGATCGAACTTGGAATCTATGATGGTCACTCTTAGATGCCAAGACAATTCACTCCAGAATTAGCTTGATCAAAACTAATTCAATAAGTCGGTTTAAACATCAACCCTAAAGCAAGGTTTGAAAAAGAATAACACCAAAAGGGTATCAAGAAAACACAAAGGTTTTTTTCTGTATTCAACCAAAATCATTTTTTTTTTCTCTCTTGGTTTTCACTCATCCTTTGCCCCTCACTTTTCTCTTTTATTTCACTCTTATCTCTCTTTTACCTTAGTTTCTTTTCTCCCCGGTTGTTTTTCATATTCTTTTCTTTTTTTCTCTAATTTCAATTGGTCACAATGTACTTCATATGGAGATAATGGAAGTAAAGTAAATTTCTTCCCACACAAAGTAAAAGTATACTTGTTCATCAAACCATCAAATGTTACCTTTCTATCATATTGCCAAGGGGTCGGCCGAATAAGATGTCCCCCGCATGCATTGGTACGGCATCACAAAGAACTTCATCTTTATATCTTCCAAGTGTAAAAGAAATAAGAGCTTGGGAGTTCACCTTAATTTCTTCTTTGTTTGTTAACCAATGAAGTTTGTATGGTTTTGGATGGGGATGGACAGAAAGTTGAAGTCTTTTTACAAGGAAGCTGCTTACCACATTTGTGCAACTTCCACTATCAATCACCAAGCTGCATGGGTTTCCTTTGACCAAACATCTTGTGTGGAACAAGTTTTCCCTTTGATCTTCAAATTTCTCTTCCTTGATTTGAACATTGAGTACCCTTCTTGATAAGCGCCTACAATGCTGGAATTTGCAAAGCTAGAGGTCCTTCTAGAATCCTTGCAAAACGCTCACAGAGAAAGCTAACTTAACGGATTGATTCCAACCAAGAGCTGGTTAGAAGATGAATGACTCTTAGATCGAACTTGGAATCTATGATGGTCACTCTTAGATACCAAGACAATTCACTCCAGAATTAGCTTGATCAAAACTAATTCAATGAATCGGTTTAACATCAAACCTAAAGCAAGATTTGAAAAAGAATAACACCAAAAGGGTATCAAGAAAACACAAAGGTTTTTTCTGTATTCAACTAAAATCTCTCAAACATGAGTATTACATGCCTTTAAATAGGTCTAAAAGATAACCCTAACAAAATAAAGTTCAGCCACCAACCACTAATAAATGCTAATAAATGCTATTAAATATAAAAGGAAGCAAATAAAGCATTAATAATTTCCTTAATTGGTAATTCAACTACCAAAGGCAAGTCTTCTAATTATTTTCCAATATCAGCCACTCCATTATCTTCTTGATTTGATATGCGAATGTTATAAAGATTTTTGGGCACAAAAGTCCTTGTTTCAACCGGTACACTAGCTAGCTTTTGAAGATGCAATGTATAGGCCTCTTGAATCTTCTTAACCTTGCTTCTTGTAATCGGTCCTTCGGGTACATGCACGTGATCAGTTGTTGGATTCATATCACTTCTTGTGATCAAAGATATGGAATTACTGATATGAACCAAGAGACATCAATCATACAATATGCTTCAATGAAGATGTGAAGAAAAGGTTGTCAAAATTATCAAAAGATGTTTCAATTCATGCTACATTGAAGAAGAATAAAGTTTGATTGTTGTAAATTTTGGGTGGGTTATAATTTAGAGTAATTTAGAGTTATTGTATTTTAAGACTTTTTATTTAATTTCGGTTACATTTACATAATGGCTAATTATGGCCATAAAGTGTGAATGTTACAACTTTTGGAATGCCTTTAATAGTTTCATTTTGAGGCTATATAAAGCCATCTATGTTGTATTTGTAATAAGACTTAGAAGATATATCAAAAGAAGCATTTGTGCTTTTCTTTAGCCAATGGCTAAGTTTCTTTGCAACTCTATGTAGTTTAGGTTGCATGTAGAATCATTCAAGCTCGACATGATCAATCTTGCTTGTGGAGTGATTCGAATCTCAAACAAGTGTTTGAGATATTTGATCAACAAGAATCATTGAAGCTAGACATGATCGATCTTGCTTCTGGAGTGATTCGAATCTCAATCAAGTGTTCTTGGCTTGAGATATTCGATCTACAAGGTAATCCGAATCTTATTCCCCTTGTAGTTGATTCCTTATCGTATCATTTGGTATCAGAGCTTCAGGCTCAAGATCGGATATATGTTGCCTTTGCGTTCTTTTTTTCAATTTGATTTTTATTTACTTTCATCTTTTTAGATTTTAATCGAACCAGAGTTCAAAATTCAATCTTTGCTCTATTTAAAGTTTTGAGAGGTGAGAATAAGAGCTTCATTTGTGTAACTGAGTGTAAAAAGAGTGTCCTAAAATTTCATTGAGTGTATACTCGTGAGAGAGTGTTGTGAGGTCCTTCGTATTTCCATAACTTATTTTTTGCAGCAAAGTTTCACAAATAGATTCGAGGACGAATCCTCTTGAAGAAGTGGAAAATGATATGAACCAAGAGACATCAATCATACAATATGCTTCAATGAAGATGTGAAGAAAAGGTTGTCAAAATTATCAAAAGATGTTTCAATTCATGCTACATTGAAGAAGAATAAAGTTTGATTGTTGTAAATTTTGGGTGGGTTATAATTTAGAGTAATTTAGAGTTATTGTATTTTAAGACTTTTTATTTAATTTCGGTTACATTTACATAATGGCTAATTATGGTCATAAAGTGTGAATGTTACAACTTTTGAAATGCCTTTAATAGTTTCATTTTGAGGCTATATAAAGCCATGTATGTTGTATTTGTAATAAGACTTAGAAGATATATCAAAAGAAGCATTTGTGCTTTTCTTTAGCCAATGGCTGAGTTTCTTTGCAATTCTATGTAGTTTAGATTGCATGTAGAATCATTCAAGCTCGACATGATCAATCTTGCTTGTGGAGTGATTCGAATCTCAAACAAGTGTTTGAGATATTTGATCAACAAGAATCATTGAAGCTAGACATGATCGATCTTGCTTCTGGAGTGATTCGAATCTCAAACAAAGTGTTCTTGGCTTGAGATATTCGATCTACAAGGTAATCCGAATCTTATTCCCCTTGTAGTTGATTCCTTATCGTATCAATTACCTTCTTCAATATACTCATCATCATATGCTGCGATTACTTCCACAAGCTGTGAATCATGATCCTCACATTCATCATCTGAATCAAGTATATCATTCCTTATCACCATAACTTTTTTATTAACACTCTTTGCTCATGTGTCCAAACCCTTTGCACTTCCAACATTGAATAGAACTAGACTTCTCCTTTACCGTCTTTGAAGCTTCATTCTTTTTACCAATGGAACTCTCAGCCTCCACTCTTTTAGCAGCCACAAACTCTTCTTTTGGTGACATTGATTCATTTCTATTCACAAAACTATCCTTGTTCCAAGTTTTAGAATTTGAAAAGGTGTTAGTTCGTGATGTGTACCTTTTTGAATGCTCTTTTTCTTCCTTCAATTGATCTTCAATTTTGAGAGCATAATGATACATGTCTTCCAGATATGGCGGTGGATTTCTGTCAACAAGATGAGAAATTTCTCGATTCAAACCTCCAAGGAATCTAAACATGGTATCTTCTTATTCTTCTCTAACATTTGCTCTTTCCATCATAGTCTCCATCTCTTGATAATATTCCGCCACACTTTTTGTTCCTTGCCTCAAACCTTGCAATTTAGTTTTCAAATTTCTTTCATAATGTTTTGGAACATACCTTTTTCTCATGGCTTCTTTAAGTTCTTCCCATGTCTCTTTTGGATCCTCCTCTTTTCTTCTTCTCTCGGATTTGAGATGTTGGTACCAATCACCAGCATGATTGGTAAATTCAGCAATAGCTAGTCTCATCTTCTTATTTTCACTATAGGTGTTGCAATCAAACACATGCTCTATCTTTCTTTTCCACTGCAAGTATGCCTCAGAATCTGCCGTTCCACAAAAGGGCGGGATTTTGAGTTTAACTCCCCCATCTCTATCTCATGTACTCTTTCCATCCTTCTAGGTTGCATAATAGTTGCATGGTTATTTCTTCCTCTCCATCTACCATCAACTTGTCTTTCTTGTGCTACTATACCTTCATCTTCTTGTAATGTTCGTTCTTGTCTTTGTTGTTGCGCCGTTCTTTCTTGTCTATCTTCCATCATCATTTCCATCATACCTTGAATTGCTTGAAGAATGGCTGTATTAAGATCTGGTACTGGTGGTACTGCTTCTCCATTATGTGACATTTTGTTATCAAGGGACCTCTCCACACTTCTCGCAAAAATTTCACTCAGGGACACTCGTTGATATGAACCAAGAGACATCATTCATACAATATACTTCAATGAAGATGTGAAGAAAATGTTGTCAAAATTATCAAAAGAGGTTGAGGCTTTTGGTACTAGGTCAAGAATGTAAAGGCTGGTTTTTTTTTTTTTTTTTTTTTTTTGGTGCAATCTTGCTTTAAGCTTGATTATAACCCATTCAACGATCAATTCACACAAGCTAAGACTAGTATCTCAAGGATCAAGAGCTTGAAAATAAATGATAAGAACTGACTATATATTTTTTTCTCTCAGAACTGATTTTTTTTTTTTTTTTTGTCGATAATCTGAGAGAGAAAAAATTGATACAAATAAATTAACAATAAAAATATTTCACATCTAGAGCGGCCAAAGAACGTCAATCAAATGCTCTGATACCAAATGATAAGCGCCTATAATGCTGGAATTTGCAAAGCTAGAGGTCTTTCTGGAATCCTTGCAAAACGCTCACAGAGAAAGCTAACTTAACGGATTGATTCCAACCCAGAGCTGGTTAGAAGATGAATGACTCTTAGATCGAACTTGGAATCTATGATGGTCACTCTTAGATACCAAGACAATTCACTCCAGAATTAGCTTGATCAAAACTAATTCAATGAATCGGTTTAAACATCAAACCTAAAGCAAGGTTTGAAAAAGAATAACACCAAAAGGGTATCAAGAAAACACAAAGGTTTTTTTTCTGTATTCAACAAAAATCTCCCAAACATGAATATTACATGCCTTTAAATAGGCCCAAAAGATAACCCTAACAAAATAAAGTTCAGCCACCAACCACTAATAAATGCTAATAAATGCTATTAAATACAAATTGAAGCAAATAAGGCATTAATAAATTTCTTTAATGGGTAATTCAACTACCAAAGGAAAGTCTTCTAATTAATTTCCATAAATTTCCTTAATTGGTAATTCAACTACCAAAGGCAAGTCTTGTAATTACTTTCCAATATCAGTCACTCCATTATTTTCTTGATTTGATACTTGAATCTTCTTTGTATTGCTTCTAGTAATTGCTCGTTCGGGTACATGGAAGTGATCAGTTGTTAGATTCATATCACCAAACAAGAAATCCAAGAACACCTATACTGATCATGGCATAAACCATGCCTAGATACCCGAAAACTGGTTTTCTCGAAAAAGTAGAAACGATATGACTGATGATACCGGATCCAGGCAGAATGGGAATATACACCTCTGGATGACTGAAGAACCGAAAGAGATGCTGGTATAATATGGGGTCTCCCCCTCCAGCGGGATCAGAAAAGGTTGTATTAAAGTTTCGATTGGTTAATAACATGGTAATAGCCCCTGCCAGTACCGGAAGTGATAATAAAAGTGGGAATGCTGTCACTAGAATGGACCAGACAAAGAGGGGTGATCTATGCATAGTCATTCCAGGTCCACGCATGTTGGAAATAGTCGTTATAAAATTGATAGAACCTAATATGGATGAAATACCAAATAGATGAAGACTAGAAATTGCTGAATCAACTGCTCCTCCAGAATGGCTGGTAATACCACTTAAGGGCAGATAGACCGTCCACCCAGTGTCGTTACCCACTTCTACTAAGGCTGAGCTTAATAGGAGCAAGAGACTTCATGGCAACAACTAGAATGAAATATTATTTAATCGAGGAAATGCCATGTCAGGTGCACCTATCAGAATCGAAACAGACCAATTACCAGATCCACCTATCATCGCCGGCATAACCATAAAAAAGATCATTAAAAAAGCTTGAGCCGTTATTAAAACATTATAAAGTTGATGATTCCACCAAGAATTTGATCGCCGGGTCGTGCTAATTCCATACGGATCAGTACTGAGAAGCATGTGCCCATCACTCCTGCAATGGCACCGAAGATGAAATATAGAGTCCCTATATCGTTGTGGTTAGTGGAGAACAGCCATCGAACCAGATTTCTCATCAAATTGAGATTCTTTCGTTTCCTTCCTTATCAGAGAGGGGCCCTTTACTGACTTTAGGGAGCGGCGGGGCTGATTTATTGAAAAAGTGGGAATGAGAGGGGAAGGAAGAATGGAAAGGGGGTGGGGAAAGTCCGGAAAGGCCTCACTTTATTGATGGGACATTTTGATGTCCTTTTCCTCTCACCCCGGTTCTGGTTCAAGAAAGGGTCAACACAAGGATCTGACTTCGAAGCAATCTCTGGAGTTTGACCTTATCCGAACGGGTCTTGCAAGACAAATAGGATTTCATCTTGAGCTCCAAATATACGCTATTGGGATAGGATGGCTCCTACTAGCTCTCCCCCCCGTAAGAACCGCACGTGCGAGTTACCCCGCATACGGCTCAAGTGGCGAAGGCCCTTTCCTTTGCGCTTGGTAAGCGCTTCGCTTTAGCCAAGCTTACTGCTAGCCTTATTCCGTCACCCGAGATCCAAGTCAGCACCGGAAAAGATCTCTTTCTTCCTCGATGCCGGGCCGGCTTGGAAGCAAGCTACCTGTCGCCTATCTCACCCCCTTTTTCTTATTAGTCAGATAGGTTGCCCTTTTCTCTAATAATCAGGTTTATGCCATCCTTCTTTTCTTTTAGGGTGAGTCTTAATAATAAGGGTGAGCCTTCGCTTTTTGGATTGTCTTCTGCCCAATGCAGTACCCTCCCGTTTTTTGGTTCCCATTGGGTTTACCTTGTTTACAGATCGACCTCATGGCAGCAAGAAAAAGGCGATCTTGTGCTATACTCCGGTGATCTCTTTCCTACCGAGGCACGCAAACTCCCATCGTGTCCCAAATCATATTCCGTGAATCGAAAGGGGAAGCTTACTCATCCATCAGCTCATTCACCTATCGGTGCAGTTTGACGAAGCGTCTAAGCACAGTTCACTCGCGTTGATCAATCAATAGCTTTGCCGCCACTCCTTATCCTTAAAGTTACCTGTTGTATCATACACTGATTGCATTCTTTGTTTTCCACGCTTCATACCTCCCTATTTCTTCTTAAGGTAAGGTAAAAGGACAGGCATGGTGGGGTAGGAGCAGAAAATCTGTTTTGTTTGCCCAATCAGTCTTATGTCCTCCGAGTCGCACGGCGTTTTAACCGAAATAATTTCTTGCGCAATTCATGCCTTTCTGTTTTTATGACCAACAATTCTTTCTTTCTTTCCATTTCAAATTGTTCTCTGGACTTTTTATAAATATGAGGGGATCGTAACACAGTATAGTTGACTCGTGATTCAGGCAATCTAATCTTTCGCGTGTAAGGTGGAAGCCCCCAAAAATGGTTTTCCAAAAATGGGTGATCAAAAGATCGAATCACTATGCGTATCTTGGTGTCGTGACTTTTGGTGGTCTTTCTTTTTGACTGACTCCTCTTCCTGTTCTATTGATCAAAAGCATCCAGCAGCCTTGGTTTAGAATTAGATTCTCAGGGCTAAGGCTCTCCTTATCCATCCCCCTCTCTTTCCTCCCTGGCCATGTCCACACTTCTTCAAGGCCCTACAGGGTTCCTTCACTTACTTGTGTGAGCCCCCCGTATACGATAAGGAATCACTACAAGGGGAGTAAGATTCGGATTACCTTGTAGATCGAATATCTCAAGCCAAGAACACTTTGTTTGAGATTCGAATCACTCCAGAAGCAAGATCGATCATGTCTAGCTTCAATGATTCTTGTTGATCAAATATCTCAAACACTTGTTTGAGATTCGAATCACTCCACAAGCAAGGTTGATCATGTCGAGCTTGAATGATTCTACATGCAACCTAAACTACATAGAATTGCAAAGAAACTTAGCCATTGGCTAAAGAAAAGCACAAATGCTTTTTTTACTATATTTTCCAAGTCTACTTACAAATACAACATACATGGCTTTATATAGCCTCAAAATGAAACTACTAAAGGCATTCCAAGGGTTGTAACATTCATACTTAATGGCAATAATTAACCATTATGTAATTGTAACCTAAAGTAAATTAAAAGTCTTAAACTACATTAATGAAATACAATAACTCTAAATTACTCTAAATTATAACCCACCCAAAATTTATAACAATCAAACTTCATTCTTCTTCAATGTGGCATGAATTGAAACATCTTTTTGATAATTTTGACAATCTTTTCTTCACATCTCCATTGAAGGATATTGTAGGGTTGATGTCTTTTGGTTCATATCACCCCCGCCCGTTCACGCTCCTTACCAAGAACCTGGCGCTTCGCCGGAACACACCATAGGTTAGTCCAACAACCAGTGGGCTCCTCACCGCTGCACATTACAGAAAAAAGTGAGTGAATAGCCAGTCCCATGCAAGTTTCTCAATCGGGCGTTCCTTTATCCTGTTGCAGAAAGATGCAAAACAAAAAAGGCTGAGATTCTTGGTCAGATAAGAAATGAGTGAGAGATTAATTAATTAAATGGAGTATTCATCTGCATCTCTCTTAACTAAGGAAGAAAAAGAGAAAAAGAGAAATGAGAGGAGAATTTGGTTGTTGAATAGAGAACTGTCTCCACTATTTGATTTCGTTTGCATCTTTTGACGCATGCTCTTTGTAAAGCCAAATCAGGTTTGCGCAAATTGATAGTTGCGGACCGGGAACCAGAAGTGGTAGTTGGTGTAATAGCGCTGTGGACGGCCCCTAGCCTGAGAATTGGAGCAAGAAGCACTCTTGCGCTCTCGAGCGGTAAGCGATTTAGCGGGATGAGCCGCCTTGTTTTTCAAAGGAGATGGGGGTACAGGTTCCCCCGAGCCTGCCCCAATGGGTGGGTGCGAGTCTCAATTGAGATCGAGAGAGATCCCCTCTTCGTCTTCTTAGGAATGTATGTATTGCGCTCTGAATGGTGAAATGTAAATGCGTCAGGCGGCTCGTCTGATTCTGATAGAATAAGATATCTGATTTTACTAGAAACTGGATTCTCAAATCAAAGTGAATATGAAATGCTCAATCAGATTTCCTTTTCGTGCCATATATGCACCTTGACTTTCTCCCCTTTTTTTTCCCTGTCCAATATTTGTTCTCGAAAGTCTTCGTTTCCGTGTCGATGCAAACTCTCCAAATTTATGACCAACCCTTCCTTCAGTGATCTTACAACGAACAGAAGTTTTTCCATTGTAAATTCGTACGGAGCTATCAACGAATTTCGGCAAAATCGAAGATCTACGTGACCAAATTTTCCTGTTCAAAAGAGGATCTCTCTTCTTCTTCATTCTCAACAGGAATGCATCAACAAAACTGCCCTTCCATATAGATCGTCGTGGCATGAACTCAGAATTTCTTCGCTTCGATTCCGCCCCTACTAAAATAAAAGGAAGGCTAGCTCCTACTCAAACTCCTTCTCCTCCTTCATCGTCGTTGGTCCTTCGTTCTGGTCATTGTATAGTGAAAAAGCTCACACCCCTCCTGTCTTTAGACGAGAAAGCCCAACGATCCATTTATAGGAAATGCTACAACCCATTGTTCCTCTTTTGACGATGAACCGCTCCGGTACAACAAGCTAAAGGGACCTCCATGCTTCGTCCCCGGTGCGTAGGGCTGATCCCCGGGAAGGAAGACCGGAAAGTTTGTGTGAAGAGCAGAGAAAGAAAGTAGGTTTTTGTCTTGTTTTGTTTAGGCATTTGGTGTCCTTTCAGCCGGCCTGCTTAGCGACAGAGCCACCCTCTTTAGGGTCAGCAGTGAGGAGGACAATCCCCCACTCTGGCGGTTTCCTTAAAAATGGATGGATACTTATTGTGTTTGCTGGAATTCCGACTTGGGGATACCTTTTACCGATTGCCTAACCCTTCATTATTCTTTTAGTAAGATGGGGAAAGAAGAAGAACTTTGAAGAATGGTCCCCCTACTCACTACTCAGAGGGGATGAGATCAAAATCTCCGAAGCGATAGGACAAGTCATGGTGATCAATAGGAAAGACGGACGCATTGCCCCGAGCTCGGTTAATAATGAATGCTGCACCTGAAGAACCACGAAAGAAAGGAGGAACATACTGCAGAAGACTTTGAGTAGAGGGAAATTATGTCAATCGGAAGACGAAGAATCAAAGAAAGAATGAATGAATGCAATGAAGCAAGCCGAAGATCAATGGAGGGGCATTCAGTCAAGTACCCACATTCCGATTCCCAATCATGGATGAGCCTACAGGTGCAAGCAAAGAACTCCTGCACCCACCCACCTTATTGAATGAATGGGCAAGAGGCCTCGAAAGCGATTCGCTGTATGAATCTCCTCCTATTGAAGAGTTAGACTATTCTCGCTCAGTGGTCCACATGGAGAAGCCTCTCGTAAAGATGGAGATTGAGGCAATGATACAAGCTGCAGTAGAGCAGACCCATACGGGAGGAAAGAGGAATTGAATGATTTGTGCCGAATCTGGCGCTGGAAGTTATCCCACTTTTTCACATGAGCTTCCAAAGAAGGATAGGATTAGAATCACCGCATATATATATATAGTATAGTTCTTGTAAGAGGTCAGGATACCTTTGATTTTGTCATTATAAGTATCCATCATTTTTTTGCTTATCTTTTCCGTATTTTGGCAATTAAACATTTATCAAGTATATCTATTGGGATTACATTACAGGTAGAGTACTCCCTGAGGTTTCCACCAACATTCTTATGGATTAACTCATTGAAAATTTTCAATGTAGGGACCCATTCCACAAATGACTTCGCTATCAAATTGAGTTGAGGAAGAAAATCCCTATATGCTGCTCTTGTTAGAAAGTTGTCGTGTATAGTGTATATGGGTGCTCCATGATCAAGCATTAAGTCAATGACTTTCATTGCTATATGGGCCTCAGATGGATGAAGTTTACGAAGGTAGAGATTGTTCCTACGATCTCTCTTAGAAGAAGAGACTAAGAGAGTCACCTGACGCCTCCTCTTAATGGAGTTTCTCATAAATCCATATATTGATTGGTTACATTACCATAGAATCCTGTACCGTAGTCAAGAGATACCATAAAAAACAGGACTCTCACTAGCAGACGCTATCCAACCTATATTGGGGATCAACTGCATCAAGCAATCCAATCTCTCTGATTTCGTTTTCCAAAACTTCAAGCATATTTCTTTATAATACTGAAAGCATATTTATAATGAAGGAAGCTAGCTTTCTTTACTAGTGATGTCATGAGCGTAGCCAGCGATCTAAAAGAACCTCTCGCTCATGAAAGTTTTGCCATAGATCTTTGGCATAAAGAGACCTTTGAGGAGATCACGATTTCAGTGTGTACAAAGAATGAGAGATTCTCATCATTCTTCAGTTCAGCTTTCATTCACTCCCTCTTCAAGGATGAAAGAATAAACATCTTGGGGTTTGCCATCCAAAGAACAACTGAGATTCGTTCTCTTAGCCAGGGTTTCATCCAACAAAAAGTCACTTATGATCTGATATGCACTCGCAGAGGGATCTTGGGTAATCCGTATGTTCTCAAATGAATTCCTATAACTATAAGAAGAAGCATTCCGGATAAGAACTGAAAGGGGTGTTTAGCTCCACGAGCAAACTCAATCAAATCCTTCTTTTTAATCCATTTCATTTAACCAATGATTGATTAACCTCTCTCTTGGTAGGTGTCGAAAGACTTGTAATGGAACGCAATAGCACAATTAGCATTTTTGTGGAAATCTTTCTCACTACTGATTGCTAGATCACGATCATGGAAATCCAAGACATCACTGTGGTAGATTCGAACACGGAAGTACAGAAATGCTGGCAGTAGGCTTTAGCCAGATAGAGCATCAATTCTTCAGTGCGAGCACGCTGTATGTTCTTACATAAAGTTTCTACCAATTCTATAGAACTACTACAATTGTTAACAACATCATCCTTCAAGTATGAATCTCTAAGTAAGGTGGATACATATTGGATATTCATTGAAGTTAGAATATGATATGAACCAAGAGACCTCAATCATACAATATACTTCAATGAAGATGTGAAGAAAAGGTTGTCAAAATTATCAAAAAGATGTTTCAATTCACGCTACATTGAAGAAGAATGAAGTTTGATTGTTGTAAATTTTGGGTGGGTTACAATTAGAGTAATTTAGAGTTATTGTATTTTAAGACTTGTTATTTAATTTCGGTTACATTTAAATAATGGCTAATTATGACCATAAAGTAGGAATGTTACAACTTTTGGAATACCTTTAGTAGTTTCATTTTTTAGGCTATATAAAGCCATGTATGTTGTATTTGTAAGGCAGACTTGGAAAATATATTAAAAGAAGCATTTGTGCTTTTCTTTAGCCAATGGCTAAGTTTCTTTTGCAATTCTATGTAGTTTAGGTTGCATGTAGAATCATTCAAGCTCGATATGATCAATCTTGCTTGTGGAATGATTCGAATCTCAAACAAGTGTTCTTGCGTTGAGATATTTGATCAACAAGAATCATTCAAGCTAGACATGATCGATCTTGCTTGTGGAGTGATTCGAATCTCAATCAAGTGTTCTTGCCTTGAGATATTCGATCGACAAGGTAATCTGAATCTTACCCCCTTGTAGTTGATCCCTTATCTTATCATTTGGTATCAGAGCTTCAGGCTCGAGAACGGATATATGTTTCCTTTGCATTTTTTTTTTCAATTTGATTTTTTTTACTTTCATCTTTTTAGATTTTAATCGACCCAGAGTTCAAAATTCAATCTTTGCTCTATTCAAAATTTTGAGAGGTGAGATTGAGAGCTTCATTTGTGTAAATGAGTGCAAACAGAGTGGCCTGAAAAAAAAAATCCTTGAGTGTATACACATGAGAGATTGTTGTGAGGGCCTTTGTATTTCCATATCTTATGTTTTGCAGCAAAGTTTCACAAATAGATTCGAGGACGAATCCTCTTGAAGAAGTGGAGAATGATATGAACCAAGAGACATTGATAAGCGCCTACAATGCTGGAATTTGCAAAGCTAGAGGTCCTTCTAGAATCCTTGCAAAACGCTCACAGAGAAAGCTAACTTAACGGATTGATTCCAACCAAGAGCTGGTTAGAAGATGAATGACTCTTAGATCGAACTTGGAATCTATGATGGTCACTCTTAGATACCAAGAAATTCACTCCAGAATTAGCTTGATCAAAACTAATTCAATGAATCGGTTTAAACATCAAACCTAAAGCAAGATTTGAAAAAGAATAACACCAAAAGGGTATCAAGAAAACACAAAGGTTTTTTCTGTATTCAACTAATAATCTCTCAAACATGAGTATTACATGCCTTTAAATAGGTCTAAAAGGTAACCCTAACTTAATATGGTTCAGCTACCAATCACTAATAAATGCTATTAAATACAAATTGAAGAATATAAGGCAATTCATACAAACTATTAATAAATGCTATTAAATATAAAAGGAAGCAAATAAAGCATTAATAATTTCCTTAATTGGTAATTCAACTACCAAAGGCAAGTCTTCTAATTATTTTCCAATATCAGCCACTCCATTATCTTCTTGATTTGATATGCGAATGTTATAAAGATTTTTGGGCACAAAAGTCCTTGTTTCAACCGGTACACTAGCTAGCTTTTGAAGATGCAATGTATAGGCCTCTTGAATCTTCTTAACCTTGCTTCTTGTAATCGGTCCTTCGGGTACATGCACGTGATCAGTTGTTGGATTCATATCATCCCCCCTTTCTTTAAAAGGATTTGTCCTCAAATCAAATTCATCGTTCTTTCCGGACAAGAACTGAATTTTTTTTTTCTCACTTTTTTTTTTCTCACCTTTACCTTAGTTTCTTCTCTCCACTGTTGTTCTTCAGATTCTGTTCTTTTTTTCTCTAATTTCAATTGGTCACAATGTACTTCATATGGAGACAATGGAAGTAAAGTAAATTTCTTCCCACACAAAGTAAAAGTATACTTGTTCATGAAACCATCAAATGTTACCTTTCTATCATATTGCCAAGGTCGGCCGATAAAGATGTTCCCCGCATGCATTGGTACGACATCATAAAGAACTTCATCTTTATATCTTCCAAGAGTAAAAGAAATAAGAGCTTGGGAATTCACCTTAATTTCTTCTTTGTTTGTTAACCAATGAAGTTTGTATGGTTTTGGATGTGGATAGACAGAAAGTTGAAGTCTTTTTACAAGGAAACTGCTTACCACATTTGTGCAACTTCCACTATCATCAATCAGCAAGCTGCATGGGTTTGCTTTGATCAAACATCTTGTGTGGAACAAGTTTTCCCTTTGAT
>NW_019268522.1:5888149-5888822 GCF_002738365.1 Cucurbita moschata | reverse complement strand
GCAATAGCAAGTCTCATCTTCTTATTTTCACTATAGGTGTTGCAATCAAACACATGCTCTATCTTTCTTTCCCACTGCAAGTATGCCTCAGAATCTGCCGTTCCACAAAAGGGCGGGATTTTGAGTTTAACTCCCCCATCTCTATCTTCATGTACTCTTTCCATCCTTCTAGGTTGCATAATAGTTGCATGGTTATTTCTTCCTCTCCATCTACCATCAACTTGTCTTTCTTGTACTACTATACCTTCATCTTCTTGTAATGTTCGTTCTTGTCTTTGTTGTTGCGCCCTTCTTTCTTGTCTATCTTCCATCATCATTTTCATCATACCTTGAATTGCTTGAAGAATGGTTGTATTAAGATCTGGAACTGGTGGTACTGCTTCTCCATTATGTGACATTGTTATCAAGGGGCCTCTCAACACTTCTCACAAAATTTTTACTCAGGGACGCTCGTGTTTAACACTCAAAGGTGGGCTTTTGGTACTAGGTCAAGAATGTAAAGGCTGGCCTTTTTTTTTTTTTTGGTGCAATCTTGCTCTAAGCTTGATTATAACCAATTCAACGATCGATTCTAACAAGCTAAGACTAGTATCTCAAGGATCAAGAGCTTGAAAATAAATGATAAGAACTGAATATATATATTTTCTTTCTCTCAGAACTGATTTTTTTTTTT
>NW_019268522.1:5883695-5888012 GCF_002738365.1 Cucurbita moschata | reverse complement strand
TAACTTAACGGATTGATTCCAACCAAGAGCTGGTTAGAAGATGAATGACTCTTAGATCGAACTTGGAATCTATGATGGTCACTCTTAGATACCAAGACAATTCACTCCAGAATTAGCTTGATCAAAACTAATTCAATGAATCGGTTTAAACATCAAACCTAAAGCAAGATTTGAAAAAGAATAACACCAAAAGGGTATCAAGAAAACACAAAGGTTTTTTCTGTATTCAACTAATAATCTCTCAAACATGAGTATTACATGCCTTTAAATAGGTCTAAAAGGTAACCCTAACTTAATATGGTTCAACCACCAATCACTAATAAATGCTATTAAATACAAATTGAAGAATATAAGGCAATTCATACAAACTATTAATAAATGCTATTAAATATAAAAGGAAGCAAATTAAGCATTAATAATTTTCTTAATTGGTAATTCAACTACCAAAGGCAAGTCTTCTAATTATTTTCCAATATCAGCCACTCCATTATCTTCTTGATTTGATATGCGAATGTTACAAAGATTTTTGGGCACAAAAGTCCTTGTTTCAACCGGTACACTAGCTAGCTTTTGAAGATGCAATGTATAGGCCTCTTGAATCTTCTTAACCTTGCTTCTTGTAATCGGTCCTTCGGGTACATGCACGTGATCAGTTGTTGGATTCATATCAGACATCATTCATACAATATACTTCAATGAAGATGTGAAGAAAATGTTGTCAAAATTATCAAAAGAGGTTGCAATTCATGTCACATTGAAGAGGAATGAAGTTTGATGGTTATAAATTTTGGGTGGGTTACAATTTAAAGTAATTTATTGTTATTGTATTTTAAGACATTTTATTTACTTTAGGTTACATTTACCTAATGGCTAATTATGGTCATTAAGTATGAATGTTACAACTTTTGGAATGCCTTTAATAGTTTCATTTTGAGACTATATAAAACCATGTATGTTGTATTTGTAAGGAAGACTTGGAAAATATAGTAAAAGAAGCATTTGTGCTCTTCTTTAGCCAATGGCTATTTGCAATTGTATGTAGTTTAGGTTGCATGTAGAATCATTCAAGCTCGACATGATCAATCTTGCTTGTGGAGTGATTCGAATCTCAAACAAGTGTTTGAGATATTTGATCAACAAGAATCATTCAAGCTAGACATGATCGATCTTGCTTGTGGAGTGATTCGAATCTCAATCAAGTGTTCTTGCCTTGAGACAATCGATCAACAAGGTAATCCGAATCTTATTCCCCTTGTATTGATTCCTTATCATATCATTTGGTATCAGAGCTTCAGGCTCAAGATCGGATATATGTTTCCTTTGCGTTTCTTTTCAATTTGTTTTTTTCTTTTTAGTTTTTAATCGACCCAAAGTTCAAAATTCAATCTTTGCTATATTTACAATTTTGAGAGGTGAGAATGAGAGCTTCATTTGTGTAAACAGAGTGGCCTAAAAAAAAATCCTTGAGTGTTGTATACACGAGAGATTGTTGTGAGGGCCTTTGTATTTTCATATCTTATGTTTTGCAGCAAAGTTTCACAAATAGATTCGAGGACGAATCCTCTTGAAGAAGTGGAGAATGATATGAACCAAGAGACATCAATCATACAATATACTTCAATGAAGATGTGAAGAAAAGGTTGTCAAAATTATCAAAAAGATGTTTCAATTCATGCTACATTGAAGAAGAATGAAGTTTGATTGTTGTAAATTTTGGGTGGGTTACAATTTAGAGTAATTTAGAGTTATTGTATTTTAAGACTTGTTATTTAATTTCGGTTACATTTAAATAATGGCTAATTATGGCCATAAAGTAGGAATGTTACAACTTTTGGAATACCTTTAGTAGTTTCATTTTTTAGGCTATATAAAGCCATGTATGTTGTATTTGTAAGGCAGACTTGGAAAATATATTAAAAGAAGCATTTGTGCTTTTCTTTAGCCAATGGCTAAGTTTCTTTTGCAATTCTATGTAGTTTAGGTTGCATGTAGAATCATTCAAGCTCGATATGATCAATCTTGCTTGTGGAATGATTCGAATCTCAAACAAGTGTTCTTGCGTTGAGATATTTGATCAACAAGAATCATTCAAGCTAGACATGATCGATCTTTCTTGTGGAGTGATTCGAATCTCAATCAAGTGTTCTTGCCTTGAGATATTCGATCGACAAGGTAATCCGAATCTTACCCCATTGTAGTTGATTCCTTATCGTATCAGAATACTTGGCATGAGTAAACCATTTTGCACAAAGTTTTCCCTATAATCCCTAATATGCGGCAACCAATAATGATTTGAAAGAAAGGGCTAACTCTGCTGCTTGTTCAGAACTCTACACAAACCCTCGTAACTTAAATCACATCCAATATCCATATCAACTTAATGTCACCGGAACTTCACAGACGGAAAGAAAGGATCAGATATATCACCTATTATGGAACTTAAGTAACCCCATGCTAGATCTGACAGACTTTTAGGGAGATGATCACCCGGTTGACACTCTAATGGTTTAGATACCATAGGAAGATTGAACTTGATCGGTAGTAATGAGATATCAAAGTTCCTAACAGCGTAGAGATTAGACAGAATGAAATCAGAACCATTCCTTTTCATCAGCAGTTGAACATTATTCTCGCTCATCAAATCATTCAATAATTATATCAATTTCCTTTCCACTATGAATGAGACTAAGCTGGAACCGATAGGATACAATTTCGATCATTTTGTTTGGTTGAGATTTTCTATCTGAAATACTTGATGATCCTTCTACTGATATGATTCACTTTTGCAAATATCTTCTTCTTCATTTTGATTTAAGAACACAGAGTCAAACTCATTGTTCAACCTTTTTCTATTATTGCTTCAGGATCAGGATGTAATTTCTCTTTTCATGAGAGTTTCAACCATGAATTTAGTGGCATTGCGTTCCTTACCTTTTTGATATTGGTAAGATATTCTTTTTGGAGGTATAATCTTGGGGGGTTCCCTGAAAATCTTCAGTTGTCGCTACCCTGGACACAGAATTCCATTTTAGACTATAGCTCCCGGAGAGGTCTTGGTTAAACGAAACTGAGGACATACAGCAAGAGAACGGCATAGAATAGAGTTCTATCCTGGGATGGGATTTCCCTGCCACTACCCAGCATCAAATGAATTAGATGTATCCCTCTAGCGTGCTGATTAGTATGAAAAGGTGTTGGTTGAGTACTTTTAGCCGCTGCCCTACATCAAATGTACTTTAGTATCCCTCTTGTCTAGTAACTAGAGACCGACATTGGTTATACCCAGGGGTTGGGGATCACTTGATATTCTATGTTGTATAACCTTTGTTCCCCTAAAGAAGGTGAGGAAGTTGGGAGTACTTTATACTCTATGTTGTATAACCTTTGACTCTAAAGGTGGACAAAAAGAGGGGTGTACCTTTTTTCTTTTGGATCTGCTACTCAACCTGTGTTCTGTTACAGCTTTGCCTAGTGCTTCCAAAGCTTATACCGGTAGACTTTGAAGCCAATTGCCATCCAGCATCCCTCTCTCTTTTCTGATTCATATGCATCTCAAAACTGACCAAGCAAGGGTTAACGTTGTGTAGTCGGGAATGGAATAGAGTGGTAACGGCTAATAGCTGCCTATTCACTCAACCTTCTTGATATGATAAGGAATCAACTACAAGGGGAGTAAGATTCGGATTACCTTGTAGATCGAATATCTCAACGCAAGAACACTTGATTGAGATTCGAATCACTCCAGAAGCAAGATCGATCATGTCTAGCTTCAATGATTCTTGTTGATCAAATATCTCAAACACTTGTTTGAGATTCGAATCACTCCACAAGCAAGGTTGATCATGTCGAGCTTGAATGATTCTACATGCAATCTAAACTACATAGAATTGCAAACAAACTCAGCCATTGGCTAAGAAAAAGCACAAATGCTTCTTTTGATATATCTTCTAAGTCTTATTACAAATACAACATAGATGGCTTTATATAGCCTCAAAATGAAACTATTAAAGGCATTCCAAAAGTTGTAACATTCACACTTTATGGCCATAATTAGCCATTATGTAAATGTAACCGAAATTAAATAAAAAGTCTTAAAATACAATAACTCTAAATTATAACCCACCCAAAATTTACAACAATCAAACTTTATTCTTCTTCAATGTAGCATGAATTGAAACATCTTTTGATAATTTTGACATCATTTTCTTCACATCTTCATTGAAGTATATTGTATGAATGATGTCTCTTGGTTCATATCATTCTCCACTTCTTCAAGAGGATTCGTCCTCGAATCTATTTGTGAAACTTTGCTGCAAA
>NW_019268522.1:5876411-5883089 GCF_002738365.1 Cucurbita moschata | reverse complement strand
GTAACCTATAAAGTAAATAAAATGTCTTAAAATACAATAACTCTAAATTACTCTAAATTGTAACCCACCCAAAATTTATAACCATCAAACTTCATTCCTCTTCAATGTGACATGAATTGCAACCTCTTTTGATAATTTTGACATCATTTTCTTCACATCTTCATTGAAGTATATTGTATGAATGATGTCTCTTGGTTCATATCACTTCTTTAAAGGGCTTCCCTTTTTTCATTTCCTTGTTTTGTCTGTTAGGTTCCCCATATTACGAGCTGCTATCAAAAATCCTAAAGTGGAAAGCCTTCTCCTTCATCTACACAATCTTTCCATGATCCAATTTCATCAGCCCAAGTCACTGAGAATTTGCCTTCGCGGGTCACTCGTTCCCAGAGACAAGCCTCGGCTCAAATGCCTTTGCCACCAAAATCTACCCCAGCAAGGAAGTGATCCTGCATCCTTCAAGAATTCCAGGCTAGGAGCCTTGATCACAAATTCTCCCCAAAGTAAAGGAGTCGGAGTCTGGCCCTGTCAGAAGAGAACTCAGTCTCCTAATCGAGAGGTCTACGTCTGAATCGTCTGAAGCTAGCTCATTCCCTGAACACCGTGGGCTAGGAGAGTAGGTACGAGTATTCCCCGCAATGACTACGCCCGATTCATCTCGACGTCTCTTCCGTCATAGAGAGAGTGGAAGAACAACTGACGGAAATTAGGGCAGCCTTGGCCAATGAGATTGACGCTCAAAGTTCCTCCGCCGAGATTGCTGCCCCTAAAACCCAATGAAATGCAGTCTATCGGCCCCCGAAATTGGAATGGTATCAAAAAGAAGTTGGCTGCTCTGGAAGCACTGATAGCTACCTTCACTCCTTTCCCTTCTGCACCTCCCGCTTTTCCGACTGAGATTCCAGCTGCACAAGCAAGAGCACCTCCACCAGCTCAGGCAGGTCCATCTACTTCCGCCCAGTTTGTCACTAAAGAAGAATTTGATGAAAAAAGGAGTTTCAAAACCCCAAAGAAAGAAAGAAGAATCCAGCCTTATCGCAATCCATATATCCTCCATATCATGAAACCGTGTTCCTTATCCACCAGGGTACCAAATCCCACCATTTTCTATCTTTGATGGTAGAGGTTGCCCTAAAAGACACTAATCTCATTGCATTACCGCTTGCCGAGATACTACCACAAAATGGGTCTTTGCCATTGATTGAGACAATTTCCCCTTTCCTTGGTCCTACCTACGAGTGGTATGACAATCTCAGGCCCAGGTCCATATCAAGCTGAAAAGAGATGCAAAGGGCTTAGGCAAGCACTCGGGTCAGCGAATTAAGAAAGCAAAACAAACTAAAATGTCTTCAAGCTCCCCCTTCGCCAAACAAAGGCTGATAAAAAGACCACTGAGTTTTCGGAAAGTGGTTGGTTCAGGCCAAGAAAGAAGAACTCTCCTTTTTTCTTTTAGCATTCTCTTTGAAAAGGACTTGATTTTGATTCTTGGATGACTGACTGCAGTAATTGAAAAGAAAACGACTCTTTCTGATCCAGTTGGTTCCTTTGATTTGTGCTAAAAAAAAGAGATTTTTTTCCTTGTTTGATTTTGGGAAGAGACAAAGAGGTCAGTTTCGGGGCGGGGGAATCATCCACCTTTTGCGGGATTAGTCCGGTCTTGACAAAGAGCAATTTTCATTGAAAGCGATTTCTTGTTCTTACGAATCCCTTTCCAAATCTCTCCAATGAACCTCCTTTTCCAAATCTCTCCATGTGCACCCATTGTATTATCCCTTTATGAATTAACAAGGTGAACATCAAGTCTCACAAAGAAGAAGAGAAGATTCAGTCTAACAACTGGTCTTGGGGATAAGAGTAGATTGATGAGCCCTATGAATCAGGGAAGGTAGGACGTGATGAGCCATAACCTCTATTGGATGAAGCAAACCATATATATAACTGACGATATTGATTTAGTAGCGAGACCCCTTACACTAGCCCGGGCATCATCGCTGTCTTAGCGCGAACAGTCTGTATCCAAAACAGAGTAGAGATTCGGAGGGATGTGAAGAGAAATTCAGTCAATGACACCACACTAGACCGACCAGAAAGGGAAAAAGTAGCTACCATTTCACTTTTCCTTTACATGCTTTCCCCTGTAACCAACTCGGATTGAACTATCAACAAGAAAGAGAGAGAGGGCGAAGTCAGGCTGAGGGAGGAGAAGAAAGAAAGGGTGTCAGGGCCGAAAGAAAGAAAAAGTACCCAATAGAGAATAGAGACAATAGATCACGTAGTCCCCGGAGTCAAATACCGAACCTTAATATACCTCGGATTCATCCTTTGCCCTGACTAAATCATCCCAGACAGACGGAAAGAAATCAATCTGCCAGCCTTCCAGCTTAGAGGGAAAAGCACCGCACTATTGCATCATATGAATTTACATATTGATTTTTCGTTGGAGACCTCCTAGGCCCACTCCCCCCGAAAAATCGCCTGTTTAGCAATCAAGCTACGAGGGCTGCTTGCCTCTCACCACCCGTAGTATGTATAAAATAGGTAAAGGTATAGAATAGGTACAGCTATAGAATAGGTACAGCTAGCTTTTCAGAGCCATTCTAATAGGTACAGCTTTTTCAGAGACATTATAATAGGTATAGCTTTTCCTCGGGAAGCACAAACACTCTCGTCAGAGGTAAAGGAGGGAATTGTGTAAACTCAAATATCGAATCATTGTTTGATATCAATCTTTAAACCTAACTCAGATATCTTTTCATTGATTGAGTTGAAGGCGAGTCGGTTTGGTATAGGGAGACTCCGGCCGGAATGGTTTATACATAAAGGTGTGGAGCACGACTCTTCTTGAAACCTAACCCGATATCTTTCTCTATTCCCTGACTGACCCGAAACCTAAGAAAGATTAACGACAGAAAGTATAGCATTATCTTAATATATAACAGCAGTATAATACCTTACCTTATAAGATTCTGAACTTGAACATTAATATATAACAAAGATTCTGAACTGCAGTCCGGGTATCTTTCTCTATTCCCTGAGCTACTTCCCCGGAACCAGTATTACCTGATCTGAACCTATTTACCGAGAAAAAGAGGTGAGAGAGATAGAGATACTGAAGGGAGAAGAAATTCATTAGTTGCTTTACAGGAAGGAGAGGAAAGAAAAGAAGACGAAATGAGAGTGAAGACGAAAGATGAAAGAGTCATTCTTTAACTGATCTTGATCCTGAACCTTAGCAGCAGCATCAATAAAACCTTTTCTATCTAGCATAGGGGTAAAACATTAAAAGAGCTTTTTTCCTAACAGCTGAAGCTTCAAGAAAATAAATTCTATTCAGCATAGGGGTAAAACATTAAAAGCGGTTTTCCCCTAATAGCGGGAGCTGAAA
Source organism: Cucurbita moschata (assembly GCF_002738365.1). Lineage (NCBI taxonomy): Eukaryota > Viridiplantae > Streptophyta > Magnoliopsida > Cucurbitales > Cucurbitaceae > Cucurbita > Cucurbita moschata. The sequence goes on along the minus strand of NW_019268522.1, from coordinate 5,879,707 downwards.
GAAAAGATTTTCTGTCCACCCCCGTATTTTGAGGGATAAAACAGTACATTTGACCCTATTTCCCTCGGTAACTCAACTGTAAACACTCAAAAAATTAGAAAAAAGCTATCCTCCCCTGTATTTTTAGGGATAAAAGTGTATCTTTACCCTATTTTTCGGGATCAAATCTAGGTATTTTGGGCCGAGGTAATTAAGAAGTAGAAGTCAATCCTATCGAAGAAGCAATGATCGTTCACTGTCAGTCAATCCTCAAGATTCCTTCTTGATCTTGATCTTCCCCTGAAAGTCTTTCAAGGAAAGACGAAACTAAACATTCACTATCATTATTCTTGTCAATGCTCAAGATTAATTCTTTCTCGTTCACTCCGGAACCGGGAGCTTCTTTAACTTCTCTTTCTCCTCTCCCCACTTATTCTTTCATTTACTCTCTTGAACTAGGTAAAGCATATGAAGTAGCTCTTTTATTGACTGAGATAATTTGTTAGTCAATCCTCAAGATTCGTTATCTTTCACCCCGGCTCTGCTTCTTTCTCTTCTCCCTCCGGTAAAGGAGATTCAATCCTTCTTTCAGCTATGATTCTTTCTCCTCTGAGTCCTGCCCCTTTCTCTTTCTTTGACTGATTTGATTGAACTCGGTTGGGTGGGTGAACTAGGTGAAGTATCTAATTCATTTACGAGACAGGAATATCTTCTTCTTTCAGCTATGATTCTTTCTCCTCTGACTCCTTCCCTTTCAAAGACTGTATGTAAAATGGCTGGCTGCGCTCCTCTCTCTTTCTTCATTGGGTAAAGCCGCTAATTCATTTACTCTGTCCCTGAAGGGTAAACAATTCCATTGCCTTATTCATTCAATTCAACAAGATGCATTCTCCGATTCCTTCTTGAACAGTAAACTCGGCTCAATCACTACTTCACGAACCAGATTGAACTCTTTGACTCTCCTCTCCGGTAAGGGAGCTAATGAATTTCATTTACATGGACTCTCTCCTGTAAAGACTATCGATTCCTTCTCCTTCACTCGGTCGGATATGAAATCCTTCTTTCACTCCGGAACCCTATTTATTCCAAGACTCGGTCGGTAATTATTAAGTCAAGCCGAAACCTCAACCCTCTCCCTTTCTTTGGTCTTGCGTCTTCGACCCTCTCCTTTGTCGAGCGTCTTCGCCTCTTCGCAAGTAGGGTCTTAGGACTTCGCCCCTTTTCCTTCTTGAACTCCTTTTCCTTCTGGAACTGCTGAACGCCTATTTCTTCTCTTCTCTCTCTCATTGTTGATTGAACTCTTTTCTTTTCCTCTCTCCCTCATGTAAGAAGGATTCGTTATCCTTCCCCTGACCCTCTACTGCCTTCAAAAGCAAGTTCAGACTGAACTCCTTATTCCTTCTTGTTTAGGAACTGAACTTAATAACTTGTCCCTGATTTCACTGCTTCACTCCTGGATGGCCTATTACTGATGAACCCTTCAAAGACTCGTCTCCCTACCGGTCTCGCTCTTTCACTCGTCTCCCTCTTTCTTGGTCTTAGAATTCCATTACCTTCCCCTATATGCAGTTATTCTGGAACTGCTCTTTCTCCAATTCCTTCTTGAACTATCAAGTGGAACTATCTCTTTTCTTTTCAACCCCAGTAAAGAAAGACGAAAGAGTTTATGAACGGAACTACTACACCTATTCTTTCTTGAAGGAGGTAAAGCCTCAGTAGACGAAAGATGAATTCTCCTTCATGAACCTCTCTCTATTATTTATTACCTTCCCCCAAACAAACACCTATTTCTTTCTTCTCTACCCCTTTAGCTGACGAAAAGAGAGAGACTGGATTAGACTGAACCTGATGGAACTCTTTTACTTCCTCTCCAATAAAGAGTCAAGATTAAGGATCCTGCTCTTTCAACCACTCTGTCTTCATCTTGTCTTCTTCCTTCATTCTGCTATCCTTCTCCTGTCCTTTACCTTTTATCTAACTAACCTGTCCTTTCTTTACAGTTCCAGAAGCTCATGAACCTGAACCGTCACCTTTATTACCTTCCCTTATTGATGGAGCGAAACTCCACTGCTTCGCACCTTTCCGATTCATTCTCCTGTAAAGAAAGACCCTTAATTAAGAAAGTGACGCTTTACCCTATTTTTGTGGCTATAATATTAAGTCAATCCTCAATCCTCTCTCTTCATTCTTTAACTGATCTTTCTCCTGTCCCTACTTCCTCCTGAGCGCTACTTTTCCTTCTGGCACTCGGTCTCTCTCATTGCTTTGTTTGCTCTTCCTTATTCTTTCCCTAGGTGTAAGTAAATAGGCTTTGATTATCTCCTTATTCATTTTCTTCTCCTTTTCCCTCTGGATTTGGAACTGCTGGCTGAACCTATTTCTTCATTGTCTCTGTTCTTTCCTTTTCCTTCTTTATTCGTTCTCTTTTCTTTTCTTTCATGCTCCACTCAACTGTAAACCATTATTTCTTTCTTTCTTAACCTTTTCTTTTCTTCCCTGCCTGCTTCTTTATCTCCTTCCCCTCGTATTCCAGTATCTCGCTTTCTTTCTTTCTTTTCGTGTTGTTGCAATGGTACCTCGGTACTAGCTTTTCCACGGAATGAGTAGATGAAAAAGTACAAGTTCTATCTGATCTGAAACTCCATTAAATTAAGAAGATAAAGCCCAAGGGTAAAGGCCGAAAACCTCCTAAACCTTGGAAGTCTGAATACGCGCTAAAAGCATTTCCAAATTCAATTGCGAAAGGAATGAATTGACTTCGAACAACAAAAAGGGGTGTGAGCACTAACTCTGACTTTTGTGTTTTGATAGGACTATTCGTAGGGGCTGGCTGGAGTGGACAGTACTCATTATGCAAGATTGCCAAAGCTCAATGATATGAACCAAGAGACATCAATCATACAATATGCTTCAATGAAGATGTGAAGAAAAGGTTGTCAAAATCATCAAAAGATGTTTCAATTCATGCTACATTGAAGAAGAATAAAGTTTGATTGTTGTAAATTTTGGGTGGGTTATAATTTAGAGTAATTTAGAGTTATTGTATTTTGAGACTTTTTATTTAATTTCGGTTACATTTACATAATGGCTAATTATGGCCATAAAGTGTGAATGTTACAACTTTTGGAATGTCTTTAATAGTTTCATTTTGAGGCTATATAAAGCCATGTATGTTATATTTGTAAGGGAACTTGAAAAATATAGTAAAAGAAGCATTTGTGCTTTTTCTTAGCCAATGGCTGAGTTTGTTTGCAATTCTATGTAGTTTAGATTGCATGAGAATCATTCAAGCTCGACATGATCAATCTTGCTTGTGG
>NW_019268522.1:5805937-5876401 GCF_002738365.1 Cucurbita moschata | reverse complement strand
AATTCCATTACCTTCCCCTATATGCAGTTATTCTGGAACTGCTCTTTCTCCAATTCCTTCTTGAACTATCAAGTGGAACTATCTCTTTTCTTTTCAACCCCAGTAAAGAAAGACGAAAGAGTTTATGAACGGAACTACTACACCTATTCTTTCTTGAAGGAGGTAAAGCCTCAGTAGACGAAAGATGAATTCTCCTTCATGAACCTCTCTCTATTATTTATTACCTTCCCCCAAACAAACACCTATTTCTTTCTTCTCTACCCCTTTAGCTGACGAAAAGAGAGAGACTGGATTAGACTGAACCTGATGGAACTCTTTTACTTCCTCTCCAATAAAGAGTCAAGATTAAGGATCCTGCTCTTTCAACCACTCTGTCTTCATCTTGTCTTCTTCCTTCATTCTGCTATCCTTCTCCTGTCCTTTACCTTTTATCTAACTAACCTGTCCTTTCTTTACAGTTCCAGAAGCTCATGAACCTGAACCGTCACCTTTATTACCTTCCCTTATTGATGGAGCGAAACTCCACTGCTTCGCACCTTTCCGATTCATTCTCCTGTAAAGAAAGACCCTTAATTAAGAAAGTGACGCTTTACCCTATTTTTGTGGCTATAATATTAAGTCAATCCTCAATCCTCTCTCTTCATTCTTTAACTGATCTTTCTCCTGTCCCTACTTCCTCCTGAGCGCTACTTTTCCTTCTGGCACTCGGTCTCTCTCATTGCTTTGTTTGCTCTTCCTTATTCTTTCCCTAGGTGTAAGTAAATAGGCTTTGATTATCTCCTTATTCATTTTCTTCTCCTTTTCCCTCTGGATTTGGAACTGCTGGCTGAACCTATTTCTTCATTGTCTCTGTTCTTTCCTTTTCCTTCTTTATTCGTTCTCTTTTCTTTTCTTTCATGCTCCACTCAACTGTAAACCATTATTTCTTTCTTTCTTAACCTTTTCTTTTCTTCCCTGCCTGCTTCTTTATCTCCTTCCCCTCGTATTCCAGTATCTCGCTTTCTTTCTTTCTTTTCGTGTTGTTGCAATGGTACCTCGGTACTAGCTTTTCCACGGAATGAGTAGATGAAAAAGTACAAGTTCTATCTGATCTGAAACTCCATTAAATTAAGAAGATAAAGCCCAAGGGTAAAGGCCGAAAACCTCCTAAACCTTGGAAGTCTGAATACGCGCTAAAAGCATTTCCAAATTCAATTGCGAAAGGAATGAATTGACTTCGAACAACAAAAAGGGGTGTGAGCACTAACTCTGACTTTTGTGTTTTGATAGGACTATTCGTAGGGGCTGGCTGGAGTGGACAGTACTCATTATGCAAGATTGCCAAAGCTCAATGATATGAACCAAGAGACATCAATCATACAATATGCTTCAATGAAGATGTGAAGAAAAGGTTGTCAAAATCATCAAAAGATGTTTCAATTCATGCTACATTGAAGAAGAATAAAGTTTGATTGTTGTAAATTTTGGGTGGGTTATAATTTAGAGTAATTTAGAGTTATTGTATTTTGAGACTTTTTATTTAATTTCGGTTACATTTACATAATGGCTAATTATGGCCATAAAGTGTGAATGTTACAACTTTTGGAATGTCTTTAATAGTTTCATTTTGAGGCTATATAAAGCCATCTATGTTGTATTTGTAATAAGACTTAGAAGATATATCAAAAGAAGCATTTGTGCTTTTCTTTAGCCAATGGCTAAGTTTCTTTGCAACTCTATGTAGTTTAGGTTGCATGTAGAATCATTCAAGCTCGACATGATCAATCTTGCTTGTGGAGTGATTCGAATCTCAATCAAGTGTTCTTGTCTTGAGATATTTGATCAACAAGAATCATTGAAGCTAGACATGATCGATCTTGCTTCTGGAGTGATTCGAATCTCAAACAAAGTGTTCTTGGCTTGAGATATTCGATCAACAAGGTAATCCGAATCTTATTCCCCTTGTATTGATTCCTTATCTTATCATTTGGTATCAGAGCTTCAGGCTCAAGATCGGATATATGTTTCCTTTGCGTTTCTTCTCAATTTAATTTTTATTTATTTTCATCTTTTTAGTTTTTAATCGACCCAAAGTTCAAAATTCAATCTTTGCTCTATTTAAAATTTTGAGAGGTGAGAATGAGAGCTTCATTTGTGTAAATGAGTGCAAACAGAGTGGCCTAAAATTCCTTGAGTGTATACACGTGAGAGAGTGTTGTGAGGTCCTTTGTATTTCCATAACTTATTTTTTGCAGCAAAGTTTCACAAATAGATTCGAGGACGAATCCTCTTGAAGAAGTGGAGAATGATATGAACCAAGAGACATCAATCATACAATATGCTTCAATGAAGATGTGAAGAAAAGGTTGTCAAAATCATCAAAAGATGTTTCAATTCATGCTACATTGAAGAAGAATAAAGTTTGATTGTTGTAAATTTTGGGTGGGTTATAATTTAGAGTAATTTAGAGTTATTGTATTTTGAGACTTTTTATTTAATTTCGGTTACATTTACATAATGGCTAATTATGGCCATAAAGTGTGAATGTTACAACTTTTGGAATGTCTTTAATAGTTTCATTTTGAGGCTATATAAAGCCATGTATGTTATATTTGTAAGGGAACTTGAAAAATATAGTAAAAGAAGCATTTGTGCTTTTTCTTAGCCAATGGCTGAGTTTGTTTGCAATTCTATGTAGTTTAGATTGCATGAGAATCATTCAAGCTCGACATGATCAATCTTGCTTGTGGAGTGATTCGAATCTCAAACAAGTGTTTGAGATATTTGATCAACAAGAATCATTGAAGCTAGACATGATCGATCTTGCTTCTGGAGTGATTCGAATCTCAAACAAAGTGTTCTTGGCTTGAGATATTCGATCTACAAGGTAATCCGAATCTTATTCCCCTTGTAGTTGATTCCTTATCTTATCACTCAAGCTATCCCACTTCCTTCTATCGCTCCTTGCTCGCTCCCCGGCATACCGAAAAAAGAAGAAAACCAACCCTTATTCGGATTTGAACCGATTATTCAATCCTATCCTCTTTAGTAAGGGCCTTGTAAGGTGGATCAGAGGTTCTACTTGCATGTGTAGGATATCGATGTGGAAGTTGACTTCTTTCCCTCTAGGCAGACTGATACGATAAGGAATCAACTACAAGGGGAATAAGATTCGGATTACCTTGTTGATCGAATATCTCAAGGCAAGAACACTTGATTGAGATTTGAATCACTCCACAAGCAAGATCGATCATGTCTAGCTTCAATGATTCTTGTTGATCAAATATCTCAAACACTTGTTTGAGATTCGAATCACTCCACAAGCAAGATTGATCATGTCGAACTTGAATGATTCTACATGCAATCTAAACTACATAGAATTGCAAATAGCCATTGGCTAAAGAAGAGCACAAATGCTTCTTTTACTATATTTTCCAAGTCTGCTTACAAATATATCATACATGGCTTTATATAGCCTCAAAATGAAACTATTAAAGACATTCCAAAAGTTGTAACATTCATACTTAATGACCATAATTAGCCATTATGTAAATGTAACCTAAAGTAAATAAAATGTCTTAAAATGCAATAACTCTAAATTACTCTAAATTGTAACCCACCCAAAATTTACAACAATCAAACTTTATTCTTCTTCAATGTAGCATGAATTGAAACATCTTTTGATAATTTTGACAACCTTTTCTTCACATCTTCATTGAAGTATATTGTAGGATTGATGTCTTTTGGTTCATATCACAGACCGTCAAGCCTGTATGAGTAGTGAAGAAGAAGAAATGGAGAATGCAATCACCTCCACCTTTCATCTATTAAGTCCGTCTAGGCAGTATAATCGAGAATGAGCAAGACTTTGTGTTGTAAGGCCTTTCCCTTGCTATCTTAGACCAGCCTAACTTATCCCATTCCTTATTCCTCAATGGGGAGTAATTCCTCTCTCTCTCTTCTTTACTCCTGGTTGGGGTGGTTGGTGGCTCTTGGGTTGGTGTTTGTAGAGGGTACACAGTTTAGCAAATTGATTATGTATGGTGATTGTAGTGAATAGGGACGAGTTGAGGGGTAATGTGATTGATTGATTGATTGATTGTTGATATCTGGGTGTGTACCCACTGACCATATGGGTTTCCCCCCTTCGTTTCGGAATTTTCCATTTCTACATCTCTTTCTTCCCTTTCTTTCCATTTTGTTGGTCACGATATTATGCCTAAAGAGTAGACACAGGATAATAAAGAGTCTAAGCTCGATCCACCTTCACACAATTTCTTGAGTTAGACATAAACTAATATACTATCTTCCATCCTATCTATTGAAAACAAGAGCATAGAAGTAGCTGAGAAGCAGGGTAGCTGACTTGCTCTTCCTACTCCCGTATGTTCTTTCTTTCTCTTTTTTTGCCAATTAGAAGAAGGACTTGGGTAACCCTTGGCTCAAACCCACCCGTTAGAGCAGCGAGCTGGTTACTGAAGTCGAAGGCGGGAAAGGGTTAATGCGTAGAGGATTGGACGGGCTTGCTTTAACCGAAGGGGGAGAAGGGAGTACGAAAGACTGATTGGAAGACAGGGCCTTTAAAAAGGATACAAAGAAAATGGAAGAGAAGGACGATGGTGAGGATATATCCATAGTAATGAGAACCCCTGCTATTTTCCTTAGGCTTGAAAGTAGCAGTAACCGTCTATGCTCTCTTTGCTGGAGTTCTTTCTTTCCTTTTTGGAGTTCACGATTCTTTGATAGCTCGCTACGTGACTTTCTGGCTGTTAAACCTTGAGGGATGTAGCTAACTAAGGTAGTCTAGATGCTAGCCAAGAGCGGAGGTTTGTTTTCAATGCCTTGCCTGCAAGCTTTATGAGATTGTAGCTTTCTTCTATTTACAGCTCTAAAATGGATAGCTAGATAGGTATAGGTGGAGTTCTTCCTGACTTTGAGTCTCAACACTTATAAGTTCTTTAGTATGAAGGTAGCTTGGCTCACTTCTGATAGTAAACGTCAGTCTCATTCCCTGGGCTAGGATCGGCTACTGTTGGGATCGGTCCGACAGGAAGGAAAGCTAATTGGCTGAGCAAAGAAGGTTCTTCCACGTACTTAAAGAGTTAAAGCATTGAAATGCAGTCATGTGTCAACGCCTTTCTCCATTAAAGAAGATCGGAGTCATGAACAGTAAAAGCAGATTCTTGGCAAAACCTTGAATCAAGAGGAAGTTCCGCACCTGAAAGTGGAATCCCTAAAGGTGGAATCCCTAAAGAAAGGCTCATCTCGCGCTTGGGTACTTCATTTTGGTTATTCAATCTCTCAAGAAAAAATGGTTGAATCTTAGTCAACTGAGTGAATGCAGAATGATTGATAGCTCTCTACAAGCTCTTGGCACTCTACTTAAGGAAGCGAAGCAACCACTTCTCCCCGGCACAGGCAAGAGGGATCCATTGAGAGGGCTACCTGCGTATGAGATTGAGAGAGAGGCGGGGGATGATCAAATATGGTTAGACTGATTTCTTTCCAATAAGAATGGGGAATCAGCTTCATTCAATGCCAGTATCTCTCTCAACTGCAAGAAGATCAACTGCATTTCTATTTTGGTTTTAGTCGACCAGGAGTTCGGAATCGACAAGAGAGAAAGAGAAGATGTTTGTGTTGGGAAGCCGGGCCCTTTACATAGGCTTTTCGAAGTAGCTGCAATTGAATGAATGCGTATCAGCTGTGATTAAATCAGTAAGCGCTGCAATATCCATCTTTCTTGGTCTTCAAAGATAGCCAGGTGAATCAAGACCTAGTTCTTTCCTACCCAGGGGATTTCCGCCCAGATAGCTCACTTTATTCGAATATATCACCTAGAGGCCGGACAAAGATAGGATACCGCTTGGCATATTGCACCTGAGGAAGAATTCCAACTATTAATCCGACTGGAAGCGATGAGAGAGACTGCGGTGAGGGAAGAGACTGACGAACCTTGTAGGAAGGCCCAACAACTTTGTTTGACTGCAGCGGAGGATACCACGGATACGGAATACCATAGATTGACACGGAGAGAGAGAAGATCTCGGCCACTTATATCGGGGGATAACCCTGGCTTAACCCTGAATCAGCCACTAAGATCACCAATGCCTGAACTACGTCAAAAATCACTACTGATTGGGATCGCTGAGACTCCTTTCCTTTGGAAGATAGACCAACTCACAGAGAATCTTTCGGCAGAGATAGCTAAATAGGATTACCTACCCACCTTCCTTCAGATATTCCTTGGTAAGACTCACTAGATATACCTTTTTATGAATAGCTACCCCAATTAGACCATCCCATAACACTGATGAGCGGTGTAAAATGAGCTTAGTTCATGTTGGGTCCGACTAGCTACGGTGAAATATGTCCCTGCCTGGGTAAGCCAGTCGGTTGAGCCGGTGAAAAGCTTGGAGAAGAAGAAGAAGAAGATGGGGGAGCCCTTATCTAATGATATCCCACGGGTAAGCCATTAAGTGAAGAGAATGCTATGAGTTCACAAGAGTCACTAGAAGGTGTGAATGAAAAGAATCTAGCCCTGAGCAATAAGGGTCCGGAAGCAAAGGTTATTCCAATCCCAGCTTTTGTGTTGGTTGGGAAGTATGCTCTTGCGTCCACTACTGCTAATGAATCCCCGACTAGTGGGTATTCCCATTGATGAATGAATACCAACAGTGCGAGTATGGATGTCATCTGTAGTTATTGTAGTGTCAAATTCCTTTGCTTTCTCGGTATCTGACCTTTTATAGGTAAATATAGTGTATTGTTGAGAGTTAGTCTTTCTCCAGACTTTACCGGTATTTGAGGCTGCTTAATGTTTTAATATAGTAGACTGATGTAAGTAACTCTTTTACTGAACCTTGTATGCAAGTAACTAAGCCGGATGAAAGGTCAAGCTCATGAACCGTAACCTATTCTCATGAACCTACACCTATTCTACTAATAATGAATGAATTAACAACTCTTTCACTTCCAACTCTGTCTGAGTCTGAACTACGTAACCTCTCTGTCCTTTACTTTACTTCGACTAAACTCCTTATGAGTATAACCTTTCACTCTGTAAGTAGTAGTAGTTAGTTAGTCTTTCCCCTTTACCTCTCCAACTGCTAAACTCCTATTGATGCTTTCTCCTTTTAACTACTGATTCTTCTTTACCTGCCCTTTGGTCTATCAGCTTGGCTCCTGAAACTGATTGAAGGAAGTAAGTAACTCCTTATTGAAGTAAGTAAATGGTATGATTGAAGGAAGTAAGTAAATGGTAGTTGTCTTTCCCCGTAACCTCTCTGTCTCTGTCTGAGTCTGAACTCTTTATCCGTAACCTCTTGAGTCTTTGCCTCACGTAACCTCTCTGTCCAATTCTCCTTTCCGAAGTGAATCCTTAACTACTTCCTTAGCCTAAAGAACGTATTCGCTATAAGATTCATTCTACTCTTCTTTCATTCAGGAGGTGTAAAGCTGCTTCTTCTCTTTCCTCTTCGTCAGCCTGACTTTACGATCCTAAACTACACTACATGATCTTAAACTACACTACATGATCCTAAACTACTACTTATTCTGGATCTTTCACTACTGATACTGATACTGAAAGTCAAGACTAAAGAGAAAGCTAGCTAACTACTTCCAACTCTTACACTTACTACTGCACTGGAAGAACTGACTAACTGCTGCCTCTACTAGAAGAACTAACTACTGGCCTATACTTTAACTTAACTACTGCCTATACTTGAACTTACTACTGTCTATACTGGAAGAACTGACTACTGCCTACTTACACTTCCTATCCCTACTGTACTGAGATTACACTTCCAACTGCCTACTCATTAAGCTCTATTCATTCATTCCCTGAGGAGAACAATCTATGTAAGTTAGTTACTACTTGACTGACCTTCTTTCAATCCTCTAGTAACCGAAGAGAAAGCAAGACAAGAAGAACAACAACATTTACATTACAGGCGGGTCAAGGTCAAGCTCATTCACCTCTGTAGCAAGAGAAGAAGAAAGAAGAAGAAGATTATTACATTACGGGAAAGAAGGGTCAAGGTCAAGCTCCTCTCCCTTTACTTACTGTCGAGCTCTTTCACTCCTTTCCCTGTTGGTAAAGCTGCTTCGCTCCTGAACCTCCCCTATGGGTAAAGGGGCTTCGCTCATTCACTTATAGAGCACAAGAAGAAGAAGATTAATTACGAGAAGGTAATGCTACTAAACGAGACAAGAAGAACTACAAGATAATTATATTACAGGAGGGGGAGAGTAACGCTAACCTAACGTCTCGAACAAGAAGAAGAAGAAAGCTTCAATTCATTACAGGAAGGAAGGTAAAGTTAGACCTGACGAAGAACAACTTCATTACAAGCAAGAGGGGTAAAGCTTACCTGACGAGACAAGAAGAAGAATCAGATTATTACATTATAGGAAAGGGTCGGTCAAGTCCTCTCTTCTAAGTCACCTCTAGAGCAAGCAAGCCACTAAGATTCATTACATCCGGGAAAGGGGGTAAAGCTAATAACCTAATAACGTCTGGAGAAGGCAAGCAGCAGGCAAGCAAGAACAAGATATTCATTACAGGCTGGAAGGGGTCAAGTTAACCTAACGTCTTCGAGCAAGCCAACTAACTACATTGTAAGGTCAAGTACCCTCTTCTGTTCTAGAGCAAGAACTAGATTTACATTACAGGAAGGGTAAACGTATCTGACGTCTCGAGAAAGAGAAAGAAGAAGACAAGATATGAATTACAGACGGAAAGGTAAACTCATTCACCTACAAGAGCAAGAAGAACAAGATTTATTACATACAGAAAGGTCAGTGATAACATAAGGAATCACTACAAGGAGAGTAAGATTCGGATTACCTTGTTGATCGAATATCTCAAGGCAAGAACATTGTTTGAGATTCGAATCACTCCACAAGCAAGATCGATCATGTCTAGCTTGAATTATTCTTGTTGATCAAATATCTCAACGCAAGAACACTTGATTGAGATTCGAATCACTCCACAAGCAAGATTGATCATGTCGAGCTTGAATGATTCTACATGCAACCTAAACTACATAGAATTGCAAAGAAACTTAGCCATTGGCTAAAGAAAAGCACAAATGCTTCTTTTAATATATTTTCCAAGTCTACCTTACAAATACAACATACATGGCTTTATATAGGCTCAAAATGAAACTATTAAAGGCATTCCAAAAGTTGTAACATTCACACTTTATGGCCATAATTAGCCATTATGTAAATGTAACCGAAATTAAATAAAAAATTTTTAAATACAATAACTCTAAATTACTCTAAATTATAACCCACCCAAAATTTACAACAATCAAACTTTATTCTTCTTCAATGTAGCATGAATTGAAACATCTTTTGATAATTTTGACAACCTTTTCTTCACATCTTCATTGAAGCATATTGTATGATTGATGTCTCTTGGTTCATATCAGTCATGCTAACCTTTCTTTACAATCTGCTTCATAGTCTTTAGTTAGAGAATCAATCAATCTAACTTACCTGCTCTGGCTTACTTACCTGCGCTCTGGCTTAACTGCTCACAAACTTACCTGCTTTGGCTGGCTTGACTTAACCTGTTCCTTCATTCACCTATTCGTCTTGAATTTACTTTCTTGTAAACTTATGACCCTTCCCATGAACCTTGTCTTGAGTTTACAGTCAACAAGAGAAGGGAGACTCAACAAGCGGAATTAGAGATTGTAATAATAAAAAGGAGAACCTCTTTCTGTCTTACCTGTCGAAAGAGAGAGAACTAACTAACCGCTGCCCTATAGTAGTACGATATGTATTCCCTGACCGAGACTCATCAAGTAAAGACTAAGACTAGTTTTCGGGCCCGGGCTCGGCTGTCTTGAACTGCTTGCTTTTACTCCTTCCCTGCTATTCCCTGAACTATAGATTGATTAATGATCTGTCACAGTCAGTCTCGACTTCACTTTTTATTATATATAGAGAGTTTACGGGTTAGGCCGGACTATTATATACTGATTGATGCTTTCTTCCTTGGTGTGTTGGAAGGAAGAGGCACTGACCAAAAGATTAAGACGAGTGAACAGTCAGGACAGAGTAAGTAAAGAAGCTAACTCCTTATCCCTTACCTTAAAGAAAGAGAAAGAACTGATTGTCAGATAGCCTCCTTACCTCCTCCCTAACTAAGAGAGATAACTAGAACTAACTATAATATAAAGATAACTAACAGCTTCTTCGCCCCTCTCCTCCTTTTTCTTGTCTGTCTGCTTCGCCCCTTCCTTTTCCTTGTCCGATATGTATTCTTAAGATTGAACTAGGTAAGTCAAAAGCTAGAATGAAGAACCTGCCCGCAAGAGGAATCAGTTCCTTTACGAGTCAATGAGAGATTAAGCTCCTCTCCTTCTTGGTCGAGCTGTTTCACTCCCTCACCTCGTAAACTCGGTTTCACAATTCCATTGCCTGCCCCTCCCCTATAGGTAAAGCTGTAGAGCTCCCGAACGAACCAGAAGTCTTACCTGACGAAGAAGCTAAACCAACCGAGACTATCCTATCCTTAGTGAAAGACTAAAGGTCAAGAAAGCTTAGAGTGAGAGTTTACCTTGCCCAAAGTCAAAGGCAAAGAGAGCCAACCTCTAAACCGTACCAGGAGTAAGTCAAGCCGAACCATTCTTTCTCATTTACTCTTACACCAGATTGCCCAAAATCAAAGAGACCTCAAACCGTAAAAGAGCAATACTACTTATTCCTAATCGTTTACTCTTACACCGGATTGCCCAAAGTCAAAGAGACCTCAAACCGTAACCACTAGAAGTGAGTGTGCCCATTCACCTTTCTATCTCATAATGGAATTGCGAGCCCCTCCCCTGTCGGTAAAGCGGCTTCGCCCCTGACCTCTGATCTTCTCGTCGTCTTTCCGTCTGCTCCACCACGCCTCGTAACTATTACTTTCTCTCTCCTTTAACTATCGGTAAGATATTGATTTATGGATTCTCCTTGCCCTATGCTCTTATTTCTTTCTTTACCTTACTTTACCTTTTCTAGTGTTTGATTGAAGTGTTGAAAGTCGAGCCTAAAGATTCATTCTACTTCACTCAATCACTATACTATAGTTCTTTGATTTCCCTTAGCAAGTCTTTGATCAAGTCAAGAACTCAGCAGCAACTAAAAGAGAAAGAGAAATTCAAGACAGAACAGAACAGGACTATTACACCGGAACCTTTCTTTCACTTAGAACTCTATACGTATTATCCTACTCCCTACTACTTACATTACACTTAGAACTCTTTACTCCCTATCTACTTTAGATTAGACCTACTCTCTACTTGAACTTAGAACTACTTACTCATTAAGGAGCTAGCGATCCTACCCTACTCATTAATTAAGCTCTACTGCCTACAAGCTGCTCTACTCTATTCCTTGACGAGGATAAACTATTATGTTACACCTTTTCAATCCTCTAACTGAGGAGAAAGCAAGAGAAGAAGATTGATTTATTGCAAGAGGGTAATGCTAACTAACCTAACGTGACGAGTAAAGAAAGACTGAACCAACAACACAACTTATTCATTCCGTAAAGCAAGAGAAGCAGATAGGAATTACTACATACAAGAAGGTCAGTCAAGCTCACTCATTAACTTGCCGAGACAGCAAGAGAAGAAGATTTATTACATCCGGGAAGGAAGGTAATGATGCTACTATAACACTCTTAATAACCTAACCTATAACCCTTACAACCTAACCTATAACCCTTACAACATAACCTCTATAGAAAGCAAGAGAAGTAGATATTGTAAGAGAAGTAGGTATTGCAAGAGAGGTAGATATGAATTACTAGAAGAAGGTCACAGTCAAGCTCACTCACTAACTTGCCGAGAAGGCTGCAAGAGAAGAAGAAAGAGATTTACTACATCCCGGCGGAAGGTCATGCTACTAACTTGACGAGAGGAACAACAAGATTTATTACAGGAAGGAAGTTCAAGTTAACCTCTCTCTGGTCTAGAATAAGAAGCAAGAGTATGAGAAGGAAGCTCAAGTAAGACCTGACGAAGGAAGAGCAACTGAATTACAAGCAAGAAGAGGTAACTCACCTGACAAAGAGAATAACTTAATTGACATTACATACGGGAAGCTCAAATACTCTCTTAGAAGTTACCTCGGGAGCAAGCAACAAGCAAGCCAGCCAACAACATGAATTACATACTAAAGAGGTCAAGCTAACCCAACCTGACGAGAAAGAAAGCAAGCAGCAGGCAAGCAACCAACCAACCAAGTAAGCAACAACAACATATTCAATTCATTACACGGGAAGGAGTCAAGTTAACCTAACCAGACGAGAAAGACAACTACTACATTAAAAAGGCAGGCAAGCTCTAGCTAGTCATGAACAAGAACTAACTACAAAGCTGACCTGACGTGATGAGAAAGAATAAGAGAAGATATTCATTACATACAGAACAGAAAGAGAAACTGCTCACTCACTCACCTATAGCTGCGGATATATTACTACGGAAGGTTCATTCAAGCTTACTTGACAAGAAGAGGAGCATTAGACATTACAAAAAGGTCAGTCAAGCTCCAGCTATTTCGGAAGAATACCATTTCTATTACAGAAAGGTAAAGCTACAGCTATTCCAGAACTACATCATTTCCATTACAGAAAAGTAAAGCTACAGCTATTAGGGAAGAGCTAGATTCCATTTCATTCACCTCTCGGTTTCACAATTGCATTTCATTCTTTCATTCATTTACTCTTTCAAAGACTGTAAAGGTCATAGAGGGGCCAGAAGTAGCTCAGGGCATAGGGGGCAGGGGTTTACTGTTCAAGCTGTTCAAGAAGGGAAAGGAATATCGTCCGGTCAGAGAATAGAGGCGGTTCCGGTTCAGGAGAAAGAGAAGAGCTAAGATTCCTTGTTTACCTCCCTCCTTCAATCAGGGAAAATGGCATAGCTTTCAAAATAGACAGAGGATAGGATTTGATCCCCTTTTTCCCGGAAAGTATCTTATAAATCATCAAAGGTCTTTACAAGAGTTCAATCAGGTTCCGGCATTCATAAGGTTCGTTCCGGGTCAGGTTCCTTCCTTCTTTCTTTGTTCCAGTTCCGGGCAGGGTTTCATGAAGTAGCTCTAGAGAGGTGAAGGGGAACTCTCATCTCATTCATCCTGAGTAGAGTGTTTACCTTGAAGGGAGAGGAAAAGAGTGAAAGCAAGAAAGTAGTGAGACTGTAAAGGAGAGGGTTTCCCTCGTTCAAGAGTTTAGTTTAATCAGGTTGGTTCGTTCAGTAGTGAGTGAAGGAGCGAAGCAGCTTGACCGACAGGGAAAGGAGCGAAGCAGTGAAACCGACAGGTTCAGGAGCTAGCGGATCATACAGCCTATAAGGTTCAAAAGTGAAATCCGGTTCTGATAAGATAAGGAATCACTACAAGGGGAGTAAGATTCGGATTACCTTGTAGATCGAATATCTCAAGCCAAGAACACTTTGTTTGAGATTCGAATCACTCTAGAAGCAAGATCGATCATGTCTAGCTTCAATGATTCTTGTTGATCAAATATCTCAAACACTTGTTTGAGATTCGAATCACTCCACAAGCAAGATTGATCATGTCGAGCTTGAATGATTCTACATGCAATCTAAACTACATAGAATTGCAAAGAAACTCAGCCATTGGCTAAGAAAAAGCACAAATGCTTCTTTTAATATATCTTCCAAGTCTCCCTTACAAATACAACATACATGGCTTTATATAGCCTCAAAATGAAACTATTAAAGACATTCCAAAAGTTGTAACATTCATACTTAATGGTCATAATTAACCATTATGTAATTGTAACCTAAAGTAAATTAAAAGTCTTAAAATACAATAATGAAATACAATAACTCTAAATTGTAACCCACCCAAAATTTATAACCATCAAACTTCATTCCTCTTCAATGTGGCATGAATTGCAACCTCTTTTGATAATTTTGACAACATTTTCTTCACATCTTCATTGAAGTATATCGTATGATTGATGTCTCTTGGTTCATATCATTCTCCACTTCTTCAAGAGGATTCGTCCTCGAATCTATTTGTGAAACTTTGCTGCAAAACATAAGATATGAAAATACAAAGGCCCTCACAACAATCTCTCATGTGTATACAACACTCAAGGATTTTTTTTTAGGCCACTCTGTTTACACAAATGAAGCTCTCATTCTCACCTCTCAAAATTGTAAATATAGCACAGATTGAATTTTGAACTTTGGGTCGATTAAAAACTAAAAAGAAAAAAACAAATTGAAAAGAAACGCAAAGGAAACATATATCCGATCTTGAGCCTGAAGCTCTGATACCAAATGATACGATAAGGAATCAACTACAAGGGGAATAAGATTCGGATTACCTTGTTGATCGAATATCTCAAGGCAAGAACACTTGATTGAGATTCGAATCACTCCACAAGCAAGATTGATCATGTCTAGCTTGAATGATTCTTGTTGATCAAATATCTCAAACACTTGTTTGATATTCGAATCACTCCACAAGCAAGATTGATCATGTCGAGCTTGAATGATTCTACATGCAACCTAAACTACATAGAATTGCAAATAGCCATTGGCTAAAGAAGAGCACAAATGCTTCTTTTACTATATTTTCCAAGTCTCCCTTACAAATACAACATACATGGCTTTATATAGCCTCAAAATGAAACTATTAAAGACATTCCAAAAGTTGTAACATTCATACTTAATGGTCATAATTAACCATTATGTAATTGTAACCTAAAGTAAATTAAAAGTCTTAAAATACAATAATGAAATACAATAACTCTAAATTGTAACCCACCCAAAATTTATAACCATCAAACTTCATTCCTCTTCAATGTGGCATGAATTGCAACCTCTTTTGATAATTTTGACAACATTTTCTTCACATCTTCATTGAAGTATATTGTATGAATGATGTCTCTTGGTTCATATCAGGTTCAGTAGCTCGTGGAATAGAGGTTCAGCTTCTCATCCAGTGGCTTTACCTCCTGCCAGAATAAAGAGGAGAGGAGAGCAGCAATGAGACACACAAGAATAGTTCCTTGTTTACAGTTTAGAAAGTGATTGAGTTACGGGTTCCGGGTCAGGGGCGAAGACGCGAAACAAAGGGGAGGCCATGGAATTGTGAGACCAACCGAGTTTACGAGGTGAAGGGTCAGTAGGATCAGTCTAATTCATCTTGTCTCCCTAATTGTTTCGGCTTTCAAAGCTGCTAAGGAGCGAAGAAGCGGTGAGCCGAGTTTACGAGGCGAACGAGTTCAACCGCGAGACCTAGAGGTAGAGGAGTGAAAGCAAGAAGCATTTCATATGCGAGTGATTGAGTTTACCTTGTTCAAGAATAGTATAGTGAAGGGGAAGGTGTTTACAGTTCTGAAAGTTATTTCGTTCCGGGGCAAATAGACCGAGGGAAGGAAAGAAGGCGGAGTTCTCGAATAGCTTGACCTGATTCTCATAACTCACAATCACATCAGGTAATAAATATCAGTTACGATTCTGGAGCTCTGCAATGAAACCGATAGGTGAATGAGCCGGAGAATTCATAAGGAGTTGAGTCTGTGTTTACCTACAGTTCGTTCAATCAAAGAGCTACTCAACGAACCTGCAAGCAAATCGTCCTACCTAAGACAAGAAAGAGCGAGCTGATAGGTGAAAGAGCGAAGCAACGAAACCGAGTAGGATAATAGGTGACGGGGAAGGAGAATGCAGAGGGAGATTTTCTCTTTCATCTTGACTGCCAGTGAACTAATTCTCATTCATAAGGAGTTGAGTGTTTACAATTCCGGTTCTGTCATTAATTTCCTCTCCTGGAAAGTCTCACTCATCGTTAGTCTTTGTTTACAGTCTTTCTTTGATTTCTTATTCTTCTTTCATTCTCATTCTGTAAAGGGATAGGGTTGAGGTTTCGTCTTGACTACCAGTTCAGGAGAAAGAATCAATCAATAGGTTCAGTAGTTTACCGTGAAAGAATAGTTCGGGAGTTCAGTTCGTTCCGGAGCTTGCCCTTTCATCCAGCTTACCTAGTTTACCTTACCTTGTGATTGAGTTCAGGGGAAGAAGTGAGACCGAGGTTACAGTGTTTGAAAGAAGGAATCGGATCATGAATCGGAAAGGTGCGAAACTGTGAGACCGATCCGAGTTTACCTCCAAAAATAAGGGAAGGTCATAGAGGTTCGGGTTTGAGGTTGAGTCTTTCCTTCCAGTTCTTTCTCATTAAAGGTTCAGGATCATGAATCAATCTTGTCTTGCTTCAGTCTTTCTCCTTATGATTTAGAATAGAAAGGTAAACTCAGATTTGATAACTAGGTTTCGGCTTTCTCTTTCCGCTTTCACTATCTCTTTGATTTCCTCGATGGTAAAGGACTAGAGTATAAGAAGCTCAGGGTTTCAGTTTCCTCTCCCTGATAGTTTCGGCTTGACTTCTGGAGCTTGAGTGAAGGAAGTAGCTCGGGTCATATCGGTGTAGGGTAAGGGAAGGAGTGATTGAGCAAAGCAACTCAACGAGAAGAGTAGAGTAGAGGCGCCAAGCAACTCGACCGCGAGGCGAAGCAGCTTTGTTACGTGGTTGTGAGTCTTACGACAATGAATAGGTGAGTGAAAGAATAAGAAGGTAAGGGATTGAATGAATTTATGTAAGGACAGGTGGGTGATTGACCTAAGCAGCTTTACCGTGAAATCAGTAGGATCAGGATAAAGAGTGAAAGAGTCTTTCTCTTGTATCTCGACATTCATTGACTCGAGAGGAGCAGAGTGAAAGAGGGTTCCTTCAGTAGTGATTGGGAAGGAATAAGGAGCGAAAGCTGTAAGACCGAGTTTACGAGGCGAACGAGCGAAAGCAGTGAGACCCTACGGGCGAAGGAGCGAAGGCTGCTCGACCAAGAGGGAGAGGAGTGAAGACTTCCTTTCCTATACAGCCTAATTACTGAGTTCAATCAAAGAGCTACTTCTTTTTACTGAGTTCAATCAGTAGGATCAGTCTCATTCATCTTGTCTGAGTCTTCCTTCTTCTCCCTCCCTTCATTGATTCAAGAACTGTAAACTCGTTCAATCAGTAGGATCAGTTGTCTTCATAAATGGGTTCGGGTTCTGGTCAGGGCATATCGGAAAAGGAGCTAGCTTCTCATCCATCCAGCTTATTTACTGAGTTAAAGAAGGAAAAGGTGTAGGAGAAGGTTTCGTCTGACAGTTCACTCTCAGGAATCCCTTTAACTGTTCAATCCAGGAATAGAGGTTCAGTCGCGACTTCCGGTTCCGGGTCAGGTTAATCAATAAGGTAACCTAAAGGTAAAGAAAGGATGGATAGGTTGAGTCTCATTCATCTTGATTGAGTCGTACGTACCTTGATCTTTTGCTTTTATCGAGTTCAATGAAAAGAATACATAGAGAGAGTCAAAGGGGAAGGGGCTAGCCAGAGGTTCAGGCATGAGACCGAGTTTACATGGAATTGCGAGACCAATAGGTTAAGGAGTTTACTTCGAACAATAACTAACTGATAATAACAAACAAGAAAAGAACGAAATAAGGGGCCAAGCCGAGGAAAAGGGTCAGGCTCATGAGCAGTGAAAGAGTGAAAGAAGTAATAGTCCAGTCAGCCAGGAGTTTACAGTTCCTCTTCGGTGGGGGAAGTAGTTAAGGAGAATTCCTCGGAAGGTGAAGGTTCATGACCTGATTCTCATCCAGCCTATTTCCCTTGTGTTTGACTGAAATAACTCAAAAAATAGGGTGAAGCATCCATTCCATTTTACCCCAAAAAATAGACATAAGATAACATTTTATCCCCAAAAATACGGGAAAGATAGAATGAAATTGATTTCAAAACCTTTACCGAGGGAAAAACCTCTAACAAGGTTTGACAGTTATATGTGGATAGAATTTCTTGATTTATGGTCTTTACAGGATCAGGAGTCTTTGGCTTTGATTTCCTCTTTCCTTGAGTCTTTGTTTACTGTTATGAAAGTGATTGAGTTACGGGGCAAATAGACCGAGTGAAAGAAGGGACAAGTGATTGAGCAAAGCGAAGCCACGAGACCGAGTTGGACAGGGGCAGACAGAGAGGGAGGAGGTAACCAACCAGCTTTTGAAAGAGTGAAAATATCGGTTACGGTTACGGTTCAGGTTCTTCAAACAAACACCTACCCATGAATTTACTACTCTCCTGTCAAGGTTCTTCAAAAAAACACCTACCCATGAATTTACTCTCCTCTGTCAAAAGGATCAGGAATCTTGTCGTGCTTGAGTCAGTCTCTTTTCTTTTTCCGACTGTAAAGGAATAGAGTATAATGAGCGAAGCCAGCAGTTCAAGAATAAATCCAATAGGTTACGAAGCCGCTCGACCCATAGTTGTAGAGGTTCCTTCCTTCTTTCTCATTCATTTACTCTTTCAAAC
Source organism: Cucurbita moschata (assembly GCF_002738365.1). NCBI lineage: Eukaryota > Viridiplantae > Streptophyta > Magnoliopsida > Cucurbitales > Cucurbitaceae > Cucurbita > Cucurbita moschata. The sequence goes on along the minus strand of NW_019268522.1, from coordinate 5,858,035 downwards.
ACTGTAATCATTCATCTTGTCTTTTTTGCTTTACCTCCTTAAATCAGGGCAAATTAACTCAAATACCTCTAAAATACCCCTAAAAATAGGGAGAAGATGGCTGTTTAGAATGAAGGGTCTTTACAGGATCAAGATAATGAGTCTGACAGTGAACTCTCCCTTGTGTTCCGGTTTAGGAGAAAGAAGAAATAGGGTACGGAGTGAGCTCTCATTCATAAGCTTGACTTACCTTGTTCAAGAATAGTATAGTTCAGGCGCGAAGCCGAGGGGTGAAAAGAGCGAGACCGAAGGGAGAGGGACGAAGAAACTCGACCAAAGGGCGAGACCGAAGGGAGAGGGGCAGGGTCTTCTTCTAGCTTTACCTCCTTCAAGAGTTTAATCAGGAATCGGAGAAGGAAAGGAATCGATAGTCTTTCCTTCCAGTTCACTCTCATTAAGCTTGATTTCCTCTTTCCTCTCCGTCAAGCAGCTAACTCCTTCATTTCTTCTTTCCGTTCTGTTCACTCTCATTAAGCTTTCCTCTTTCCTTGAGTCTTTGTTTACTGTTCAACCAAATATCGTATAAGGAGGAAGTAAGCTGTTCAAGAGGGGACGGGACAAGTGATTGAGTTCCGGAGCTGATCTTTCCTTCCGGTGAAGTAGCAAAGGAAAGGTAATACCTTGGAGTCTTTGGTTCTTCTTCTAGCTTTACTGAGTCTTTAAAGAATAGTTAGTCCGAGAATCAAGTCTTTGGTTCCGGCAATGGAATTGCTTTGCAGTTCAAAGAAGTAGAATCAGTCTAATGAGTTTGACGGTTCACTCTCCCTTCCTTCTAGTTAGTTGGTTTCGGCTTTCAAAGCTGCTAACTCCTTCCTTCCTTCTTTCATTTACATACTCTCCCCTCCTGTAAAGGTTCTATCTCTTTTCTTTACTCTCTCGACTGTAAAGCTATTTTGCTGCTAACTCCTTCAATCCGGTCCGGGAATAGGGAGAGGTTCAGGATCAAGAGCTGTTCAAGAAGGTTCTCATCCAGCTGCTTTACCTCCTGTTTATAGTGTCCTGGTTTGAGGTTGAGTCTTTCCTTCCAATTCACTCTCATTCATCGTTCAAGAAGGGACAGGATTGAATATGCTCGGACAGGGAAGGAGGTTACAGTTCCAAAAGGATTGAATAGGAACAGAATAAGGAGAAAGAGAAGAGACCGAGTGTACTGTTCAAGAATCACGAACAATAACGGAACAAGTAGTTATAAGTCACTCTCCAAGCAGCTAATTCATTTCTTCTTGAACTGTATAAGGAATGAATATCTTCTTCTTCTTCTAGCATTCTGTTCAGCGTCAGGAGCAAACAGACCCACAGAAAGAGTGAAATCAAAGACCTATTCTATTTACCCAGGGAAAGAAGGTCATATCGGGGCAAGTTCTGGAGCTTCTCTTTCTTGATCTTCTCCTTTCTATCACTGTAAACTATCATGAATCTTTCGGCTTTACAATTCGTTCAACCAAACAAAGAGCTACTTCACACCTATTTACCTTGGGAAAGAGTGAAAGAAATCAGTCTCTCTCATTCTTGCTTGTTTCGGCTTGACTTCCTGTAGAGGTTCAGGCAATGGAATTGTGTGTGAGCCCGAGGTGTAGAGTAGAGGCGAATAAGCTCAGCTACGAAACCAACCGATAGGGAGAGTTATTCAAGAAGGCAGAGTGAGTTTACAAAGAAGAACATAGGGTAGGGACAAGTGATTGAGTTTACCTTGTTCAATCAGGAGAAAGAGAAGAGCTAAGATTCCCAGTTTACTGTTCCTGAAGGAATCGGACCATGAAGAGGAAAGGCGCGAAGCCGAGGTTCAGTCTCATTAACTTCTTCTTTTACAGTTCAATAGGAGCTTGATCGAGAGTCTCCCTTCCAGTTTCATCTTGACTTCCGGTGATTCAGTTCAGGAAGTAGCGAAGGATAGGTAGGATCATTCTTGCATGTTTACTCTTTCCGTCCTGTTCAGGATAGGTTCACTCTCATTAAGCTTGATTTCATCTTTCGGCCCTTGTGAAAGAAAGAGTTCAAGAAGGTGTAGGCTCAGTAGACTCAGGGTTTCATTCAGTAGCTCCGGCAATGGAATTTCTATTTACCTCGTGACAGAATAAATAGGTGATTGAGTTCACTCTCAGTCATTGAATATGCTTTACTTACCTCTGAGTCAAAGAGTGTTTGACAGTTTACCTCCAGAAATAAGGGAAGGATAGGTTCAGGAGAATGAAGAGTATTTCTCTTTTACAGTTCCATCCGGTAAACTCTAAGTTTCTAACTAGGTTCGTTCAGGTCAGGTAATAAAGTCAAGGTTCAATCAAGAGCTACTTTTACCTTCTGACAATAAGGGAAGGGAATACAGATAGAGGTTCCGCCATTCATTTACTTACTCTCCTCCTGTAAAGTTCAGGGAATATCTTCTTCTTTCACTAGGGGTTCACTATCTCTATTCTTTCACGAGCTAAATAAATAGGGGTTTGATTGAATCAATGGACTCTCCTGTCAGCTAATTCATTGATTCCGTTTTTGTAAGTAAAGGTTCAATCGCTTCTCTTGAATTTGATTCGTTTATAGTCTTTGAAGGTGACGGAGTAAAAGGGTGAGTTCAATCCATTAATCTTTCTTCTTCTTCTTTTACAGTGAACAAATAGTTCAACCCTTGCTCAATCAGCGAGAGGAAAGAAAAGCAAAGATCAGAGACAGACCGTAAGTAAAATAGCTTTACCTCCTTATACAGTTAAAGAAGAAATAGGAAAGAGCGAAGGAGAAAGAATCGTATGGAAAGGGGCGAAGCCGAGGAAAAGGTGAAGTAGCTTTTTCGGGTTCTTCTTCTTTTACAGTTAAATAAAGAAAGGAGAAAGAACAGTTAAAGAATAATTCTAGATTCTGTACATTTCTATATAGGTTCATGAGAGAAGCACATTAATAGGAGCGAAGCTGCTTTACCGACAGGGGAGGTGAAGGAGCGAAGCAGCTTTACCTTGTTCAATGAAAGAAGGAAAAGGAGTTTACAAATCTTGATTGAATTTGTTGAGTCTTTCAAGAAGAATCAAAGAAAAGAGAAGAGACCGGCCAATAGTTCTAAGAGAGATTCAGTAGTTTACCGAGTTCAATCTATCTGGTGAAAAAGAAGGTTCTGGTGATTGAGCTGATCTTTCTTCTCTTCTCATCCTTCTGAATTACCTAAAAAGTGATCTTTTACAGTCATATGTGGATAGAATAAATTAATTAATGGTCCGTCAGAGGGAAAAAAGTAGGATCAGATCAAGAAGCCGAGCCGGGGTGAAGGAGAATGAATCTTGCTTGAGTCTTTCAAAGCTCCTAATTCATTCTTTCACTCGTCAGGATAGGTTCAGTAATTCCATCAGGGTCAGGTTACGAAGGAATATCTTCTTCCGCCCGCACCGTTGCTTACTCTTTCCTTTCTCTTTGTCTTCCCCTTCTGATATGAACCAAGAGACATCATTCATACAATATACTTCAATGAAGATGTGAAGAAAACGTTGTCAAAATTATCAAAAGAGGTTGCAATTCATGTCACATTGAAGAGGAATGAAGTTTGATGGTTATAAATTTTGGGTGGGTTACAATTTAGAGTAATTTAGAGTTATTGTATTTTAAGACATTTTATTTACTTTAGGTTACATTTACATAATGGCTAATTATGACCATAAAGTATGAATGTTACAACTTTTGGAATGCCTTTAATAGTTTCGTTTTGAGGCTATATAAAGCCATGTATGTTCTATTTGTAAGGTAGACTTGGAAAATATATTGAAAGAAGCATTTGTGCTTTTCCTTAGCCAATGGCTAAGTTTCTTTGCAACTGATAAGCGCCTACAATGCTGGAATTTGCAAAGCTAGAGGTCCTTCTAGAATCCTTGCAAAACGCTCACAGAGAAAGCTAACTTAACGGATTGATTCCAACCAAGAGCTGGTTAGAAGATGAATGACTCTTAGATCGAACTTGGAATCTATGATGGTCACTCTTAGATACCAAGACAATTCACTCCAGAATTAGCTTGATCAAAACTAATTCAATGAATCGGTTTAAACATCAAACCTAAAGCAAGATTTGAAAAAGAATAACACCAAAAGGGTATCAAGAAAACACAAAGGTTTTTTCTGTATTCAACTAAAATCTCCCAAACATGAGTATTACATGCCTTTAAATAGGTCTAAAAGGTAACCCTAACATAATATGGTTCAGCCACCAATCACTAATAAATGCTATTAAATACAAATTGAAGAATATAAGGCAATTCATACAAACTATTAATAAATGCTATTAAATATAAAAGGAAGCAAATAAAGCATTAATAATTTCCTTAATTGGTAATTCAACTACCAAAGGCAGGTCTTCTAATTATTTTCCAATATCAGCCACTCCATTATCTTCTTGATTTGATATGCGAATGTTATAAAGATTTTTGGGCACAAAAGTCCTTGTTTCAACCGGTACACTAGCTAGCTTTTGAAGATGCAATGTATAGGCCTCTTGAATCTTCTTAACCTTGCTTCTTGTAATCGGTCCTTCGGGTACATGCACGTGATCAGTTGTTGGATTCATATCATCCCCCCTTTCTTTAAAAGGATTTGTCCTCAAATCAAATTCATCGTTCTTTCCGGACAAGAACTGAATTTTTTTTTTCTCATTTTTTTTTTCTCACCTTTACCTTAGTTTCTTCTCTTCACTGTTGTTCTTCAGATTCTGTTCTTTTTTTCTCTAATTTCAATTGGTCACAATGTACTTCATATGGAGACAATGGAAGTAAAGTAAATTTCTTCCCACACAAAGTAAAAGTATACTTGTTCATGAAACCATCAAATGTTACCTTTCTATCATATTGCCAAGGTCGGCCGATAAAGATGTCCCCCGCATGCATTGGTACGACATCATAAAGAACTTCATCTTTATATCTTCCAAGAGTAAAAGAAATAAGAGCTTGGGAATTCACCTTAATTTCTTCTTTGTTTGTTAACCAATGAAGTTTGTATGGTTTTGGATGTGGATAGACAGAAAGTTGAAGTCTTTTTACAAGGAAACTGCTTACCACATTTGTGCAACTTCCACTATCATCAATCAGCAAGCTGCATGGGTTTGCTTTGATCAAACATCTTGTGTGGAACAAGTTTTCCCTTTGATATTCAAATTTCTCTCCCTTGATTTGAACATTGAGTACCTTTCTTGTGATCAAAGATATGGAATTACCTTCTTCAACATACTCATCATCATATGCGGCGATTTCTTCCACAAGCTGTGAATCATGATCCTCACATTCATCATCTGAATCAAGTATACCATTCCTTATCACCATAACTTTTTCATTAACACACTCTTTGCTCATGTGTCCAAATCCTTTGCACTTCCAACATTGAATAGAACTAGACTTCTCTTTTACCGTCTTTGAAGCTTCATTCATTTTACCATTGAAACTCTCAGCCTCCACTCTTTTAGCAGTCACAAACTTTCCTTTTGGTGACATCGAATCATTTTTATTCATAAAACTATCCTTGTTCCAAGTATTAGAATTTGAAAAGATGCTAGTTCGTGATGTGTACCTTTTTGAATGCTCTTTTTCTTCCTTCAATTGGTCTTCAATTTTGAGAGCATAATGATACATATCTTCCAGATATGGTGGTGGATTTCTGTCAACAAGATGAGCAATTTCTCGATTCAAACCTCCAAGGAATCTAGACATGGTATCTTCTTCTTCTTCTCTAACCTTTGCTCTTTTCATCATAGTTTCCATCTCTTGATAATATTCCGCCACACTTTTTGTTCCTTGCCTCAAACCTTGCAATTTAGTTTTCAAATTTCTTTCATAATGTTTTGGAGCATACCTTTTTCTCATGACTTCTTTAAGTTCTTCCCATGTCTCTATTGGATTCTCCTCTTTTCTTCTTCTCTCGGATTTGAGATGTTGGTACCAATCACTAGCATGATTGGTAAATTCGGCAATAGCAAGTCTCATCTTCTTATTTTCACTATAGGTGTTGCAATCAAACACATGCTCTATCTTTCTTTCCCACTGCAAGTATGCCTCAGAATCTGCCGTTCCACAAAAGGGCGGGATTTTGAGTTTAACTCCCCCATCTCTATCTTCATGTACTCTTTCCATCCTTCTAGGTTGCATAATAGTTGCATGGTTATTTCTTCCTCTCCATCTACCATCAACTTGTCTTTCTTGTACTACTATACCTTCATCTTCTTGTAATGTTCGTTCTTGTCTTTGTTGTTGCGCCCTTCTTTCTTGTCTATCTTCCATCATCATTTTCATCATACCTTGAATTGCTTGAAGAATGGTTGTATTAAGATCTGGAACTGGTGGTACTGCTTCTCCATTATGTGACATTGTTATCAAGGGGCCTCTCCACACTTCTCACAAAAATTTCACTCAGGGATGCTCGTGTTTAACACTCAAAGGTGGGCTTTTGGTACTAGGTCAAGAATGTAAAGTCTGGTTTTTTTTTTTTTTTTTGATAATCTGAGAGAGAAACAAGATTGAAAAAAAAAAATAATAGTAAAGATATTTCACCTCTAGAGCGGCCAAAGAACGTCGACCAAATGCTCTGATACCAAATGATAAGCGCCTACAATGCTGGAATTTGCAAAGCTAGAGGTCCTTCTAGAATCCTTGCAAAACGCTCACAGAGAAAGCTAACTTAACGGATTGATTCCAACCAAGAGCTGGTTAGAAGATGAATGACTCTTAGATCGAACTTGGAATCTATGATGGTCACTCTTAGATACCAAGACAATTCACTCCAGAATTAGCTTGATCAAAACTAATTCAATGAATCGGTTTAAACATCAAACCTAAAGCAAGATTTGAAAAAGAATAACACCAAAAGGGTATCAAGAAAACACAAAGGTTTTTTCTGTATTCAACTAAAATCTCCCAAACATGAGTATTACATGCCTTTAAATAGGTCTAAAAGGTAACCCTAACATAATATGGTTCAGCCACCAATCACTAATAAATGCTATTAAATACAAATTGAAGAATATAAGGCAATTCATACAAACTATTAATAAATGCTATTAAATATAAAAGGAAGCAAATAAAGCATTAATAATTTCCTTAATTGGTAATTCAACTACCAAAGGCAGGTCTTCTAATTATTTTCCAATATCAGCCACTCCATTATCTTCTTGATTTGATATGCGAATGTTATAAAGATTTTTGGGCACAAAAGTCCTTGTTTCAACCGGTACACTAGCTAGCTTTTGAAGATGCAATGTATAGGCCTCTTGAATCTTCTTAACCTTGCTTCTTGTAATCGGTCCTTCGGGTACATGCACGTGATCAGTTGTTGGATTCATATCAGCAACTCTATGTAGTTTAGGTTGCATGTAGAATCATTCAAGCTCGACATGATCAATCTTGCTTGTGGAGTGATTCGAATCTCAATCAAGTGTTCTTGTCTTGAGATATTTGATCAACAAGAATCATTGAAGCTAGACATGATCGATCTTGCTTCTGGAGTGATTTGAATCTCAAACAAAGTGTTCTTGGCTTGAGATATTCGATCAACAAGGTAATCCGAATCTTATTCCCCTTGTATTGATTCCTTATCTTATCATTCAAGAGAATTCAAGAGAATAATATGAACCAAGAGACATCATTCATACTTTATGGTCATAATTAGCCATTATGTAAATGTAACCTAAAGTAAATAAAATGTCTTAAAATACAATAACTCTAAATTACTCTAAATTGTAACCCACCCAAAATTTATAACCATCAAACTTCATTCCTCTTCAATGTGACATGAATTGTAACCTCTTTTGATAATTTTGACAACATTTTCTTCACATCTTCATTGAAGTATATTGTTTGAATGATGTCTCTTGGTTCATATCACCTTCAAACACAGTAAACTCTGTCTCTTTTCTTTGACTCATTCTCTTCTCTTTGCTTTCCCTTCAAAGACTCGGTAAATAACTAGGTGTTTTATTCTGAACCTCGTAAACTATCAGTCTGCTTCGCTCCTTCGCCCCTCTCCATTTAATTAATTATCCCTAATGATACGATAAGGAATCAACTACAAGGGGAATAAGATTCGGATTACCTTGTTGATCGAATATCTCATGGCAAGAACACTTGATTGAGATTCGAATCACTCCACAAGCAAGATCGATCATGTCTAGCTTGAATGATTCTTGTTGATCAAATATCTCAAACACTTGTTTGAGATTCGAATCACTCCACAAGCAAGATTGATCATGTCGAGCTTGAATGATTCTACATGCAATCTAAAACATAGAATTGCAAAGAAACTCAGCCATTGGCTAAGAAAAAGCACAAATGCTTCTTTTAATATATTTTCCAAGTCTCTTACAAATACAACCTACATGGCTTTATATAGACTCAAAATGAAACTACTAAATGCATTCCAAGAGTTGTAACATTCATACTTAATGGCCATAATGAGCCATTATGTAAATGTAACCTAAAAAATATTAAAATACAATAACTCTAAATTACTCTAAATTGTAACCCACCCAAAATTTACAACAATCAAACTTCATTCTTCCTCAATGTAGCATGAGTTGAAACATCTTTAGATAATTTTGACAACCTTTTCTTCGCATCTTCATTGAAGTATATTGTATGATTGATGTATCTTGGTTCATATCACCTAACCTGGCTCTACCTACAACTATTAGTCTGCTTCCCTTCGTATTCCAGTCGCTTTCTTTTGGTGTTGTTGCAATGCTAATGAGGTACTAGCTTTTCTACGGACTGAGTAGATGAATAAAGTACAAGTTGTATCTGAAACTACAAGGATAAAGCCCAAGGGGAAAGGCGACCCCAAAACCCTCCTAACCTTTCTTTGGAAGTCTAAATACGCAACAAGCATTTCCAACTTCAATTGCGATAAGATAAGAAAGGAATGAATTTCATTGATTTCGAACAACAAATAAGGGTAAAGGGGTGGGCGAGCACTAACTCTGACTTTTGTGTTTTGAAAGGAATGTTGCTGTGTAAAAAACGAGACGGAATTACAGTGAAGAAAAAGTGTCTCATGATAGCTGCCGCTAACTAAATTCACACTCTTTATAGAAAGAACACAGTACGGCTTTTTTCAAGCTCTCTCCTCTCTTCTATCTTCTTGTTTGAGTTCCCCTCTCTCCCATCCTCTTTTCAAGTCCCACTCTGATCTTTTCCCGGTTAAGAATGGCAGACCCTCCACAGCCCCTCGGGGTCAAAGAACATTTTCGTAAAGAGAAGCTCCGAAGGCAACCTATGCCCTCATTCCATTCCATTCCATTTTCTTGTAGTTTTCTTATGGGCTTCATCCCGTCCCTTCCATTACATCTAGTGCGTGTCATACTTGAGGGTATAAGCCGTTAAAAAGACTCTAACTCTAACCATCTTTGTATGTTGGTTGTTTAGGGAATCTGGCGTGAGTGGATAGTAGGTTCTCTTCTTTCTATTTTCATAGAAACCGAAGCCATGCCACTTTTCTCAATATGATGAACCCCAACCTTCTCCTCTTCTCGTCGAGCGTCTTCGACCCTATACTCGAGAATTTGGGTGACCGGTACCTAGACCTCCCATATCAACAACAAACGCAGGCATCTCCCCTTCTCCTTCAGAGGTTGTTCAATCATACCCATAGGACACCTACCTTCGCTGGGATTCACTCGAAAAAGAAGGAAAGAAAAGACCTCCGACTAAAAGACTGAAAGAATCATCCTACTGTTTACCTACAGAAAGAGAATAAAGAGGATCAAGAATAGACAGAGAAAAGAGAGACCGAAGGAGAGAAGCCGAGTTTACAGTCTTTGAAGGTTCCAGGAGCTTGACCAGATTCTTTTCTTACAGTGAAAGAAGGTGAAGGAGAATGAATAAAAGGAGTATTTCACTTTGACAGGGAAATCCAGTAAACTCTGAGTTTCTAACTAGGTTCTCGTCAGGGAATAGCGGTTCAGGAAAGAGCTACTTACTTTTACCTCAATAAATAAATAAGAAAATAGAATAAAAGAAAGGGTTCCGGAGCTCAGCTAGCCACTTAAACAGTTAATTCTGGTTCAGGAGTTAATAAGTCTTATTCATCTTCTCTTCGTCTTCTTCTTCAATCAAACACAGTAAAGGTTCTTCATTCAATTCATTGGTACGGATAATTCATCTTGAGTTGAGGATTGACTTCTTAATTACCTCGGCCCTAAATACCTCTCTTTTATCCCTAAAAATAGACAGAGGATAGCTTTTTTTTATGAAAGGTCTTTCTTTAAAGTCTGATTCATCTCTTTTCTTTGATTTACTCGACTGGAAAGGAATATCATATGTGATTCTGGTTCTTCTTCTTTACATTCTCTTTCTTTCTATAAAGGTGAGGGATTGAATGAATGAATGAGAATAAGGTAAATGGGGTGGGTTCCGTCCGATTTAGGAGAGAAGACAAAGACAGAGTTTACGAGGTTCAGGCAATGGACTCGACCGATAGGTGAGCTTGACCCTCTGAGCATCCAGCCTATGTTACCAGGTTCGTTCAGTAGTGATTGATAATTAATGTTTCGTCTTTCCTTGTTCAATCAGGTTAATCAGTAATAGTCCTGTTCTGTCTCATTCATCTTCAGTTCAGACTTTCAACACTTTCAGGTTCCGGTTCAGGAGAGAAGCAACGAGACTAGGTTACAAGGCGAATGAGCAAAGCCGCTCGACCGATAGGGATAGGATTTCATGAATTTACACTTACAAGTCTCATTAATCTTGAGTTGAGGATTGACTTTCTTTCAGGGACAGGGGCGAAAGATTAATTTCAGAAGAAAAGGGAATATCGGTGAGGGAAAGAGCTACTTTTACACCTCAATAAATAAGGGAAGGGAATTGTTCAACCCGAGTTCAAGAATCATCCTCAGCTGCTTTACCCAGTTCAAGGAGTGAATGAATGAGTTCAAGTTTGTAAACTCTTTCGATAGTCTTTCTTCGTTTACTGTTCAAGAAGGGAAAGAAAAGAAAAGAGAATGAGGTTAGAGTTCTCGAATAAATAGGTGGAGTAAGAATCGGAAAGGTGCTCAGCAGTTAGACCTTGTTTACTGGGAAAGAAGAGACAGGCAATCTCGGTTGAGTGCAAGGGAAGGAGCAAAGAGAACCGACCCAGTTACATCCGGTGAAGAAGTCGTGAAGGAGAAGGAATCTTTACGTCTTGACTTCCCGCACAGTCTCATTCTTCTTTCTTATAGGAGAGGAAATTCATTAGCTTAGTTGCTTTACCAAGTTCGATCAGGTTCCGGGGAAGAAGAGAAGACATAGGTCAACCCGAGTTGTAGAGGAAACAAGAACATCAGGGTCCGGTTCAGGTTCGTCAAATATAGCGCTTTAACGAGTAAAAGAGCTCAGGGACAAGTTGAAGGATAATTTCTTAATCGTCAGTCGAGTCTTTCCTTAGAGTTCTGTCTTATTCATCTTTGGTACAGGAGAGTGCGTCAGTGAAAGAAGAGAATCCTACAGTTTAGTTTACCTCTAGAAATAAGGGAAGGATCAAGAAGAAATAGGTTCAGTAGTTATGTCTCATTCATAAGGGGTTCAGTCTTTCCTTGAGTCTTCGTCTTTCCTTACAAATTCCCTTGTTCAAGAATAAAGAGGAGCCGGCGAAGCAACTCGAAGACAGAGTGTTTGAAGGAATCGGAGTTTACCTCGTGCGTGAAAGAAGGATCAAGAAGAAATAGCTTTCTCGACAAGCTGCTAATTCATTTATTAAGAGGGGAAGGTTCAAGATAGGCTCTGGTTCCGAGTTCACTATCAATTTGATTTGATTTACTCGATCGACAGTAAAGGAATAAAATATCTGATGATGATTCCTTCTCGTCAGGTTCCGCAGGATATAATTATAATCTTGTTGAGTTGAGTCTTGAGTTGAGTCGGGAAAAGCTGCTAATTCAGGATTTAATATCCCTTGACGAACTGTGAAGTCTGATTAATGTATCATCTCCCTTCTTTTTCTACTCTCTTGTTCTCGAATAGTTCCTTGTTTATGAGGTTCATGAGTCATATCAGTTCTGGTTCAGTCGCTTCTCTTGACTTCAAGTTACGGATTGAACAGTTAAAGGGTAGGTAGAGTAAATAGGTTCAGGTCATATAGGTGAATGAGGTTACAGTTTTTCTTTGAAGGTTCAGGGGATTGAGCGAAGCAACTTTTCAGTTCAATCTGACTGGTAAAGGAAAGAACAAACAGAGAACAGAGACCTAGTTCAAGCAAGAAGGGAATAGAGAATAGAGGTTGCGGTTAGGTCAGAGAGTCAAAGGTTAGGGTTCTGCCGCCAGAGTAGTACTTGTTTTCGCTTTCAGTTACTTGACCAAGAAGTCAGGGATGATCCATTAATCTTCAGTCTACCTTCCTTCCCTTCCTTATTAAATACGACTATCCTACTTTCGTTGAGTCTGACAGTTAACTCGAATGAATAAATAGGAGAAGAAGTGATTGAGTTAAGGCTGACGAAGAGGAAAGGGAAGAAGCCACACCACAAGACCTAGTTTACCTCCTTCCTTCAATAAGTAAGGTCATGGGCAGGAATAGAGTATAAGGAGCAGATCATATAGCCTATCTTTACTGTTCAAGAATAGGTTGGTTAATCAAGAGAAGAGAAAGAATCAAAGACCTGGTTACCGCGGGTAAGCAAGGAGAGCAAAGCAATGAGAATGAGAGACCGTAAAATAGTTAGTTCAGTTCAACCCTTTAGTCGTAAAAGTCAATGAATCGTTCCTCTTTGTTTACAGCACTCAATTAAAGAGTGAAAGCAATCAAGGAGAAAGAGCTGTTCCAGTATAGGTCGGGTAATATCATAGAGTCCGTATAAGAAGAATGAGTAAGTAGTTACCTCGAATGAATAAAGGGAGTCTTCATTGATATCTTTTACAGTTCATAAATAAATAGGGACAAGTAATTGAGTGAAGCAGTTTCACTACTGTTTAACAAACCCTACCTACATAACTGAATAGAGGAAAAGGTGTAAGGGGTTCTCTTTCGTCTTGACTTATTGGTCGGTCTCATTCCATTAATCTTCTTCTTCAGCCCTTAGCTTAGCTGCCCTACATTAATGTCTTTACTTTCATTCAACACTTTCAAGTAAAGGAGTTCAGACTCAGACAGAGTTCTATAATAGTTCAACCCGAGGTCAAATCTGTCTCAGTCATAAAGAGTATTTACAGTTACATCAAGAATAACTCACAAATAAAGAATAGAGGCAAAGAGAGAAAGAAAGGATCAGATCCAGAAGGAGAGCGCGCAGCAAACTGATAGGTTACGAGGGTCAGCATGTCTCCTAGAAGAAGAGTTGGAGTTCAAGAAGTAAGAGAATAAGTAAGAGTTGGAGTTCAAGAAGTAAGATCATAAGAGTTGGTGATACGATAAGGAATCAATACAAGGGGAATAAGATTCGGATTACCTTGTAGATCTAATATCTCAAGCCAAGAACACTTTGTTTGAGATTCAAATCACTCCAGAAGCAAGATCGATCATGTCTAGCTTCAATGATTCTTGTTGATCAAATATCTCAAACACTTGTTTGAGATTCGAATCACTCCACAAGCAAGATTGATCATGTCGAGCTTGAATGATTCTACATGCAACCTAAACTACATAGAATTGCAAAGAAACTTAGCCATTGGCTAAAGAAAAGCACGAATGCTCCTTTTACTATTTTTTCCCAGTCTCCCTTACAAATACAACATACATGGCTTTATATAGCCTCAAAATGAAAGCATTCCAAAAGTTGTAACATTCATACTTAATGACCATAATTAGCCATTATGTAAATGTAACCTATAAAGTAAATAAAATGTCTTAAAATACAATAACTCTAAATTACTCTAAATTGTAACCCACCCAAAATTTATAACCATCAAACTTCATTCCTCTTCAATGTGACATGAATTGCAACCTCTTTTGATAATTTTGACATCATTTTCTTCACATCTTCATTGAAGTATATTGTATGAATGATGTCTCTTGGTTCATATCAGTTGGAGTAAAAGAGGTGGTAAGAGAATAAGAGTTGGAGTTCAGGAGTGTACCTTATTCAAGAATAGTGAAGGAGGTAATCTCAGCCTATTTACCCAGTGTAAAGAAAAGAGAGGAAAGAAAACCGAGGTTACAGTTAAAGTACGAAATAACTTAAGAAGCAAGAACTTCAGTTCAGGGAATAGAAAGAGTATAAGGTGATTGAGCTTCTCTTTCATTTTCTTCTTCAATCAATTCATTCCGTCTGTAAAGGGTCCGGTTCCGGAGCAGAGTTAAGTCTTTGTTTACAGTTCAGGGAAGGGAAGAGAGCTGATTGATTGAATTTCCTCTCTTTGTGTTCAGGTTCAGCATTGAATGGGAATTTACTCTTCTGTAATAGAATATCTGATTCTNAGTAAGAGAATAAGAGTTGGAGTTCAGGAGTGTACCTTATTCAAGAATAGTGAAGGAGGTAATCTCAGCCTATTTACCCAGTGTAAAGAAAAGAGAGGAAAGAAAACCGAGGTTACAGTTAAAGTACGAAATAGAACTTCAGTTCAGGGAATAGAAAGAGTAAGACCACGCGGGACGAAAGGTTACTCGAGAGAAATGAACTATCAAGAAAATCAGCTGGTACCCCCTAGAACCCGTAATGAATCAGTAAGGCCACGAATAGGCAAACAAATGCTTTACCTTCTGCGTCGTGCGTAAGAAGAAGCAAGCAAGACTTTCCTCTCGATATAAGTCATCTGCATCTGGGGTTCTATTTAATCAAGTTGAAGTGGAAGTTTCAGTATAAGTATAGAAGTAGTAGAAGTAGCCGATTCGTCCTCCAAGGTAAGATCGTCAAAATCCTTGCATAAGGCAAATAGCTGCAAACTTTCTATTCCCGTAAGAATGAGTTAAATAAAGATTTTCTCATTTATATTCTTATGATTTAGTTCGAGTAAGAAGGGCTTTTTACTGATATCATTTTCTTTGTATAAGTTGTCTCTACCCCATGTATAAGTGTACGTGTAAATATCCATCAGTCTGATTTTTTGATCTCTGCCTTTCAGACTTTGATCTCCTCCCTCCTCTCATTCACCAAGCTGCTTTAGCTTTAGCACTCAGAGGGATGACAGAAAGAGATCATTGAATGAATTTGATTAGATTGCTTTGTCTGATACTGTCTCGACATCTAAGAATGATGAATCAAATCTCTCTCTTTAGTTAGAAAGAAGATCTTTTGTTTCGAGCTTCGCTTTTTCATGTGCTATGAAATTAGGTTCCCTAGACTGATCCGTATGAGAGAACAAATCCTCAAGCGATCTGATCCTATGTGCCTTTCTCCTTTTAGTGAAACGTCCCTTAGCTCAGAACAGCCAGCGCCAAGTAACTTCATCCAGTTAAAAAAGAAGGACAGGAGGGAGAAATAATAATTCGTTTGTGGTGAAGTCTTGGAAGTCAACTAGCTCGACCAATTGAAAGGAAAGAAAGAACTCCAGCAAAGAGAGCATAGGCGGTTACTGCTACTTTCAAGCCTAAGGAAAATAGCAGGGGTTCTTATTACTATGGATATATCCTCACCATCATCCTTCTCTTCCATTTTCTTTGTATCCTTTTTAAAGGCCCTGTCTTCCAATCAGTCTTTTGTACTCCCTTCTCCCCCTTCGGAAGGAAAGACGAAAGAAGAATCAATGAGAGTGAACTGGAAGGAAAGACGAAACGAAAGAAGAAGAAATGAGAGTGAACTGTCAGTAAATCCGAAACTCCTTTCTCTTTCTCTCTGAGGTCTACCAGGCTGAACCTACCTATTCGAAACACCGATCCGATCCCGAGTTAGATGCGCGGGTGCCTTAGATTTCCAATCCTCAACTACTAGCGCAATCTCATCTATCGACAACTTCTGTTTCGCCTGCCGACTAATAAATAAATGCTGTAATTTCTTCCAGCGCTTGCAGGTGATTAGATCACATACCCTTATTTGAAGATGGTGATGGATGGTGCAAATAGATTTCTTCCGGGTAACCCAACTCAAACTGAAGAAACTTATTCAATGGTCACTGCTAACCGCTTTTGGTACCAAATCTTTGAGGTTTTCCAATAAAAAAGGGGTTATTACATTTCTCTCTTATTTGTAACAGTAACTGCTTTATGGATGAGTGCTTGCTCTTGGAATAGTAGTTGGTCTGGCCCTGAACCTACGTGCCTACTTCCTCTGGATCTAGTAGTAAAGGAGGAGATCAGCCCTTTAATCTCTTACAAAGCCCCGTAATGCCTTAAGTCGAATTCTCTCTCTCCATTATTGGAAGAAACTATTACTATTGGATTTCACTATTGGATTGAGAATCAAGCAGATTCTAATCATCACTTCAGTCCTTTAGTAGGAAGACTTTGACTAAGCGTCTTTCTTTGGTTCTTCAATCAAATAGCTTTACCTCGTTCTCGAATAGTGAAGTGAAACCCGAGTTCAATCAGGTGAGGGTTCCGGAGTTCTTTCTCTCTCATTCTTCTTCTTTTACAGTTAAAGAATAGTTCCCCCCTCGTTTTGTCCTGTTCAGTCTCATTCTTCTTTCTTCTTTCCTTGATCTTTGGCTTTTACCGAGTGAAGGATTGATTTCTCATTAATAGGAGTAAGTAAAGGAGCAATGAGACCCAGTTGGATAGGTTACGGTCGGAGTTAACTCGAATGAATCTTGAGTTCAGTCTTTCTTTACTGTGGTAAAATAAAGAGGTTCAGGGAAGGTTAATAAAGAAATCAGGGAAATAGGGTTAGATCTTGTTTACGAGGATCAAGATAAGAGAAGAGAAGGTTACGGTTCAGTAGCTAGCTCAGGGAATATGGGTTCGTGGTCAGGAGCAAAGAGAACAAACAGACCTCCTTCAATCAATCAGTCAAAGGGAATATCGTCAAAGGTTACAGAAAGAACTGATAATTTACGAGGAAAGGGAGTGAAGGAGAATTCTCATAGGAGTCAGTAGTGAGAGGAGAAAGAGAAGAGACCGTAAATATAGAATAGTTCAACCCGAGTTCAAGAAGGATTGAATGAATATCACCTTTACCTTGGGAAAGAAAGGATCAGATCAAGAGGGTTCTAGGGAAAGAGTTCAGTCTAATGAATAAGACAATAGAATTGTGAACAATCACTTTTCCTGAGAATAACGAAGAGGAAGGGAATAAAACAAAGAAAGGCTAAGACCGATAGGTTTAGTAGCTCAGGTAATATCATAGAATGAGCTTGACACCTTTCATCCAGCTTACCTTCTTCAATAAGGGAAGGTAAAGATAATATCGAGGAAGGAGTAAGTCGCTCTCCCGCCGATAGGTTACGGAGTTCAGGATCAAGAATGTTGAGTCTCCTTTTGACAACCTACTCCCTTCGATCACTCATTTGAAATCTGACTCAGATAGCTCAACTAAAGTACTGTGCAGTACGCGGGCTCTCCTGGTAATAACCCTCTTTCGTTTCGAGTGTATAAGCGCTATAATTGAGATGATTTAGGTAGGAGAGTCTCTTGATCAAGAAAGACTATCGGAAGAGCATATATAGTTCTTTTCTCTTTCCAAGGAAGATAATTGATTAAAAGCCTTTCCTTCCCTCGGAAGAGCATATATAGTTCTTTTCTCTTTCCAAGGAAGATAATTGATTAAAAGCCTTTCCTTCCCTCTCGGTAAGAAGATAGCTGTGCTACGGGAGTGCAAGAGAATTCCCTAAGAGCCCCAGAGCTGACAGAAGGAAGCAAGTATCTGACTTTCTCGCCCACGTATCAAAGGTAGTATCACTTTATCGATAGAACAGAATCAGATTCGTCTTTCCCGTTCTTTTGTCCAAAGGTAGGTTTTTTTTAAGAGCAGTGTAGCAAAGGATTTGATTTGCATTTGTCAACCCAGGATGAAAACAGGATAGCCGATTGATCAGAGGGGAATCCATCTTCTTTCTTTATAATCTGCTATGGAATGGTAATTGCTTAACGCACAACTGGGTAAGGTTATCTTCTTTCTTTGCTGAACCTATGGGCCAACCCTTTCTTTCTCTTGACGGACCAGGGGTAGCGAAGCTAAGAAGGCTAGAAGCCGGAGGCGAAGGAGGCATATACGCTCACTAGACCGGAGTATTATTCCACTTCAACCAAGCTCCCTTTTTTGTCGNGAAAACAGGATAGCCGATTGATCAGAGGGGAATCCATCTTCTTTCTTTATAATCTGCTATGGAATGGTAATTGCTTAACGCACAACTGGGTAAGGTTATCTTCTTTCTTTGCTGAACCTATGGGCCAACCCTTTCTTTCTCTTGACAGACCAGGGGTAGCAAAGCTAAGAAGGCTAGAAGCCGGAGGCGAAGGAGGCGTAAGGAGGCATATACGCTCACTAGACCGTAGTATTATTCCACTTCAACCAAGCTCTCGGCAAAGAGGATTGAGCAGTCAGGTTCAAAGTCCTCTCATCGAGAAATGAGCTAGTTGTAGAGATTGAGTGGGTTGGCCACTCCGAGAGAGAAGAAGAGAAAGGGGAGCGGAAGCAGCAAAGCACTGAACTCGCTTTCTCTGATCTTGTGGTAACTTCCAACAAAGCCCTTGAGTCTGCTAAAGAACTAATAACTCACTCAGTCTTAAACTTAGAAAGTCCTCTAAATTGAGAATAGGAACTTATCTTGTTCACGCTTCTGATCCTAACTAAGAAGGACGGGCTGGCTGCGTTGTTTTCGTCTTATGCCGAAACCTGCTATTGAGCGCCCCCTTTCAAGTTGCTGTTCTTTCACTACGGTATGTATGATATTATGATAATATATAGTAATGATTCAATATATCCCCATTTCTTTTGAGTAAGGTAAGTGATGCGAGAGTGCTTACCCCCTCTATCGAATTTAGCTATTAGAATAGGCTTTTTTACACCTTCGATTTTTCAGCACAATCTTCATCTTCTAAACGTTGAACTAATGAACTACTGAGTCAGTTTGAGATGTGTTATAAACATGACTTATTAAATGTAATGAGTATATTACCATAACTCTGAAAGTAATTCTATATCAGACTGATCCAGTTTCTTATTTGAAATAGATCTCAAATAATCTTTATTACTTATCTCTTCTGTCCTGAATAATCTGAATCTCCTAATTATATTAGCAGCTATCTTAAAGATATTCTTTTCATCGAACTTCATGGTATAGGTATAGTCAGTCTTCACTATTCATTTTGATCTTATCCAATTCTTCTTCACTTAATGGGATGTGATTTGTCGATTTGGATTCTTTACCGGGTTCAATCAGTTAAAGGGTTAAGGTTGAGTCGAATCTTTCGTTGAGGATTGAAAAGCTGCTAAGGTAAAGAAAGGATAGGTGAAGGTTCAGTAGCTAGCTCTTTTTCGGTTGAGTCTAATTCATCTCTTTTCTTTTACCGACTGACTGTAAAGTGAAGGATTGAATGAATAAGTCGAGTTTACAGGAGAATGAATCTTTAGTCTTGACTTATGAATTACCTCGGCCCAAAATACCTAGATTTGATCCCGAAAAATAGGGTAAAGATAGACTTTTATCCCTAAAATTACGGGGGAGGATAGCTTTTTTCTAGTTTTTTTAGTGTTTACAGTCGAGTTATCGAGGGAAATCAAGGAAAATGGACGATTTGATCCCCAAAAATACGGGAAAGATAGAATTTCTTTTCTTGAAGCTCCAGCTATTAAGGAAAAACCGCTTTTACTGTTTTACCCCTATGCTGGATAGAATTTCTTTTCTTGAAGCTTCAGCTGTTAGGGAAAAAGCTCTTTAAGGTTTTACCCCTATATAGGATAGAATAAATTAATTCTTGGTCCTTAAGAGTTTCAGTAGCCTGACAAAAGAAAGGTTCGGTCCGAATCGAGTGCCCCAGCCCCATTTAGGCACTAAAACAAAATAGAGCAATAGCAGTAGCTGTTACACTTCTTCAGTTTCAGTAAAGGAAAAAGAGCAAGCAAAGTAGTCCGTTCCATCATTGATTTGATTGATAAGGTGGAATGTCTATTCAATGCTAGGCATAATGAGTCAGTATCCGTACCTCCCAAACTAAATGATCTTTCTTTCGTCCTATTCCTATTCCTATCTTATGAAGAACTTGAAGGTGTGTGTATGAAGTTTCATATTTGATTCTTTATTTAAGCCGAAGCAAGACGATAGAGATTCCATTTCACTTAATTAAGTTGATCTAGGTCAGAAGCAGCCCTACGTCAGGATAACCCTTCTTTCTTTGAAAGACTTTGGTAGTTCTCTCCTCTCCTAGCCTCATAGTCCCCGGAGTCAAATACCGAACCTTAATATACCTCGGATTCATCCTTTGCCCTGACTAAATCATCCCAGACAGACGGAAAGAAATCAATCTACCATCCTTCCATCTTAGAGGGAAAAGCACCGCACTATTGCATCATATGAATTTACACATTGATTTTTCGTTGGAGACCTCCTAGGCCCACTCGGTTCAGTCTCTTTCCTCTCCCAGATTTCTTGAACTGTAAAAAGGTCATAGGGGTTCTGATAAGATAAGGAATCAACTACAAGGGGAATAAGATTCGGATTACCATGTTGATCGAATATCTCAAGCCAAGAACACTTTGTTTGAGATTCGAATCACTCCAGAAGCAAAGATCGATCATGTCTAGCTTCAATGATTCTAGTTGATCAAATATCTCAACGCAAGAACACTTGTTTGAGATTCGAATCACTCCACAAGCAAGATTGATCATGTCGAGCTTGAATGATTCTACATGCAATCTAAACTACATAGAATTGTAAAGAAACTTAGCCATTGGCTAAAGAAGAGCACAAATGCTTCTTTTACTATATTTTCCAAGTCTACCTTACAAATACAACATACATGGCTTTATATAGCCTCAAAATGAAATTATTAAAGGCATTTCAAAAGTGGTAACATTCATACTTAATGGCCATAATTAGCCATTATGTAAATTTAACCTAAAGTAAATAAAATGTCTTAAAATACAATAATTCTAAATTACTCTAAATTGTAACCCACCCAAAATTTATAACCATCAAATTTCATTCCTCTTCAATGTGACATGAATTGCAACCTCTTTTGATAATTTTGACAACATTTTCTTCACATCTTCATTGAAGTATATTGTATGAATGATGTCTCTTAGTTCATATCAGGTTCGTTCAGTCTCATTCATCTCTTGACTTCCTCATTACCGAGTCAAGAAGGAATGAAATCAGGGACAAGTGATTGAGTGAAATCAGGTTACGGCAGTAGTTAAGTAGTTCAGGAAAAGGGTGGCGGTTTCTTCTTCCTTCTATGACCTGGGAAAGAAAAGAAAAGAGAACAAGTTCCAGAAGGGAATGAGGGCAGATCAGAAAAGAGACCGGAAAATAGTTGTTCAACCCCAGTGAGGAGAGTTTACAGTCTTTGTTGAATAAAAGGAAGACAGATTGAATGAACTCGGTAAAGCAGCAAGACTCAAGCAAGACAGATTGAATGAACTCGGGAAAGGAGTTAAACGTCTTCATTTCCTCTCCCTCAAGCTCCTACTGATTGAATGAACTCTCTTGTAACCTCATTCCCCTTCTTTGACTATTCTTGCTTGAATGGTAAAGCTATTTGGGGCCGTTCCATAAGATAAGTCGATGTTCAATCTCTAAGGCGGGTTCCGCTGAGAACAGAATAATGTTCGTGGACAAAGGTGAATAAAGCCAGGCAACATCTACCTACACAAGCTCGATCAGGAGATAGGGAGGATCCAACAGAAGTACGAAATTCTGATTGTTCAGAGAATCAGATCGATTCTATTAAGGACAGGTGATGACCAATCAAACTTAGAAGAAGAAGCAAGCTTCAACGCTTCCCAAGACTACAGAGCCCTCATTATGGGGAGGGTAAAGAGCTTCCAACGCAAAGCGGCCTTTCATTCCCTTGTTTCGTCGTGGCACACCCCACACACAAGCACCACACGGCTCAGGGGGGACCAGAAAACGCCTTTCAGTTTACCCACGGCCCTTGCCGCGTTCCTTAACAAGCCCTCGAGCCTCCTTTGCGCCGCCTTCCTCATAGAAGCCACCGGGTTGACCCCTCAGGACGAATTCTATGGTCGAGAACGCTGTAATAAGAAATTGGCCATGAGAGAATCTGATATGAACCAAGAGACATCATTCATACAATATACTTCAATGAAGATGTGAAGAAAATGATGTCAAAATTATCAAAAGAGGTTGCAATTCATGTCACATTGAAGAGGAATGAAGTTTGATGGTTATAAATTTTGGGTGGGTTACAATTTAGAGTAATTTAGAGTTATTGTATTTTAAGACATTTTATTTACTTTATAGGTTACATTTACATAATGGCTAATTATGGTCATTAAGTATGAATGTTACAACTTTTGGAATGCTTTCATTTTGAGGCTATATAAAGCCATGTATGTTGTATTTGTAAGGAAGACTTGAAAAATATAGTAAAAAAAGCATTTGTGCTTTTCTTTAGCCAATGGCTAAGTTTCTTTGCAATTCTATGTAGTTTAGATTGCATGTAGAATCATTCAAGCTCGACATGATCAATCTTGCTTGTGGAGTGATTCGGATCTCAAACAAGTGTTCTTGCGTTGAGATATTTGATCAACAAGAATCATTCAAGCTAGACATGATCGATCTTGCTTCTGGAGTGATTCGAATCTCAAACAAAGTGTTCTTGGCTTGAGATATTCGATCTACAAGGTAATCCGAATTTTACTCCCCTTGTAGTGATTCCTTATCGTATCAGAATCTGAGAAGTATTACAAAAGAAAAGGACTGATGATAGAGCTGGGCGGGTTGGCGAGACTAGTTATCAAGTCAGAGAGACGCCTGGCCCCGAAGCTGACCCCCTTAAAACCCCATTACTTAATAAGGATTTCTTACGCGCGATATGCCGACGACTTACTACTGGGAATCGTGGGTGCCGTAGAGCTTCTCATAGAAATACAAAAACGTATCGCTCACTTCCTACAATCCGGCCTGAACCTTTGGGTAGGCTTTGCAGGAACAACAACAATAGTTGCACGGAGTACGGTAGAATTTCCTGGTACCGTCATTCGGGAAGTCCCTCCGAGGACGACTCCCATACAATTCTTGCGAGAGCTCGAGAAGCGTCACGGGTAAAGCACGCTATCCATTCAAACTTGACGAACCTAGGTAATAATATCCCGATAAAAGAGCTGACGAAGGGGATAAGCCAAAGAGGGAGTCTACTGGACGGGGTTCAACTAGCAGAGACTCTTGGAATAGCTGGAGTAATCCGTCCCCAAGTGAGCATATTATGGGGGACCGTCAAGCACATCCGGCAAAGATCAAGGGGGATCTCGTTGTTGCATAGCTCAGGTCGGAGCAAGGCCCCATCGGACGTTCAAGAGGCAGTTTCACGATCGGGCATGAGTGACGGGAAGTTGTCATTGTATACTCCTGCGGGTCGAAAGGCGGTGGGGGAAAGAGGAGGACACTGGGCGGGATCTATCAGCAGCGAATTCCCCATACATCTCGAGGCGCCTATCAAAAAGATACTCCGAAGGCTTCGGGATCGAGGTCTCATTAACTGAAGAAGACCTTGGCAAATCCATGTGGCCTCCTTGACAAACGTCAGCG
Organism: Cucurbita moschata; assembly: GCF_002738365.1. Classification (NCBI taxonomy): domain Eukaryota; kingdom Viridiplantae; phylum Streptophyta; class Magnoliopsida; order Cucurbitales; family Cucurbitaceae; genus Cucurbita; species Cucurbita moschata. The sequence goes on along the minus strand of NW_019268522.1, from coordinate 5,834,504 downwards.
ACGGAGACATCGTAAATTGGTCCACGGTCATCGCAATCAGTCTTCTGTCCTACTACAGGTGCTGCGACAACCTTTACCAAGTCCGAACGATTGTCGACCACCAGATCCGCTGGTCTGCTATATTCACCCTAGCCAACAAGCACAAATCCTAGGCGCAGAATATAATCCCAAAGTACTCCAAAGACCCAAATATAGTCAATCAAGAAGGGGGTCAGACTGAAGCGGAGTTCCCCAACAGCATAGAGCTGGGGAAGCTTGGACCCGGTCAAGATTCGAACCACTACTTGACTAGACGTTGAGTGAGGTAGTGGGTTTTTCTATTAGTTGCGATGCGAACAGGCGTTTACTTATTTGAGATTTGTTGAGTAGGCTTGCCTTAGTTGTCTGCTATAAGATAGCAAGTTTTGGGGCTTTCGACATCAAAAAGCCGATCTGGCTTCGCTATCGCTCATGACTTGTATTGTAGTCCTAGTCTTGTAGTCGGCCTGGAATGCCTTTGTAGTCTTTCTAATGCTAATGCCTTCTTCCTTCATTCATTTGCTTTTAGTTGCGGTAGCTCCCGCGCCAGTAAGATAGAGACGGCGAAGCCAAAGCAATACTAAACGAGCAGCCGCCCTAACGAGACTCTTAGTCAAGCCTAAACGTCCTTATTTCAAACTAAAGCGCTAACGAGCAAGAAAAGAAAAGGCCCCTTCCTATATCGAGAGTAAGGCCCCTTTACTACTATTCTAATAGTTGGCCCGGACGCTTCTGGCGACTAGCTACTACCGCTAGCGCTTGGACTTGGAAGCAAGCTACAATTACCTTGAATCAATCAATGAATGAAAAGAAAGCGCTTACCGAGGAATAGAAAGGGAGGACAGGTTGGTTCGAGGACCCGTTGGTCAAAGGAAAGGGTAGGTCCTGATCTGATGCCAGGACGGAGCCGTATGAGGTAAGAGTCTCACGTATGGTTCCTTTGAGAAGGGTGTGATACCACCACCTATCAGGCCCGACGAGCGGTCCACGGAGCTGTATCCCTACTCACCTGGTCCATGCACATCGCTCTCTCCAGGAGGTTGGCCGCCTATCCTAGATCTTCCCATTTTCAAGAGGATCCCAGGCTCGATCTGGTTTAGTATCAAGGTGATTCTCTTTCTCTTTCTATATATATGGGTCCGTGCAGCATTTCCACGATATCGTTATGATCAATTAATGGGACTTGGGCAGAAAGTGTTCTTGCCTCTATCATTAGCTCGGGTAGTCTTAGTTTCTGGTGTTTCAGCCACCTTTCAATGGCTCCCTTAATTATGTGCGAGGAATTTCCCTCGTCGAGTAATGGGAAGCGGGCTAGTCCCCGAAAATGCCCAGTCCTTTGTCGTTGGGGCCTAAAATCTTGCTGAGACTTGACTTGTAGTCTTGCTACACTACACTATACGAAACGAGTGACGGGTAAGGCAGACACGGGCAGTATAAAGAATCTTTCTCGAGCTCAGGTACAGGCGACTCAGTCACATGTGCTTGACTGAATATGCTGCCATGAAACTGCTAAATCTGAGACTCCAGTTTCGGGCAATCGTGCTTGTCAGCCTGAATCACCCTTTGGCGACCCGACTTGTGTAGCGAGGGGGTTTACCCAGTGGATCCTGTGTTCAGTCTATGAATAGTGGGACGTTCTCAATTCAAAGTGGACTTTGGGGGCAAAGAAAGCCTAGACCAAAGGTGCCTAATTAGGGAGACTCATCAGGGAGCAAATACCATCCTCAGCTAAACCAAGCCCCAGGGGGTAACCTAATCGAAGAAGTTGAGCCCCAAGCCCACCCTTTGATAAAATATCAACGCGGTCGAGGAACCCTCATTGCGAATTTCATGTGGGATATCCACCAAAGAAAAAGGATACCAAGAATGGTCGTGGATCAATACAGGATCGAGGAGAAGAGATTGAACGTCGAATGAAGCTTGGGTTGACGGGGGCGCTATCAAGGTAGAGACATCATCTGTTCATGGGAAACTAATGATATGATATAAGGATGCCACAACCAAGTTGGCGTGAATCCAAGGGTATTTTAACAACATTTTCGATTGTAGTATATACGCTACATGGAATAGAGTTGACTGAACAAGGGAAGGGGTACCACTTAGAGATTCAATCGAACTACTATACCTTTGCACAAGCAGCTGTAGTGAGGAGCAAACCTTTCAGGGTCCAAATTCAACTGCCTGGCTGTACTCAATCAATATGCAAGAAATCCTGCTCCAGTTTCTCGATCGATGATCCTCTTTGGTAGTGGTCGACTAAGAAGAAGAAGGCCTACACATCCAGGGGCTGAGTATGGGGATAGCGGTTAAAATCCTTACTAAATTCAAGGAATTTCTTGGGGAGAAAATAGAAAAGAAAGCCCACCCTTGCCTCACTCAATAGAATTAGGAGCGCTTGCTTATGCTAGCCTTTGGCAGCCGGACTTGTGAAGGGGACAGAAGTTCCATAATAGAGAAGAGATCAGGGCAAGAAGATTTTCTTCAACAGGTTGGGTCCGTGAGGAGATAGAATCTAAAAGGATGGCTTCGAAAAAGTAGGCTGAATCCCAACGGGTTGGTTGAGAGGCTGCGAATGATAATTTTCTCGGTGGTATTGACCTGGCTGTAGCACAAGGGAAGGGTATTGATGCAAAGATCATCAAGCCTCAATGGAATGGGCCTAGAAAAGTATGGGATAGCCGTTACGCTACGCTTACCCGCCATGGTGATGGGCGCCCACTGCTTGGTTGGGGTGGGGTAGCATAAGGCCTTTCCTGTGAAGGGGTGAGCAATTATCAAGCAAGGAACGAAGCAGACTGATAGTTTATGAGGGGAAGGGCAGAAGCAGCGAGACAGACTTATAGTTGTAGAGGCGAAGGAGTAAAGCCACTCTCATGAATAAGGGAAGGGGTATTTCTCTTTGGTTACAGTTCAAGAATCAATAGGGTCCATCTGGTGAAGTAGCTCAGGGTTGAGGTTGAGTCTTTCCTGACAGTGAACTCTCATTCATCTTCAGGATTGACTTCTTAATTACCTTTACTAGATTTGATCCCCAAAAATACGGGGGAGGATACAAAATCTTTTCTTTCAGCTCCCGCTATTAGGGAAAAAGGTCTTTTAAGGTTTTACAGTTGTATGGAGATAGAATTTATTTGATTTTTGCTGCTGCTATTAGGGAAAAAGGTCTTTTAATGTTTTACCACGATACAAAATCTTTTCTTTCAGGAGCTTTACCGAGGGAAAAACCTCTTACGAACTTTGACAGTTATATGGGGATAGAATTTATTCATTAATGGTCCTAACAGGAAAAAGAGTGAACGAAGTAGGAGTCTTTGTCTTTGTTTCGTCTCCCTTTATTCTTGAACTGTAAAGGAGATCTTGTCTTGCTTTCATCTTGACTGACAGTGAGCTCTAACGAATAAGTCGTGTTTACTGTTTCATTCATTTTCGTCTTTCCTTGAAACACTTGAAGGTGAAGGTTCAGTAGTTCAGTCTCATTCCGCTTTCGTCTTTCCTTCCTGTTCACTCTCATTTCTTCTTCTTTCGTGTTGTCTCCCTTCTTTCTTTGTTCCGGTTCAGTAATTCAATCTCATTCCACTTTCGTCTTTCCTTCCTCTGTTCACTCTCATTTCTTCTTCTTTCGTGTCGTCTCCCTTCTTTCTTTGTTCCGGTTCAGTAGTTCAATCTCATTCCGCTTTCGTCTTTCCTTCCTGTTCACTCTCATTTCTTCTTCTTTCGTGTCGTCTCCCTTCTTTCTTTGTTCTGGTTCAGTAGTTCAGTTCTTTTACTCTCATTCATCTTTCGGCTTTCCCCCCTTGTGAAAGACTGAGTGAAATCTGGTTCCGGTTTAGGAGTGAAGGAGAATGAATCTTGAGTCTTCTTGAACATCCTTGAATTTTCTTTTACCTTGTGTTTGAAGGGAAGGAGTGAGACTGACAATGAATGGGTGAAGGAAGGAGCGAAGCAATGAATCCGACAAGGGAGGTGAAGGAGCGAAGCCGATAGGTTCAGGAACGAATTGACTCTTCTGAGTCTTCCCCTTTTTCGATCTTATTCACGAGGGAAGGAAAAAGGTGTGAAGGAGCGAAGCCGATAGGTTTAGGAGAAAGAATATGCTTTACCCAGTGTTTGAAGGTTCAGGGGTGAAGCAGGAAGCAGCTCGACAAGAAGAGGAGAGAAAGAAGGGACAGGGTCGAAGACGCGAGACCAAAGGGAGAGGGGTGAAACTGCTCGACCAAAGGGCGAGACCGAAGGGAGAGGGTTGAGGGTTCTTCTTCTTCTTCAGCCCTGACTGTAAACGAGAATGAATAAGGAGTCTTTTAAAGAAGCTAACTCCTGAATTGATTCTAGAACAGTCAAGGATATTTCATTCATCTTGATTGCGAGAGTCGAGACTGACTGTTCCGATTCATTTTCAGTAGCTGCTCAGGTCATATTGGTTCAGTCGCTTGCTTCTCTTTCTTTCGTCTTCACTCTCCTGTCAGCTAACTCTTGAATTTCTTCTGTCTCATTCATCTTTCGTTTTTGTTTACAGGTCGGGTCATATCGGTTCTGGAGCGAGCTCTCGTGTCAACCACTTCCATTCATTTACTCGACTGTAAAGGTTCTATCTCTTTGATTTCCTCTACTGTTGGTTGAGTCTGATTTTCTTACTGTTCCTGGTTCAGTCTTACAGGGAATGGAGGTGAGAAGGGGCAAACAGGAGAAAGAAGAAATAGGGACAATCTGGTTCAGTAGTTCAGTCAGGAGTTTACTGAGTTGGAAAGGTTCATGAGTAAGTAGCTGCTCGAGGAGAAAGATCAGATCAAGAAGCCGAGGTGTAAGAGTTCCATCTGGTTCAGTAGTTCAGTCTAATTCCTCTTTCGTTTCGTCTTAGTTTACAGTTCAATCAGGGCAGCAGCCAGGGAATAGAGGTTCATCAGGTTAAGGTAAGGTGAAGGAGAATTCAATCAAATAGCTTTACCTCCCTGTTTATTTATAGTGTCCTGGTTTTCGCTTTCGTCTTTCCTTTCTTTTTCTTCTTCAATCAATTCTCTTTCTTATAAAGCAGCTAATTCCTCCTGTCAAGTTCAGTAGCTCCTTTGATTTACTCGAGTGGAAAGTGAAGGATTGAAGGAGAATTAATAGGAGTAAGTAGCTCGACCGTAAAGCAGCTAGCTAATTCAGCTTCCTCTTTCTTTCATTCTCACTCTAAACTCAGATAGGAAAAGGTTTAAGGTTGAGTCAAAGCAACTAATGAATTTCTTCTTTCACTGTAAAGTCTCATTCATTAATATTGAGTCTCCCTTCTTTCAAACACTTACAAGTCGAAGATCAAGAATGAATAGTTCAACCCTCATTCAAGAAGGATCAAATCAGTAGTTCAGTAGTGATTGAGTTTACCTCGTTCAGTAGTTCTGTCTCATTCATCTTTCTTTCGTCTTAGTATACAGTTCAATCCGGGAGAGAGAGTAAAGTCAATTCATTAGCAGTTTTACAGTTCGTTCATAAATAGGATAGGTGTAGGAGTTAGTTCACTCTCATTAAGCTTTCTTTCCTTCCGGTTCAGTCGCTTGACCGACCTTGCTTTAGAGTGAAAGAAAAGAAGGAAGTAGTTCAGGCAAGGTAGGAGTTTACAAGCAAGAGATTCCATTCAATCCTCAGCCCCTTGTTCAAGAGTTCCATCGGTAAAAGAAAAGGGTGTCGGTTCAGTCAGTCTCATAATTTCTTTAGAGTGAAATCAGAGAAGAAAAAGGTGATGTAAGTCTATTATCTCATTCAGCTTTCAAATGAGTGTAAAAGTAGGTAATTAATTCTACTTGACTTTATAAAAGAGTCGTTAGTTTCGCTGCTCTGGGTGGGAGAGTCTTCCATGAATCTAAAATGGGGTCAAGCTCAATCAAAGTGGAAGGAGAATGCAGCTTTAAAAAGAAACTAATAAAGATCAAACTAATTTCATGAATTAGGAGACCTAACCCCCAAACCCATCTCTCATTAGCTACCTATACCTACCTCGTTTTGCAGAAGCTCTGCCAGTATAGCACGGTGCTCTTTTCTTTTCTTTTGTCTTTCTCTCGATTCGTTGAACACTTCCAATCCAATACCTCACCACAGCGATTTCACAGCTCTACTTTTTTCGCAGCTTTCGAGCTCCTGCGCGATACGCCTAAAAAGCCTGATCTTGCTTTCTCCTCTTCTTTTTCAATTTGAAAGAAATTGAGTGAAAATCTGACCTTTAGCAACGACAGGAGTCATTCTTAGTGCAATACCTGAAACTGCCCTTAAAGCGTGCGAGCGCCTAGCTACTAAAGTTGCGAGATTGAAAGGTCCGAAGGACTAACTTCACCCAGCCCAATATGCAACTTGGTTTTACGCCCGAACGAACCTAACGTATGGAAAAGAAAGAAGAAAGGCAAACAAGCGTACGGAAAAGAAAGAACAAAGGCAAACAAGCTGGCCCTGACTATAAAGCTTCTTGCGAGGAAGCCCTCCGTTACACTAGTCTTAAGCTAATGGCGGACATAAGGAAGCATTAGTCCAGGCCTAGAAAGAAGAGAAGGATGAGTAAGACAATCATCATTTGTCTCGACCACGACATGTGTTCTCCTCTCGTCAATCTTATTAGTCGGTGTCTCCACTAGCTGTAGGGCGAAGCAAGGCATTCAGCTAAGAGCTGCCCAACAGCAACTAGAGCATACCGTCTGAAGGCTAAAGGCAGGAAAGCAAGCCCGTCAGTAAGGTAATCGAAAGGGCGCGATAAGACAAGGCGGCTAGGCTGAAGGCAAGGAAGTCCCGTCCGGCAACTGTTGGCTGTCGACGAGGAGGAGTCCGCTAGCGATGCCAGCTTCTGAAAGATTATATGATTTGAATCAAGATTTCCTTCCAAGGCTAGTTCTGAAAGTGATTGAGTTCCATTGCATTAATGAGGCTGGAAAGACCTACACCTACTACCCTTTATCAAACCTTCCTCTTTGTTGAATAATAATAAGGTCAGCTTGGGTTCCAAACCTTTTTATATGCGGTCTCGCTATTCTTTGTTTGCATTCAATGGTCTTGTGCCTGCGCTATCGAGTCAGGTTCCTAACTAACTAAGAACGAATCCATGGGGTAACGAGATTCAATTGGATGGTCCTGTTAGGATCGATATCAGTCGTTAGCTCTGATACCAGTTGTTAGGATGTCACAACAACGCACACGCTCGATCTAGATGAACACAAAGAACAAGATAGAGAAAATTTGAAAGGAGAACTCTGGCTAAAAGGATTTTTCTTTTTATTGATGACTTCAGGTATGTACAACAAGAGAGAGTACAGAGAATAGAAAAGTACCTCTACAAAGCTCTACCGGACCAGATATATATATGGTATAGTTTACTATATATAGCTTTACCAGATTTAGCCATCTACTATATATAACTATTTACCATATATAGCTTTACCGGATATAGCTTTACCATATATAGCTTTACCATATATAGCTTACCAAATATAGCTTTACCGGATATAACCGTTGACCAAGCTATAAATAAGTATCAGGCTCCATAGCCTAACAGGTCCCGCTTCGAACGGTTGGTTTTTCCCTCAATTCGAAAGCTGGTTCCCTGAGTCCAAAGATGCCTAAGGCAAGCCCAAAAGAAGATTTTCCTCTTCCCCTCACATGTTCTGGTGGACAAGACCGTTGGACATGGATGCTGTCCTTTATTTATGGATGCTTTCTCTTGATATAACCGGATCAAGCAAGATGGCCGAGGAAGATAGAGAGAAAATAGCGTTTATCACCATATCAGATAGAAGGGTATGTTCTGTTACAAGGTGATGGCTCCTTTGGTCTAAAGAATGTCGGGGCGACCTACCTGCGAGCCATGACTGTGCTCTTTCATAATATGATGAACAAGGGGAAATGTGGGTCTATGTCGATGACATGATCGACAAGTCTTGGGCAAGACCCCGCCTCCTTGAAGAAAAGATAGACACAGGGAAGGAGCATTGCCAAAGGTTCACAAAGTGCAGAAATCTCTATTCAATCCTCCCATCCTGGTACCGCCAACGCCTGGTCGACCTCTCCTGATGCATCTGTAAGTAATGAAAGGATCCATGAGTTGTCTGTCCTTGGTCACCATGATGAAACAGGTAGTAAAGAAAGAGCAATATACTCGATCTGCAAGAAGTTCACTGATTATGAGAGACAAGGTATACGGTTCTAGAAAAAAGGGGTTGTGCTCAACCATGAGCCTCGCAACACCTACACCACTACATCTTGAACTATACGACCATGCTGATTGCAAGGATGGACCCACTTCAGTATCTCTTTGAAAAGCCAGCCTTCATGGGCCAACAAGGTGGCAGATGTGACTCTCAGAGTTCGATATTGTGTACGTCACCCAGAAGCCCTAAATGAGTAAAGCAAAGGGGCATTTCCTGGACGAAGCTATTCTATTAGTGGTAGGCAAAGAATCAGACTCAACTCCTCATGATTGGCAAATCTTCTTGGTTCTAAAAAAGAGGATAAGTTAGAAGCGACTTGAAGCTTACAGTCCTTACTCAACTACAAGTACATAGAGAAGAGCTTCCACCTATTATACTCTGCATTGACGCTTCAGATGTTATCTTGCAGTTGGCATTAGGATCTCGAGAGCAAAAGGAATGAATGACGTGTACTTTGTAAAGGCAATCACAAAGAAGAAAGCTGGAGTAGCAAGCAGACACAGGAAGGCCAAACCTCTTTCTTTCATTATTGGTAGAGATGGAGCACAGACAAATGAAGGAAGGAAGCATGGAAGGGGCACCCCAATCAAGAAATTCATTCTTGTTACGCTAACACTCATGCGGATAGAAGACCTACCACAAAGAAGGAGTTGGTGAGAGACTTAGGCAACTATTCGACAGCCGGGCCTGTTCTAGTGGCAAAGGAACCACATAGTGAAGGTGGGTATCACCTGAATGCGGGGGTATTCAACAGGAATGCCTCCAAGCATACTACCACTAAGAAGATAAGAGAGTGCTTTACCGAGTGGGAGGGCAGAGCACTCGATGTGCAATTTCACCTTGGGCTCCCATATGGTTGTATCTCTTCAAAGAAGATAAGGAGCTGTCTGGGGGGAATACACAGACGAAGAAATAATTAACAAATTGTAGACACTAGTAAAAAGCGCAATCAGTCTCATCAGAGTCAGCCAGAGCAAGTCATAGACAAGCTTCTCAAATGTCACGATTGGTACCAAATCTATAATGATCCAGTCTTAAGGAAGCTTTCTGTGCAGCCCTATGAGAGCATTCGAAATCTATACGAGGATCCACAGGTAGTTTGAGATATGCAAACTACTTTGGGGGAGATCTTTCTATATTCTTTTTAGAGACATGGACAACCGGAAGAGTATGAGTTAGAAGAGCTAGAAGAGATCGAGATTCACTCACTCATTTATCACTCCAACCCAATCAAACTATTAAAGAAAATTCAAGCACTGTGATTATTACATTTTGTTTTGGTCTTGACGTGCTTTGATAAAGATAGAGATATGATTTGTACTAGAACACTGACGATAGCCGCCCCACCGGGAACACATTCACTATTAGGCATTGACATCTTAATGCGTTGCAATCTGGACATGGATCGATCTTTATGCTTCCCAGCAGCTATACAATCTGAATCGGCTACCACACCACTATAAAGACCGCTCGAGTTCTTGAGACCAGGTAGGGGCCCCCCCGAGTGCTGGGCCAATTTCTGTGCCGGTTGGAGACCAGGTTCGAGATGCATATCGTCGAAAGAGAGCCATCACCTCACCTCCTTTTCAATAGTCAATTCGAGAGCCAAATAAATCCAATTAAGAAGCTGTTGATCTTGATCCAATTCACGATGCATGTGGCAAAATGCTTGTTTCAACTCCCGAATGGGGTGGGAACCTATCAAACGGGAATTAGTAGTAGTGCTGCTTGCTAACAATCTCTTTTTGAGGACAGCGGACGTAATAAATTAATGTGAATTATGAATCTTCTTCTATTCTATTTTTGGCTAACAACAAGAAAGTGGGAAAAGAATTGAAAAAGATGCTTGGAGAAGTGAAACTGAATTATATCAGATTCCCGCTACTCTGAAAAAGAAATGGCGTGATTTGCCTACCTATATTCATAGCATGACGAAGATGAGGATTAAAGATTCTCGAAGGATGATATTTCAATCTTACTAGAAAAAGAAGGAAAAACAAATGCAATTTTGCAGTGAAGCGGATCTATTCGCCCCCCTCTCCCAACTCAGTCACATGCAACTAGGCTTGAAACCCGGCACACTCTCCCTTCTGTGCCCCCTGACCAAAAGGTATGTATGGTCTTTCTGAGTTGAAGAGCATATCTACCTTGAAGACCTTCTGGAAAGTGGCCTATGGAAGGAGCATACCCACACCCAATATGAGCCTGTACAAGACTTGCCATTCCCATCATGGGAGAGAGAGAGTTTCCCTGCGTATTGATTCATTACCGACTGAACGGGAAATGCTTGCTTCTATTCTTTCTCTCTGAGCGATGAACCGTGGTTGTCTAGCTGTAGGAAATCCCTGGGGAGTGAAGGGATAGGTGGAACAAGAGGGGATGGAAGAACTACTGAAAGTCATCCACAAGATGGAATACCTTTCTGACTTTCACAAGATGGATTACCTTTCTGGCTATACGGAAGGGGGGAATGGCTCATCAATCAGAGGGTGAAAATTGACTCCAATCGGAAGACTTTCTTTTCCTTTCCATAGGGATGGCCCAGATTAATCACTTCACGGTAGAGAACACGAGGGCTGAGCGATGATCGACCTACCTCAGTTTGTTTTGTATCGGTTACCCGCTTGCTGAAACCTCCCTCCATAGCCGATTGAATGGTTGGTTAGATAGCCACTTAACTGTTATAAATAATGAAAGATGAGGAAGGAAGAGTAACCCCTGTAGTCACATATTACTAGACTTCCTCTAGCCCACTCCCCTCCCTATCTCTCTCAACTGATTCACCGGAGTATGTTGGGCTGGAATGTCTATATTCCTATCCCATCCTTGATTTATGATCTCTGAGCCTTCCCGCTACCAGTCCCAGTGCAAAAAACATATGACTGCGGAATACTGTCTTCTTTCCCCCCTCAAATTGATAGGGGTAGGAATTCCTATCAGAGTCTCGAAGGTCATTTTGTCATCAGTGGAGAAGCATGCGTGATAGGGATACTCCTGTCTGTATGATCATGTTCTGGCTTTCAAAAGACGAATAAGTGCCGTGGGTGGAGGTGTAAGGGAGTTTCGGTAACAAAGCTCCCAGATTTCAAAGTGCAGCCCTACCCTCTCGTATCTTTTCCCTATCTAAGCTATATCAACAAAGCCAACGATAAAATCTGCTTATCAATTCATTCTTGGTGTAATACTAACTCTACAATGATTTGTGTCAGAATTTTGCACTGATTAGGTGTGAGCTTACAGGGCTAGGGCTCATATGTATAAGAAGTAGGGATTCCTCTTCCAACTCGTCCCGGAATGGGCGTTATGGCAAAGAACAAGAAGAAAACAAAAGGAGAAAATTGTCCAACAGTAACAAATGGTGCCTCCACAGGTTGACATCCGATCCAACCTAGTAGTAAGCAATCTGCCAAAAGCAACCAAAATAGTCCTTGGTGAATAGGGCGAAAACTTGAACTACGCACATGCATACTTTTAAAAAAAGGTAAAGCCAACAGACATATAAAAACTAGTGCTATTGCGGCTACACCTCCCGCTTTGTCAGGTATACTACGAAGAATGGCATGGATCGGTAGGAAATACCATTCCGGCACAATATAAGGCAGGGTGGGCATCGGATTAGCAGGTATATAATTGTCGGGATGCCCCAAAACATTAGGAGCATAAAAAATCCAAATGGAAAAAAAGATAGCAAAAGCTACCCAACCTACTAGATCCTTTACATAAAAATAAGGGTAAAAAGAGATTTTATCCATCTCAGAATGTACACCCAATGGATTATTGGATCCATATTGATGCAATGCGGCCAGATGAAGAAGACTGGCGCCTGCTAAAAGAAAAGGGAGTAAATGATGAAGACTAAAAAAACGATTTAATGTGGCTGATATGATAAGGAATCAATACAAGGGGAATAAGATTCGGATTACCTTGTTGATCGAATATCTCAAGACAAGAACATTGTTTGAGATTCGAATCACTCCACAAGCAAGATCGATCATGTCTAGCTTGAATGATTCTTGTTGATCAAATATCTTAACGCAAGAACACTTGATTGAGATTCGAATCACTCCACAAGCAAGATTGATCATGTCGAGCTTGAATGATTCTACATGCAACCTAAACTACATAGAATTGCAAAGAAACTTAGCCATTGGCTAAAGAAAAGCACAAATGCTTCTTTTAATATATTTTCCAAGTCTGCCTTACAAATACAACATACATGGCTTTATATAGCCTCAAAATGAAACTATTAAAGGCATTACAAAAGTTGTAACATTCACACTTTATGGCCATAATTAGCCATTATGTAAAGGTAACTGAAATTAAATAAAATGACTTAAAATACAATAACTCTAAATTATAACCCACCCAAAATTTACAACACTCAAACTTTATTCTTCTTCAATGTAGCATGAATTGAAACATCTTTTGATAATTTTGACAACCTTTTCTTCACATCTTCATTGAAGCATATTGTATGATTGATGTCTCTTGGTTCATATCATTCTCCACTTCTTCAAGAGGATTCGTCCTCGAATCTATTTGTGAAACTTTGCTGCAAAAAATAAGTTATGGAAATACGAAGGACCTCACAACACTCTCTCACGAGTATACACTCAAGGAATTTTAGGCCACTCTGTTTGCACTCATTTACACAAATGAAGCTCTCATTCTCACCTCTCAAAATTTTAAATAGAGCAAAGATTGAATTTTGAACTTTGGGTCGATTAAAAACTAAAAAGATGAAAATAAATAAAAATCAAATTGAGAAGAAACGCAAAGGAAACATATATCCGATCTTGAGCCTGAAGCTCTGATACCAAATGATAAGATAAGGAATCAATACAAGGGGAATAAGATTCGGATTACCTTGTTGATCGAATATCTCAAGCCAAGAACACTTTGTTTGAGATTCGAATCACTCCAGAAGCAAGATCGATCATGTCTAGCTTCAATGATTCTTGTTGATCAAATATCTCAAGGCAAGAACACTTGATTGAGATTCGAATCACTCCACAAGCAAGATTGATCATGTCGAGCTTGAATGATTCTACATGCAACCTAAACTACATAGAATTGCAAAGAAACTTAGCCATTGGCTAAAGAAAAGCACAAATGCTTCTTTTAATATATTTTCCAAGTCTGCCTTACAAATACAACATACATGGCTTTATATAGCCTCAAAATGAAACTATTAAAGGCATTCCAAAAGTTGTAACATTCACACTTTATGGCCATAATTAGCCATTATGTAAATGTAACCGAAATTAAATAAAAAGTCTTAAAATACAATAACTCTAAATTATAACCCACCCAAAATTTACAACACTCAAACTTTATTCTTCTTCAATGTAGCATGAATTGAAACATCTTTTGATAATTTTGACAACCTTTTCTTCACATCTTCATTGAAGCATATTGTATGATTGATGTCTCTTGGTTCATATCATTCTCCACTTCTTCAAGAGGATTCGTCCTCGAATCTATTTGTGAAACTTTGCTGCAAAAAATAAGTTATGGAAATACGAAGGACCTCACAACACTCTCTCACGAGTATACACTCAAGGATTTTTAGGCCACTCTGTTTGCACTCATGTACACAAATGAAGCTCTCATTCTCACCTCTGAATGTTTTTTTAGAAGAGCCTAAATTGGATTTTTTTTTATTTTGGGTCGATTAAAAACTATAAAGATAAAAACAAATTGAAAAGAAACGCAAAGGAAACATATATCCGATCTTGAGCCTGAAGCTCTGATACCAAATGATATGATAAGGAATCACTACAAGGGGAGTAAGATTCGGATTACCTTGTTGATCGAATATCTCAAGCCAAGAACACTTTGATTGAGATTCGAATCACTCCACAAGCAAGATTGATCATGTCGAGCTTGAATGATTCTACATGCAACCTAAACCTACATAGAATTGCAAAGAAACTTAGCCATTGGCTAAAGAAAAACACAAATGCTTCTTTTAATATATTTTCCAAGTCCACCTTACAAATACAACATACATGGCTTTATATAGCCTCAAAATGAAACTATTAAAGGCATTCCAAAAGTTGTAACATTCATACTTAATGACCATAATTAACCATTATGTAAATGTAACCTAAAGTAAATAAAATGTCTTAAAATACATAAACTCAAATTACTTTAAATTGTAACCCACCCAAAATTTATAACCATCAAACTTCATTCCTCTTCAATGTGACATGAATTGCAACCTCTTTTGATAATTTTGACAACATTTTCTTCACATCTTCATTGAAGTATATTGTATGAATGATGTCTCTTGGTTCATATCACTGACTCTTTCCGCATCAAGAATTCAAACAAGGGGGTTGGCTGCCCTAATCTAGTAAGGTCAAAATATTACTAGAATTTAGCATTGATACGACATGCTGCTTTTTCCATTCATTCCTTTCAGGCAGGATCAGTCGCGGTCTTACAAATTCTACCGATAGTATAGACGAATCTCTTTCCTCATAGAAATTTGTAAACAAAAGAAAAGATGCTAGCCGCACTTAAAAGCCGAGTAGTCTACCATTGAGTTAGCAACCAACCCCAAAAATAGACAAAACTTCTTATATCAGAAAAGTCACTTTGAGACCATCATGTGTGTGAAAAGCAAAGGTCCTGAAACGGAGAGGAGATAACTAGCTTCATTTATACACGATCGGATTCTATTTGTTTGATACACTGTTGAATGTGAATAGTGAAACCCGACTACACTATACAATGGAGAAAACTAAAGAATTATCAAACTACTTGGATTGGCACTATAGAGATAATCAACATAGATGGACATATAAAGATGTAGGCGAAAGACAAAATGAAGGAAGAAGTAGAAAGAAAAAAAGATATATTTTTGGTGTTATCGAAGACGGAATTAGAAGGTAAACAGTATGAATAGAACAAGAGAGGGGGGAAATAATAATAAAGAAGAAAAGGTTAGCCAAAGCTATATACAAGTTATCCACACCCTTTTTGATTTCATTACATAGAATTTCGGTTATTGATTAAGGTTCAATTGCGTAAAAAACCCTCCCTGCCCCTAATTGAAAATCTCATGAACAGTTCCTGTAGGTTGAGCACCATTTTCAAGGAAATAGAGAATAGCGGATTGAAATAGGTTAGATTCAGTTCTTTATAGGATCATACATCAAACTAAACCCACTTTACGAGGATCTCTTCCTTCTCTATCTGATTCAAGGAAATATAGAATAGCAGGAAGATGCAAATAGGTTAGATTCTTTTCATAAGAATCCACTTTATGAGGATCTCTTCCTTCTCTTCGGGCTGAACATCAATTGCAATGATTCAATAAGCAACCGGTGGGATAGATGTAAATTAACAAGACCCGCCTCGTATAAGAAGGTTTCTTCTCGTACGGCTCGAGGAAATTCACAGTCATGTATAGAATGATAATGAATGTCAAATTGATTCATAGATTATTCAATCAATTAGTTAAATACTTTCTTCTTCTTTTGTGAAAGAAACTCATTCCATTCTGACTTATCCTCATAACTCAATCAAGTGGTAGGTATAACTCTCACTCAAAGGAAAACAACCCTGAAGCTTAAGCATTTCATTTATTGAGCGGTCTGTCTCTAACCCTTTCATTTTTGCCTGTCTCCTTTATCATCTATTTCAATTCTTCATTCTGATCTAGTTTCGTTATTGAGACAATTGAAAAGGATTTTGACTTGCTTGTTGAGTGAGGAGATCCTTTATCCTTGCCTTTAATCATTGGGTTTAGCCATTACTTTGGTGCGGTGATCTTTAATCGTTTCAAAATGGCAGCAACATACCAATGGATTCTCATGTGATACACCTTAAATCGGTCGAATTGGCTTCTTTCTCTTTCTATACCTAACATATACTGACTTAGACGTTTTCACTTATTGATTAACACTACTAACCCTAGATCTCTGCCCTTGATAAAGGAATCAAGACTTTCTACTCGAGCTCCAGTGTCAGAGAACAAAGGAATCCACAGTGGATCATGTCCTTCAAGTCGCCCATTGCTTTCTACCACATCCATCGTTTTAACCGAAGTTTGCCCCTCACATTTCGTGCAACAAACGGGTTTGGTATGTAATTGATTAATTTATGGAATCATGTATAGTCATTGGTTTAGTTGGTCCATAGTAATCTATACTGTTATGACATGGATAGTTTAATTTAAAAGGGCAAGCTGTTATGACATGGATAGTTTAATTTAAAAGGGCAAGCTTTAGTCGGATATGATATGGTTTTCTATATATCTTTGTTGAATATATTGTTCTCTATCTAATAGACATACTCTGGGACGGAAGGATTCGAACCTCCAAATAGCGGGACCAAAACCCATTGCCTTACCACTTGGCCACGCCGCATTTATATTCACTACTAATAAACACTAATATTCGTAGTGGTTGGTCGTCAATTCCAGTACAAAGATTTATAGAAAGAATTCTATGCTCGGATTTTGATACGTTTAGAGATCCAATTAAACTGCATTTATGGATCATTACATATAATTCCCCATTAAGATAATGTCTGAAAGTAGGATTTCTTCTATTTCTTATTCTCTTTTTCGAATTGAAGGATTTTTTATTGGCTGAGCTCAAGCAAGAAAGGGGTTTTGACCTACTTTATCTTATTCCTTCCGTATCCCTTAATAAGAAATAGGGGATTAATAACTCAATCAAAAGAAATTGTTAGGCGTATAATCTCTTAAGTTTCATCGGTATCTGTCTTCATTCTTCCCTTTATTCACAAGTCAAGTAGTTTTTTCTTTCGTCGCCAAATTGCTTGAGGTCTACGCTTTTTTGAATCCAATAGTAAATGTTATGCCAGAAATAGCTGTATTCTTTTTTCTATTAGCTTTTGTTTGGCAAGCTGCGGTAAGCTTTCGATAAGATTTTGAATACTATCCGAGACTGATGATTTACTAGAAAAAGAGATTGTTATAAGATCAGAGAAATCGTCCATACAGTCTGAACGAACCTTTCAGTTGAGTCCAATATGGCAATTCTTCTATAGCTGGGAGAAGGATCACTCTCATTTTCTTATTCTGACTTTCTTTCCATTGAACGACCCTGCCTGTTAGAGTCGCACACAATATATAATTGTCTGTCGGTATTAAATACAATTTCAAGTAATGAACAACTCAACTCTTCCTAATTTAATCTATTCCACATCTTTCCTAAACTATCAAAAAAGTAATTGACAGAAAGGGAAAGAGAAGAGAGGGATTCGAACCCTCGATACAAAAAGCTCGTACAACCGATTAGCAATCCGACGCTTTAGTCCACTCAGCCATCTCGCCCCAACCTAATTGGATCAATACTGACAGACAATTGAAGGAATAAATAAGGGATCCATGGATAAAGGGGGAATTCTAATCGTAACTACATCTTCTTTGTCTTTGTATATATAAGGAAGAAGCAAAACAAAAGAGCTATGCTATGAAACAGTGTCTTTGGTTTACTAGAGACGTCGACATCCTTAGCTCGGCCGGCGGAAACAAACTACTTTGACTAAGGATTCTATTCAATAGAAATAGGGAACGAAATAAATAACTGGAAAGATTGTATGAATCTCCTCTTGTATAGGGATCATCTATAAAGCAGGTCCTTTTGAATGGATTCAGACGGAAAGGAAAGCCTGGCAGGCTGAGATAGATGTTATGTATGGGTGGCACGCATTTCTTTTTTCTTTACATCTTACATGTAAGAGAATTTATCCATCTTCCATAAAGGAGCCGAATGAAACCAAAGTTTCCCGTTCGGTTTAGAATTAGAGACGTTCAAAATGATGAATCAACCAACGGCGACTCCCTAGCCTTCCAAGCTAACAATGCGGGTTCGATTCCCACGCTGCTATTCTTATTATCAAATTGATTGATACTTTACTACACTACTTGTTTTCTTTTAGACTTGCTTGGTCTTGAAGTAGAAAACGTTCCATCTGTTGTTCTTGAATAGCTTCTTTCAAAAGAGCTTCCGCTTCAGGGGTGAATGTCTTGTGGAAGAGATTCTTTCTTGAAACTGAGGTATATTCGTTTTTACACGTAAGTACGTAACTCAACGAGACATTTTCTTACTTGTTCAATTTATAATGAATCAAGATAACCATTCGTTCTGGTATAAATAGTCATTATCTGTTCTTCTACCGTGAGAGGAGCCAAGCAATGAGACAAATAAATAGGTGAAGGAGGTAAGATCAGGAAGCCTATGAAGTAGCGAAGTTCATATCGGTTCTGGTTTCGAAGTTCAGTTAGTTCACTCTCATTCTTGTTGAGTCTTGAAAGCAGAAGAAAGAAGCCGAGGTGAAGGAGAATGAATAGTATTTCTCTTTTTCTTTTACTGAGCCGAGTTCAAGCAAGAAGGCGTTCAGTAGTGATTGAGTTCAGTCTCTTTCCTTCCTTAATTCAAGAGTGAAAGAATCATCCTTCTGTTTACCTCGTGAAAGAATAGTGAAAGAATAGAGAGGAGTGAGTGCAGCAATGAGACCATAAAATAGCTTGACCTATTTCCTTCCCTTGTGTTTGACTGAAATGACCAACAAAATAGGGAGAGGAGTGAAATGAAAGAGCTCGACCTTACGGTAGAGGAGTCAACTCTCATTCATCTTTCTTACTGTCAAAGAGTGAAAAAGAAGGATTGAATATGCTTTCCTTTGTTCAAGAATAGTTCAACCCTCGGGCAATCAGTCAAAGGTTCATGAGCGAAAGTGTCAACCACTAACCTTTCTCTTTTTCTGACTCCAAAGGGTGTAGAGAGAGAAGATTGAATGAGTAAGTAGCTCGACTCGACTGTAAAGGACAGGAAGGCCGGAAGATGCTTTAACCAACCCATCCATTTACCTCATGAAAGAAGAATCGGCTAGTTTACCCTGTTCAATCTGGTAATTAAGGTTCCGTAGCTCTCGTGTCAACCCCACTTCCTCTTTTTCTGACTGAATAGGGTTACTCGAAGAGGGAAAGGTGGTAAGGAGAGTCAGTCTGCTAATGCCTCATCCTCAAATCAAAATGAATGAAACTCTTGTGATTCGGAATGATCCTTTCTTGGTGTAAGAAAAGGAATAGCGATGGATTCCTATGGAACATCCAGGAAGAAGAAGATGAAATCAGACGACGAGTTCTTACATGGGCCAAGGAAGGAAAAGGTCGGCTTACATGATTTGATCTATATCGAATCTGAATATCAGAATAGCTTATAAGCATAGTCATGATTCAATTTTGGTCCTTCTTTCTCATTTTGGGGATCTGATTGGAACAATGGAGAAGTAGGAAGACTTTGGCGATTCNCATTTCCCTCACCTCGTAAACAAGGTTGAACAATTGAATTTCATGAACCGATATGACCTGAACTACTGAACCGTAACCTATTCTTGAAGGTCAAGCTCATGAGCCTGCCCCGGAACCGGAACCCATATGCCCTTGAACTTTCCAGTCGAGTAAATTCATTCAATACCTTCCGGAACAGGAACAGGAAACACCCAACTCCTTATTCGTTAGACTCAACCAACCTATCCTTGAGAAAGCAAGACAAGAACAAGATGAATGAGACTTCCCTTCGCTCCTCTGACTCCTGAACTCCGGAACCTTTACTTACTGTCGAGCTCTTTCACTCGTTCGCCTCGTAAACTCGGGCTCACCGCTTCGCTCCTTGGTCCCTTCTTTCACTGTAACCTCATTCACCTTCAAACACTCAGTCTGAGTCTTCGCTCCTGACCTTACCCAGTCGAGTAAATGAAGACGCTACTTCACCCTCCCCCTTACCTTCGCTACTTCCGGCCCCTATATTCCCTGACCCTATTTCCCTTGTGAAAGAATAGTCCCTAGTGATAGAAGAATCAATGAATTAGCCCCTTTACTGTCGAGCTACTTACTCCGGGGAAGGAAAGACAGAGAAGCTCCCTTGATACGATATTCCCTTTTACAGTCGAGTAAATGAAAAGAGACTGACTTCACACCTTCTTTCACTCTTCTCGTCGAGCTGCTTGCTTCGCCCCTTTCCTCTTAATTCCCCTTTTCACCTATTTCTATTCTTGAACTTCTGAAAGACTCGGTAAATGGGTTCGTTCATTCATCTTCCTTCTTGTCCTTTACTTACGGTCGAGAATCAAATCCTGAACCAGATGGAACAAGGTAAAAGAGGAAACCTCAACCCTCTCCCTGAGCTACTGAACCAACCGGAAGGGAAGTCAATCACTGAGACTTTACCTTGTTCAATCAGTCAAAGGTTGACGAGCGAAAGTCTCAACCACTGACCTTTCTCTTTTTCTGACTTCAAAGGGTGTAGAGAGAGAAGACTGAATGAGTAAGTAGCTCGACTCGACTGTAAAGGACAGGAAGGCCGGAAGATGCTTTAACCAACCCATCCATTTACCTCATGAAAGAAGAATCGGCTAGTTTCCCCTGTTCAATCTGGTAATTAAGGTTCCGTAGCTCTCGTCTCAACCCCACTTCCTCTTTTTCTGACTGAATAGGGTTACTCGAAGAGGGAAAGGTGGTAAGGCGAGTCAGTCTGCTAATGCCTCATCCTCAAATCAAAATGAATGAAACTCTTGTGATTCGGAATGACCCTTTCTCGGTGTAAGAAAAGGAATAGCGATGTATTCCTATGGAGCATCGAGGAAGAAGAAGATGAAATCAGACGACGAATTCTTACATGGGCCAAGGAAGGAAAAGGTCGGCTTACACGATTTGATCTATATCGAATCTGAATATCAGAATAGCTTATAAGGATAGTCATGATTCAATTTTGGTCCTTCTTTCTCATTTTGGGGATCTGATTGGAACAATGGAGAAGTAGGAAGACTTTGGCGATTCATAATGAATATCTCGGTCCCAGGACGTAAAAGATGAATAATGAAAGATGAGTAAGAGTAATCCCCGTAGTGAGATAGCAGTTCTCCTAATCAACTACAACTCATCATAATTCACATTCTGCTTCAAAACTAATACAAAACCGAACAGGCGGTTACCTTTTTCATATCTATATCCTCTGCGATTAGGACTATAGGGACCTTCAGACAAGGAAGATGCAGTGGCAGGCGTGGGTCGACCCTCGGCATTCCGCGAGACGTCTCGGCCAGCGTGCAGCCCACCCTTTGCAGGCCGCGTTCGGACACCACCCCGGGGCCTCGTTCCCTTTTTGGCCCAAATTGGAGGTGCGCCAGAAACCCTGCGCCGGCGGTGTTCGTCGCAGCCATCGATTTCGGCTCCATCGGCGACTTTGCGAACCTCCAGCTCGGCTAAGTGTGGCTTGGTGGGGCGGCTTGGCGGCTCGACATCCGAATAGTATACCGATTCCTAGGTTTTCGACCATTCTAGAGCCATTCCCACCCTTGTTTCAACCATCTGAGGTCAGTATAACCCCATTTTGACAAATAGCTTGCGATAGGGACATATCTTGGTAGCTAGGCATGAGGGATAGTTGTGAAAGCGCTCTAAGTATATCATGTTATCTTATAGGAGGTAGTTGGGCGCTAGAGTTAGTGTTGTGGGTGACTTCGGCCAAGGCCAAGAGGTAAGTAACCTTACTGTTGGCGTTAGTTATGTATGTATGTTGGTGCATGCCCTGTGGCTCTTGCATGCACCATATGTTATTGCAGTATGCTAGGTTGGATGTTTCTTGCAGTGAAATGCTATGCATGCTATGTTTATGTATGTGATTCTTGCAGTGAATTGCTATGTATGTCATGTTTATGAATATGATGTTGTGACACGGTGTGCTACCCTGTATGTATGATGAGCTTGATTGACATGTCATGATTGTAATGAGAACCCTGCATGCCATGAATGAGATGACTAGTATGTTATGATATGCTTGCTCAATGTGGACCCGGTTATGCTATGATATGCTTGCTCAATGTGGACCCGGTTATGCTATGATATGCTTGCTCAATGTGGACCCGGTTATGCTATGTAATGCGGCGAGGGGATGGAACGTTGTATGTATAATGCCATGGAGGTAAACCTTAAGAACCTCATACACGCTATGGCTATGTACCTGGGGCACTCCCCCGTTATGGTACTGATAGTATGGATGCGTATATTCGATATTGTGTTCGCCACGATATCATGCAAGCCTTCCTTTGTTCGTGGCATCCGGTATTGTATGTCATACATACCCGACCAAGCTAGGCCCAGGGAATTCGCTTCCGAGCTCGCTTGGTGGGCCCACAGTCACACACGTGAGCCATGTGTGGGAAATTACCATGCATCCACCCCCGCCCGGACAAAGCAAGGGCCTAAGGGCATGGGAAGGAATGGAAGACAGACCCCTCTCTCAGCTTCGTTCTTCTAACACTGTGCGACATGTATGGTTATTATGTACGACATGTATGGTTATTATGTGCGTTATGTATGGTTATTATGTGCTACAGGTATGGCTGTTATGGGCGATATGTATGGGTATTCTGTGCGACATGTATGTGTGTTGTGTGCGTCATGTATGTGTATCGTGTGTGACATGTAGATGTATTGTGTGCGACTGCTTGTATCCGGATGTATGAATATATGCTTAACCCCAACAGTGGGGCGACTTACTGGGTATTTTATATAATACTCAAGCCACGTGCTACCCATATTTTCAGGTAAGGGCAAGGCTCCCATGTACGGCTGACGGTGGATGATGCGAAGGGCCATGGAAATCTTGAGGAGAGTCTATAGTGTCGTATAGGCGCCTTGTTGGATTCTTTTTGGTTCATAGTTTTGCGATTGTTTCCTCTAGTTCTCTGTTGTTTTCTTCTAGGCTAGGTTGTCGTAATTATTTTCCCAGGTATGAACTGCTTATATTGATGAATGCGTTATCGTTATTGAGAGTGTCTCACGTGAACTCTTGTCCTGTGATTAGACGAGTATAACGTAACGTCGTTAATTAGGGTAGAGAAAATTAGGGGCGTTACAAAGAGTGACCATCATAGATTCCAAGTTCGATCTAAGAGTCATTCATCTTCTAACCAGCTCTTGGTTGGAATCCATCCGTTAAGTTAGCTTTCTCTGTGAATGTTTTGCAAGGATTCTAGAAAGACCTCTAGCTTTGCAAATTCCAGCATTGTAGGCGTTTATCATTTGGCATCTCCAACCTCACAAAACGACTCGGTCTCTAGGACCTTTATCTTGTTAAATTGTACTACACCCCCAATTGGGGTTTGGTTCCCACCACTCTTATGGTGACGTTTAATATGGTGCTTAAATCCGCCATTTCAACCCTAACTACTCCAATAGATGTTCTCAAATCCACATTTTTAGACGATTCGAACAATCGTTTGTTAGGACTTGTGCAAGTCCTTGACACATTCTTCCATTCGAGCAACAGAACCCACCGAGCTATCCCTATGCTCGAAGCTATCTGCAGTTGTGACCTTGTTTTCTAGGGCCTCGGCCCTAATCATTTGTTCACAAATAAGCAATTTTTCACGGCAACCTTCCATCTTGTTGATCCCCATTCCATTAGGAACTTCACTCATGTAAAGTAACTACTCTTCGATTTCAATCAATCGGTTAGCCTAGGACTTGTCTAGTTGTTTTGTAGCGGACATGTCGTGTAATACAAGAAGCCGACTCGACTCTGATACCACCTATCACAATCGCACTCTTGTGGCAGCACAACAGTGATTGTGCGGCACTTGTTCTAACCTGGCAAGCAAATCAGCTGTGAGAAATTCAGACTTCACGAACAATGTTGGCGTATGCTTGAGCCTCGAGTCACATTTGTGAGAAATATTTTAGAAGACGTGATCAAGGAAATACGTTGAATTTTTGTTGAAAAAAAGCATTGTTATAAGCTAAAAGCAAGTAGGCAACAACAACGACCATGATAACATATAACCCTAGTAGAAAGAAGTGACAACTTGTCATATCCCCTTTAGTACATTATAGGGCATTGTAGCACTATTGGATGTAGACATGATTTTGGTGAACAATCGTACACCATTGTATTGACACAACAACAATAGTAAAAGTCTATCTAATATGAAAGCAAGTAAAAAGGGTTTAGAATGAGCGTGCGGCGATGAACAATACGTCCTGTGTAAAAAGGCATGCAATTTTTTGCGACCTGAAACAAAGAGAATTTAAAATATATTTATATTATATAAAAATATGAGGTGGAGGACGAAATAAGGACGATAACATTTAAAACAATAGGGTGTGGAGGACGATGGGTAAGGCTTATCTATGCACCTGCTTCAGAGTCTGCTCCCTATCTTGACTAACTCTTTTCTTACCTGAAACTATGTAAGGGTCAAATGGTCAATTTGACTTCGTCTTTTGTGGAGATTAAAGGGGATGGGGAATAAATCCCGGCCACAAACGTCTTTTGTGGGAGACTATAAATATCCACAATATATTATGTAAAAATTAGATTCGTGGATGAATGTAATTGAGATTTCGAATTGAGACGTTTCCCTTAGAAACCCGAGCATCAATTTTTTCATTTCTAAGTTTCAAGCAATTCTTGTGGTAGAATTGCATCCGAGCCATTCAATCAAGCCTTAATAAGGATCACGGTGTTCCAAATGTTCCAACTGGACCTATTACACGATCCAAGGCTAAGAAGATTCAACAAACATTCATTCTTCTTCTACAAAATTGGATAGACTCGATTTAAACATCATGATATGTGGAAATCATTACAAGGGGAGTAAGATTCGGATAATCTTGTTTATCGAATATCTCAAGACAAGAACATTGTTTGAGATTCGAATCACTCCACAAGCAAGATCGATCATGTCTAGCTTGAATAATTCTTGTTGATCAAATATCTCAACGCAAGAACACTTGTTTGAGATTCGAATCACTCCACAAGCAAGATTGATCATGTCGAGCTTGAATGATTCTACATGCAACCTAAGCTACATAAAGTTGCAAAGAAACTTAGTCATTGGCTAAAGAAAGCACAAATGCTCCTTTTACTACCTTTTCCAAATCTGCTTACAAATACAACATACATGGCTTTATATAGTCTTAGAATGAAACTATTAAAGGCATCATCCCAAGAGTTGTAACATTCCTACTTCATGGACATAATTAACCATTATGTAATTGTAACCTAATGTAAATAAAAAAATCTTAAAATACATTAATGAAATACAATAACTCTAAATAAAAAAAATCTTAAAATACATTAATGAAATACAATAACTCTAAATTACTCTAAACTGCAATCCACCCAAAATTTATAACATGAAACTTCATTATTCTTCAATATGGCATGAATTGAAATATCTTTTGATAATTTCAACAATATTTGCTTCACATCTTTATTAAGGTATATTGTATGATTGATGTCTCTTGGTTCATATCACATCATTTCATTTTTACAAGCTGATTCGATTGAGGAAGAACCATTTGGAGCTTTAGACGTGAATATGTAACAACCCGAAAAAATAAAATAAAATAGTAGTAGTAATAATAATAATAATAAAAATATTAAAAAAAATATTTGGTAATCGATCCCTCCTTCTTCCTTCAATCTCTCACCACTCCTTCCCTAAAAATAAATCTAGCAACAAATCAATAATTGTTTTTCTGTAAAAACAACTGCGGATTTACCCATTTTAGAATCTTTTCCTTCCTACAAAAACAAATAATAATAATAATAATAATAAAAGGTTTAAGCAGATTTAGTTTCGTCAAGGAGATATGTCATTTGAAGAGGTCAATAGTCGTATGTTAAATCTTCCTTTTATTTTATTAAGTAATATTAATCTTGTTACAATTATTTAGTTTTGAAGAGATTAAATGAAAAGAATTTTGTTAAGTTTTAGGAAATCACAACCAATTATATTTTAGATCTCCTGTTTAACGATCCGAAATTTTCTACTTAATTTAAGGTCGCTACTATATACAATACCATAAACATTGAATGCGGAAGATTTCATTAAAATTTCATAAAACATAACCTTTATCTTAAAACACAGCCATGGACTTACGTGTTTCGTAACAAAAGACTAAATAAAATGAATAAGAGTTTAAGTTAAAAACATCCTAGTCTAGCCTAAGTCTAAGAAAATAAATATCACTACCCTATGCATGTGCCATGGTCTCAAGTTGCGATGCAGTCGTCCTAAGTCTAAGAAAATAAATACCACTACCCTATGCATGTGCCTTAACCTGAAAAATATAGTAACACATGGCTTGAGTATTTAAAGAAATACTCAGTAAGTGACCCCACTATTGGGGTTAAATGCAACAATCACATGCAATGAAATGATGGGACCTATCTTTCGTTTCGTTTTCCCTACGGTGCTGTCCTAACGGGTAATTTTGGACGTGTACCATATACTCTACACACAGCCCATACGTGCGAGTATGGGCTCACCAGCTAGTTCGCACACCGCTGGGTCACCTTCCTTATCCGGTAGGCGTACTCTGGGAGCCCCTTATGCCAGAACCCGTTAGAATTAGTAACCGCCACAGCAGCACTATGCAAAGCATAACGATCGTTGTCCTGCCATTGGATGTACGCGTCCGTACCCTCGTGATGGGATAGGGGTATCCCCCAAATGCATGAGCACACATAATGCATGAGGTCCCAAAACTTTTCCATTTTCATTATCCTTTAATACAACCCCGCTAGCATTATGTACATATCATATAATTTTTCATATCGTTCATCATTCATGTCATATCGTTTCTCATTCTTCAGTTCTCAAATCATACATAATTCTAATGGGGTTATATTTCATGTCATTTATCTTAATTTCATGACATTCATATCATGGTGTATACACACAATTTAAGAGACCTAGCATAACGTTCTATGCTTTTAACATAACATTTCATCATATACACATCATACCATGATATATTGCATCACAATGTATCATATCATAAATATGTCATAACGTAAATCGTAGTCATATCGTTTTCTAAATTATCATAGCCTTAACGTTCTTATACCTATCACAGACATATCATTACATGAACGTACCTTAGTCATATCATCACAAGAACGTAACCTAACGCTATCGTTCTATCAATCTATCACAAATCTATCCCTTTCTACTCGTTGCCTAACCGTATTCTTCCATCAATCTCTCTTATCCATATCACTCCGGTATGTAACCTAACCTTAACGTTTCATAAACGTATTTTACTCCTATCGTTACATTTCGTTCTGTGCATCCTTCTTGTATCCGATCTCAAAAATATCATTGAACACATCATACTGTAATTATTATCAAACAATTCACATATTATAACATATACTTAACAAATAAGAAGCATATCGATCCACAAACAATTCACATATATCAATATATATGACACGTGCAGAACCACGGGGTAAGTGTCAACAGGAAATATAACCATGCCGATAGTAAGGTCACTTACCTGGTTAGCTTAGGATGATGTTCCGTCGTTATCCTTAATGAAAGTCCATTGAAATCCAAGTCAACCTATGTAACGATTCAGATTTTCCATGTTTGCCTTATTTGGTTGGGATTTTGTTTTTATTTCTATAAATGACAAGATATTATGTTATGCATTTATTTTCGTAAAAGATGCAATTTTTAAACGAGGAAGTTATTAGAAATTGTAACGGTTTGGGTTTCTAGAATAAAATAAAATAGAATAAATAATTAAATGTAATCTCCCCGAAAATAGAAGGATTCGTGCTAGACTTTTATTACCTAATAGCAACATTCCTATTTCTCCAAATTTCCTTATTCTAAAACCCCTAGGATGCCTTATTGGGAAGTGTCTTGAGATTAGTTTTATATTCCTATGCCCAACCTTTTACATCCCTTGAAAACGATTTTCTCTAAACTTTCCTCCGAAATGTTGGGGTTGCATTCGGAGGAAGAATGTAACGACCCTAAATTTCCACATACTCAGAGTCGCTACTAACGTCTCATGCTCATCTATAATGTGGAAATATAACTTTTACATGAACATAATTGATAATGAAAATTTTCAAAAAAAAAACGTTTAAAACAACTTCTCCTCTGAAAAACACTGCCATGGTCTTACATGTTTAAATATGAAATACTGAAATTTAGAGAAACAAAAACAAATACAAAATAATTTAAAACAATGAAATGCAAAACAACCTATTCTAACTTAAGACTAGAAATTTAAATATGAGTCTACCCTATGCACGTGCCACAGTCTCTGCTCGCGATGCCGCCGTCCTCCGTACAAGTGCGCCTTGCCTTTACCTGAAAAATGATGTGGCACACGACCTGAGTATTTCAAAGAATACTCAGTAAGTGGCCCCACTATAGGGGGCCATGCAAATGCAAACACATGCAATCATGATTTAGGGACCTATCTCTAATCATCTTAGGGGTGGCCTCCAGTCTCGGACAAATTGGATGTGTAGTACTTCCCTACACACGACTCACACGTGCGAGTGTGAGTCCCCAGGGCGCTCGCACACCCC